>NC_135809.1:17734754-18038377 GCF_964213995.1 Mustelus asterias
TTTGAGGATGTAACAGGCAGTGTGAAAAAAGGGACATTAGTAGCTGTAACGTATTTGGATTTCCACGAGGCATTCAATAAGCACTCATGGTATTGAGGGTGACATATTAGCCCGGATGGAACGTTGTTTCCTATTAGTTGACCAGTCAGCATGAAACTGTAAATTTCAGGTTGGCAAACTAGTGGCATGGTGCCACAGGGGCACTGGGGTCTCCTATTGTAAAGACCCAAATAAAGAGGCCAAATAGATTTTAGCCAAATTTGTCAACGATGCAGAGATTGTTGTGAAGAGGGTACAAAGTTGGCAAAGTGATGTAGATAGGTCGAGTGAGCAAATATTTGGCAGATGAAATATAATGTAAGAAAATGTGAGGTTGTTCACTTCAGCAGGAAGAATACAAAGTGGATTATTATTTAAACGGAGAGAGACTGTGGAATTCTGCAGTAAAGGGGGATCTGGGTATGCTTGTACATGAATTACAGAAGGCTAGTATGCAAGTACAGCTCATTAGGAAGCAAAATGAAGTATTGGCCTTTATTGCAAGGGGGATGAAGTCCAAAGGTATGGAAATGTAGCTGCAACGACAGGGTGTTGGCAAGACCACACTGGAGTACTCACCTTACCAAGGACTCTTAGGAATGAGAAATACATGTGAACTTGCCCGCAAATTATACATCCTGTGAATGAATTTTGAATCATTTTCAACTTACTACAAATGAATCTTGTTCACGTTTCCGCTTTCCCACTTCTCGACTGGCAACAGCTTTCGCTCGTGCAAATTCTTCATATTTTACTGACAAATTCTTCTTAACTTGTATTCGATGTTGTACTTTGTGGATCTAAAAGAAAACACTTCTACCATTATGGAAGTAGTCAAGATTACTCTACCAACACTCCAGAGGAACTGCTGCATTAGTAAAGATGCAGCCGTGTGAGGCGTCAAAAATCAAATTTTCATCTGCCAGTCCCACGATTTAGATGAATGATATGCAGGTGGAGCTCTCTGGGTTCTTGGGGAACATTATTTTGTAAGATCATTAAAAATAGTGTGCCCATTGAGCCTGTTCCACTATTCAGTCAGATCATGGATGATCTGATTGCGTCAGTAATTCCACATTCCTGCCTCCCCACCCTTATCAAAATTCGTTCCAACTCAGCCATAAATGTATTTAATGACCCAGCCTTTACTTCTTTGTGGAACACAATTCCAAAGACTAACAATCCTCAAAATAAATCTCTCATCTGTCTTAAATAGATGTCAATGTTAAACGGTGCCTCCTAGTTTCCCCATAAGAAGCATCCTCTCAATCACTATTAAAATGAACTTAACTGGTGATTCACACCTTGCTGTGTGCAAAATGCCTGCTGCATTCACTTGAATTAATAATGCAGTTTAAAGTAGTTCACTGGGTTTGTGAGGGTTTCCTCCGGGTGCTCCAGTTTCCTTCCACAGTCCAAAGATGTGCGGGTTAGGTGGATTGGCCATGGTAAATTGCCCCTTACTGTCAGGGGGATTAGCAGGGTAAATACGTGGGGTTACGGGCTGGGTGGGATTGTGGTCAGTGCAGACTTAATGAGCCGAATGGCCTCCTTCTGCACTATAGGGACTCTATGATTGGATAGTGCTTTATGGCTTTTGAGAGATGCCCAATATAGGAATAGAAGCCTATACACCAAAAAAAAACACAAGGCAACATGAACTAGAGAATTAACTGGCCTTTTGGTTTCCAATGTTCCTCTTTCCTGAAAATACTATTCTTGCTGGGGTAGGCTAGAATGGGACTCCTCTGGCATTATCCACATATTAACCTGGACAGTGATGTGCTCGCAAGCTATTTGATATGAAGGGTAAACTCAATCTTGACCTCTCATATGCCAGCAAGAGGTATTTCAACACAATAATCAGGAGCAGGAATCGAACTGATTCCCACCCTCTTCCCTGGGCCCAGGTCAAAAACCAACTGCATCATGGTAGTTGATTTTGACCCAGTTTAGAAGAACAAGTGTTTTTTAAACGTATCAATTCAACTTATGAAAAAATAGGAATTCAACTTGGAACATTTAAAGAATGGGAGAAGGGAAGTTCAAGAAAAGTTGTGCTGCCTACTTGTTCTTGAAGCTTTTTAAGAAGCATTCTGTTCGCATTCACAATCTTCTCAGCTGCCTGCAACTGTTCTTTATGCTTCATGTATTTGGCTTCAGCTTGGCGCAGTGCTTCTTTCTTTTTTGCTTCTTGTTGTAGCAGGTTTGATAAGAGAGATTCGTCTTTTGTCAGGAGGAGACTAAAATAAAAACAGAGCACCAAGTCTTAAACCTCAGGTTTGTTTTTAAGAGAATATAAATATAGTGGTGGAATGCATTGCAACATTATAAGAAACATTAAACATAATGGGGCCATTAGGTTACCAAATCTCAAGTAAATATAATAATTAAAATGGGTTTTGATTTGAATGTGCCAAGGAAGCTGTACCTTGCTACTGGAAGGTGCAGGAGGGACAAAGAATAGGTGCAGAAACGTTGTTGGCCTATTGCAGAAAATTGAGATATCTACAATTTTGCTCGAATTTTCCTATCCTTTCTTGAAGCTTGTATGACAGTGAAATCCAAGTTCTTTCCTGCTCTGTCGTTGTTTTGAGCATGAGAAACAGATGAACTTTGCTAGTCATAAATGCAGCAACTTAAGACTGCCTTTGGGAGCTCTTTAGAAAACACGAAAAGACATGTATTTTATGGTCTCACAAATTAGGGGATGTACCATTTATCTTCATTTAAATGGCAAACTAACTGAAGGTTGCCAGGGAATCACCGCAATGGAAACGGCAAATGATATACTCTTTGGTGGCACAGTCACTGCTGCTCAGCAAGAACTTGGAACAGAAAATCTGTTCAGGTGGAGATAAAAGATTCCATGCAACTATTTGAACAATTACTCGATTAAAAAGAACAGCTCATCTGGTCATTTATCTCACTGCTGTCATGTCTACAAGACATCCTGGGAAAGTTTCTATTATTAATGCAAGTTGGTTCAACATTATTTCTTCATGTTCAGACTGAAGGAAATGTACTTAACCTATTAAACACAACCACAAGAAAAAAACTTACTTGTGTTTTCTCAGTCTATCTTCAACGTCTGACAGTTGTTTGCTTATCACTGTTCGCTTTCCAACAGCATTTACATCAGCATTCGAGTGAACCGGTGATGGACTACCCTTCGACAAATCTAATTTCAGCAGTCGCTGCTTCTCACGACTAAATGAAATCAAACCAAACCAATCAGTACAACGGCACTGCATTAAGCACGGAAACTAATGAATGTTCTCCTGACAAACAGACAGCCTCCTCTGTTCATGCTTGGAAGAAAACACAAACAGAACAAGGTTGTAGTGTTTGGTACAAGTTGTAGTCAAAGGATTTAGGCTATATTGCCCAGAACCATGCCAGACATTCTTTTATCTTCACTTGGCATTAGTTTAGTTCAACAACCTCGCTGGAGTGAAGAAACATTCAGCTTACACTAACTATGTTGATTAGCTTTTAAAATTTACTAGTGATGTCTTCTTTCACTGGAAGTTCACAGAAATAGCTCACAGCACACAATGAATATAAATCGAGCAGATATCAAGAGAGGTTGAAAAGCATGGGACTGTGACAAAATTCTTCCGCACCAAAACCTGTTAAACAAGTTATGGGAATTAAATAGCCAGAATTGCACACATATCCAAATGACAAAGGTGAATCCCAAAAATATCACACGCACAGTAAAATTAAGCCGGAGGAATTTTGTTTAGCATAAAATGAAAAGAAAATTGGCAAAAATTATTAAATATTTACCTGATATTTTCTTCCTTTAAAAGTCTATTTTCTTTCTTCACACCCTCAATAAACCCATCTTTGGTTCCAGCAGGATCATTTTCTTTCTCTGCTTTTAGCCTTGGTTTTGGTTTTGAGGCCTTTAAGCAAAGAAAAAAATTCTGCCTTTATCTGTATATATTATGCTTTTCAAAAAGGCAATGATCAGTGCTCAGAAATTAAACCCGTATCCACTTTTAAAACAAGTGCTCAGATGTAGCATGGCAATTCTGTTGAAGTTACTCCATGTCACTGTGTCTGAAAAGCAGCCCCTACTGCAAAGGTGTTATTTTGTATACATCACCATAGGTTAGAACAGCATCAGAAGTATCATCCGGTTGGTCACAAAATGTAATAATCCTCAGCTGCCCCTTTTTCAAATAGCTATCCACTTATGTCTTTATTCTCGGTCTCTCTGGGCTGCTCTCTCAGGTCTGCATCTGCCGCATTTCTAGCTTGAAATCACGTTCTTTGCCACAAACGCTGGAACCAATCTCTAACATATCAATCCAGTTCTTTTGTGAACTAATATCTGCATAATTCTCTCTTTGGTAATGGTCAAGTAGAGCCCTGGCCAAAACAGTGTTAAGTACAGGCTTCACCATTACCCGAGGGGATTTCTGCTCTAACCCTTTGATTATATATCCCTATATTCAATTAACTTTCATTACTGTAACTGCACATTACATTGTTGGTTTTAGTGAGCTATCAATAACACATTTAGATCCCTTTACTTTATGCTCTGTAGCCTAAAGCCATTTAGCTTCAATTGCCTACTTAAATTTTCCCATATTACATGTAATTGTCACTCATCTAACTATCTTATCGATTTATCCAAATTATTTTCTATTTGATTTGCACCCTCTCTAATACTCAAGGAAGCCCCACCCATAAACTCCAAAATAATTACTACCAGCAGCAGGAATCAAATAATTTCTGTCCACTTTCTTGACGTTTCAATACATTGCATTCATAGATGTCAGACTTTTCCATCTTCATTAGCCACATAGGTAATATTGAGCCCCCAAGGACTTCTTGTAATGATTTAAATGCAGGTGATAATATATTTGTAACTTGGGTTCCCAATATGGACAAAGTTGGTGCCATAATTTAATATCTACCAAGTGTTAAAAGCTAACTTTCCAAATCCTCAAGCCCACAAGATACAACAGGACAAACCAACTGGTGAGAAACACAGCACTAAGGTTCAAATCATCTGGTTTTCAGAGAGTAGACCCGGGTTGGCTGAATCACAGGTTGGACATAACCATCCTTGTCATTTTTAATGGGAGCGATGGTGCTGGAAAGGTTCTCATCAGTCATGTGCATCCCTCTCACGCATACCTCTGCCATTCACTGCTCACACTTAGCTCATACATACTTGCCATCCATTAAAAATGACAAGGATGGTTATGTCCAACCTGTGATTCAGCCAACCCGGGCCTACTCTCTGAAAACCAGATGATTTGAACCTCAGTGCTGTGTTTCTCACCAGTTGGTTTGTCCTGTTGTATCTTGTGGGCTTGAGGATTTGGAAAGTTAACCATCCTGATGCAATGACTTCCTTGTTGTCTAAATGAAGTTAGCAAAGTCAGTGGCAAATTACTAACAGATTTTATGGTACCCTTAAAGAACAAAACTGAAATAATCAAAATTGACAGTTGTTACTGTTTCTAGGCAATTGATTTATCTTATTAATCCAGATAAAATTTAACCCAAAAAGTCTGGGGTAAAAAACGTCAGAAAAACCAACTGCGCACATCTAGCAATAAATATAGAGAAAGCTGGAAAGGGTAGCAATCATGGATAGAGTTAATATTTCAGGCCAATGATCTTTCCACATCCATCCTCAAACATTAACCATAGCGGCTGTCTGTCCAAAGTGTTTCCAGCATTCTAGCCCCGCGCCTGCCCGAGAGAATGGCAAGTGTGTATGAGCTAAGTGTGAGCAGTGAATGGTGAGAGGGATGCACGTGACTGATGAGAACCTTTCCAGCACCATCGCTCCCATTAAAAATGACAAAAAGTTAATTATTTTTAAACAGAATCTTTTCACTTATGACTATGTTAGCCATTCCGGGTTATCCTTCCTACCGTTATTTAAGAAGGGTAGGAAGGATAACCCGGGTAATTATAGGCCGGTGAGCTTGACGTCCGTGGTGGGGAAGTTGTTGGAGAAGATTCTTAGAGATAGGATGTTTGCGCATTTAGAAAGGAATAAACTCATTAACGATAGTCAGCATGGTTTTGAAAGAGGGAGGTCATGCCTCACTAACCTGGTGGAGTTTTTTGAAGAAGTGACCAGGATGGTTGACGAGGGAAGGGCCGTGGATGTCGTCTATATGGACTTTAGTAAAGCGTTTGACAAAGTCCCTCATGGTAGGCTGGTGAAAAAGGTTGGATCTCATGGGATAAAGGGGGAGGTGGCTAGATGGGTGGAGAACTGGCTTGGTCACAGAAGACAGAGGGTGGTAGTGGAAGGCTCTTTTTCCGGCTGGAGGCCTGTGACTAGTGGTGTTCCGCAGGGCTCTGTATTGGGACCTCTGCTGTTTGTGATTTATATAAATGATCTGGAAGGAGGTGTAACTGGGGTGATCAGTAAGTTTGCGGATGACACAAAATTGGCAGGACTTGCAGATAGTGAGGAGCATTGTCAGAAGCTACAGAAGGATATAGATAGGCTGGAAATTTGGGCAAAGAAATGGCAGATGGAGTTCAATCCTGATAAATGCGAAGTGATGCATTTTGGTAGAAATAATGTAGGGAGGAGCTATATGATAAATGGCAGAACCATAAAGGGTGTAGATACGCAGAGGGACCTGGGTGTGCAAGTCCACAATTCCTTGAAAGTGACGTCACAGGTGGAGAAGGTGGTGAAGAAGGCATATGGCATGCTTGCCTTTATAGGACGGGGCATAGAGTATAAAAGTTGGGGTCTGATGTTGCAGATGTATAGAACGTTGGTTCGGCCCCATCTGGAATACTGCGTCCAGTTCTGGTCGCCACACTACCAGAAGGACGTGGAGGCTTTGGAGAGAGTACAGAGGAGGTTTACCAGGATGTTACCTGGTATGGAGGGGCTTAGTTATGAGGAGAGATTGGGTAAACTGGGGTTGTTCTCCCTGGAAAGACAGAGGATGAGGGGAGACTTAATAGAGGTGTATAAAATTATGAAAGGCATAGATAGGGTGAACGGTGGGAAGCTTTTCCCCAGGTCGGTGGTGACGTTCACAAGGGGTCATAGGTTCAAGGTGAAGGGGGGGGGGGAGGTTTAACACAGATATCAGATGGACATATTTTACACAGAGGGTGGTGGGGGCCTGGAATGCGCTGCCAGGCAAGGTGGTGGAGGCGGACACACTGGGAACGTTTAAGACTTATCTAGACAGCCATATGAACGGAGTGGGAATGGAGGGATACAAAAGAATGGTCTAGTTTGGACCAGGGAGCGGCGCGGGCTTGGAGGGCCGAAGGGCCTGTTCCTGTGCTGTATTGTTCTTTGTTCTTTGTATTCCCAAGGTGGAGAGGTGGATACTACATCCAGAGTTCATGTTAAGGGGCCAGGGAATGATGGCTTGGTCAGGGGTTACTGTGAGAGGGCCACATAGCTGGCGTATGTATTTGTGACTGTGTAAAGGGACTTCAAGATTATGAAAATGTTGGGGCTCCCTGAAGCTCTTGCGAGTTTCTTGGGGTTCCACGATTTGACCGAGAATGCAAGTGCAACCTGTGGAAAATTACTCCTAGAGACTTGATGAAAACTGCAGTTAACTTTAACATTAAACATATCCTATTAGTATTTCAATTTTGAACCTGACGAACATGACAGCACATCAGCAGTGGTTCAGCTGCTCTTGTGTCAGAGTCAGATAGTTGTCAATTCAAGTGCCACTCCAGATAATTGAACAACGCAAGTGACACGGACACTCCAGTGTCATTTCGGAGTACTGCATTATCAAAGGTCTTCCAGGTGAGACATTAAATCAGGGCCCAACCTGCCCAGTCACGAGCATAGAAGATCACATGGCACTGCAGAGTCCTAGCCAAACTTTATCCCTCATCCAAAATCACAATAGGTTATCTGGTCACAATCATATTTGTTTGTTCGACCTTGTTGTGCCTACTTTAGGACATCATGAGGGACCATGAAGAAATACAACACCCTACAAAAACCTCTGACTATAGTAGCTATATGGTCATGTTTCTGCACACCTCTGCGGATCTTCTGGCCTCTCGAATCATGGACTCCAAACCTCCAAAGACACCCACGTTTAAGTTGGATTGTTCATTATCTGACTCGCTATCATCAGAGTCATCAAGTCTCACAACTACAGATTTGTGCCTTGGAATCTGAAAATTTGAATAAAAGTAAAAGCAGTGAGAACAGGGAAATGGTCAAGATGAGACAATTGAGTCACAATAGCCCAACTGTACATTACAAGGGCAATGATTAAGACTTGCTGAATGTTTTGCCTTCATAAACCTTTCAGGAATGCAAATTTAGAGCATCAATCGGTTGGGAAAATATTAAGCCAAGAAATATATACACAAAATGAGCATTTCCATTTGTTGAGAAGCGAAACCAGAAACCCATCAACATGAGATAGTCAACCAAGAAATCAAATAGGAAACTGAGAAATTTCTTTCCAAAGAACATGTGGGGAAAATCCCTACAAGGACTAATTGAGGCGAATTGTTTCGAAGCTGGATAACAAGAGGGAGAAGGAAATAGAGGGTTATATGTTGGAGTTAGATGAGGGAGGGAGGGAGGATCAAGTGAAGCATAAACACTGGAACAGGCCTGTTGCTGCACTACGTATTCAATGCAATTCCAAGCAACTTCCTGTCTTCAGAGAAGCTGTTGAAATGTATATTATATATACACCCATATGTTGACAAATACCTGCAGGGTGAACTTTGAAATGAAGACTGTTACACAAAAATCTTCAGTTAAAAACACACAGAAGATCTATTCTCCAGCAACCTGCATGAACTTGGGTTATTTTGCTTCAAAGTTTTTCAGAACTTTCAATACAACATCTGATAAGTTTCTTGCATTCAAATGACTTGAGGGTTTGAACCCAAAGGAATTTTGCTAAAGGCAGCATTGCTTCCATTTAGATGCTCAAGTCACTTGGAAAGTAATAAAGTGGTTACTTTTGCAAGTTTCAACATTAGATGGGTAGAAATTAACCTCTCTGTACTGTATCCAAATAGACTTGCTTTAAGCAATTAATCAAATGATTAATATGTTTCACTATCAGAGGAGATGCATGGTAATAAAAACAACATTTTTACACTTGTCATTGTAAAGATACTTTGGAAAGTTTTAGCATTTAAAAGAAGCTGTGACAATCCAGGAGTTTAAAATCTCATCGGGGGAAAGCTTAAGGGAGATGCGCAGGGGGTGCCTGGAACGCGCTGCCAGAGATGGTGGTGGAAGCAGACACATTAGCCACATTTAAGAGGCATCTGGATGGGGACATGAATAGGGAGGGAATTGAGGGATACGGACTGAATAAGGGCAGAAGGTTTTTTTGTTTAATTAGGGCATCATGATTGCATGGACTTGGAGGATTGAAGGGCCTGTTCCTGTGTTGTACTTTTCTTTGTTCTTTAGCATCATTGTACAGAACAGAAAGCCACATCAATGGTTTCAATTTATGGCATTAAATTGGACAAGATTGATCAGTAGATCTTACATTAACTCTATTCCATTCTGATAAAGGTTTATTCCACTAAAGTTTTTAAATAAATCTTTATACTACACATTATTCCAGCGTGTTCAGAAACACTTTGTTCCTGCAATTTCCCAAATCCAAAACAAACCAAGATTACACATTGGAAATTAAAGCTTATTTTTCCAGCACATACTGAAGAAAATCTAAAACAAAATACTTGCCATAATCAGTGGCCGAGGAGCTGAAGGTCCTCTCGTAAATTTCGTGCTTTGAGGGCGCGTTTGTAATGTAGAATTCAGGCCAGCAGTTGAAAAATTTATTGGTGCAGATTGGGAGTTCTCAATAGGAAGAGGTGGCAAAGTTAAATCACAGTTATCAGCTGAATCCTGCATCGGAAAATTGGGAGAGTTAATTATTGCCATATATCATGAAAAATTTGAACTATTTCTCGCAATGTTCAACTTGCATTCCCCTGTCTTACGTCCCTATCCACCTATTCCACTCACTTAAAATATGAGCATAAAGGAACACATCTGCCATCTAGTTGTTAAAATGGCATTTAAAAAAATGCCAGGTACTTAACAACAAACAGCATCAAAGTCCAACCAAATCCTATCCTTATTAGACACCCGGAGTAAGGAAACTAAATTAATTCTTGAGCTCTAACTAAAATTAACTTTGCATGGAGGAGAAATTGAATTTGAGGTCTTTCTACAGTGTACTAAAATTAAGAGCTTGTACCTCAAGACACCCAGGACTGAATTCATTGATCAGTATGCTACAAAAACACAAACCATTCCAACTAAACATTCTGACTTGTAAAAGATTGCCCTCTAGTGGCTAGGTGGAATTTTGGGAAACGAAGCTGCTTCAAATACCTCAGGTTTCACAGCACGCCGATTTGCTATTGATTTCAACAATTCTTCTCGAAGCAGCATTTCTTCCTCCTCCTCCTCATCAGCAAATGGAGGTTTAGGTGGCTGCTCTGGCTCCTCTGGAGGCAGTGGTGGGGGCGGTGGCGGCAGGGGCAGCTCTAAGGCTCCTGGGAAGTAAGTCTCCGAGTAATTTGGATTCACAGACTCCCCCATATTCTTAAAAAGGTGAAGAGATTTGCAAAATATTCAGATGCGTTACAGATTTAAAAGTTGTTTAAAATAAAATGAACCGCGATGAAACAAATGAAAAAAACGCGGAGGTTGTTTCGTTGCCGTTTATACAGCAATCCAATTACAGCGCCTGATACGATTCGATCACGCCTCACTGCTAAAAATCTTCACTTTATTTAACCCCCCCACCCCGAAACAAATTTAAATAAAACCACAATAATAGACAGTCGTCAATCATCCCTGAAGCCACTAACTGGGCTACCTTCAAAATCGCAAAAGTACATAGTAATAAAGTACAGTTGCAACTTAGAAAAATAGCATTGAAATCAAAGTAGACGGTACACATGCAGAACAATTTAGATTAATTAGTATTATAATTTTCTGCAGGAATTAAGGCACAAACTACAGCACAATATCACAGGTTTATCAGTTTCGTTAGGATTAATGCAGAAAAGAAACTAACTTGCTGTAACGATACTGACACTGGAACAAAATACCCTGACTGGTAATCCGTGGAGAACGAAGCTGGCGCTGGAGATGATACTGTCAGAAAAGGTGAAGAAAACACATTTAACAAGAGCTTTCACATGGTCTTATCAATTCACAATAAAGTTCATCATTTCTAAAAACATGAATGAAAACACTATTGAAACCCTTCACCCTTTGACTGGTGAGACAAATGTGGATAAGCAGCAACAGGGACAAAAAACTATATTGGGCAAGACAACATCCCTCTTCGTATCGGCTACAAGATTATACATTATTGGATTTCCAACATTGGGAGTAAACCACATGGCACCGTTCTTTCACCCTCAATGTGATTTGTACATCAACTTTTAAGTACAATTAGGATTGCATAAAACAAGCTTTTGAGAATCTATTTGCAAAGTCTTTAAGCAAAGAAATTCAGGCTAAATTATAGACAAAGTATTGCACATACATTCACCATTATTCTATATGCCCGTGTAATGCCCTTACAATTAAAAGGCATTCCCAGTATCTTAATTGTCTCAAGACACCAGGCCTGATTTTGTCATCAGTAGCAAATCAACACTGCCTCCACTCACTTCAATGACAACAACGCACAAAGCCGTTATGGGCCTTTGAATAGAGATCTACTTTAATCAGCAGCCAATATCTCACCCTCTGGAGGGGATCTGCTGTGACTGAGAACAGGATAAAAACAGCAAGGCTTTTAAACCAATTTCAATTAAATAATTTTTCAATAATCTTCAACACTAACTTCTAAGGGAATGCGATACCACACTTGCAAAATTAATTTCTCACGGTCAGACAGGTCACTAGGTTACAAAATTGCCACTGACGCTGCTAACTCAGGCCTGAATGCACCAGCCCCAACTTTTTATAGCATGTTTAGTGGATAATTAGTAAGTATCCCCACATTAGTGCATGGGATGTGGGCACTGTTGGCAGTTTCGGGATTTGTTATGGAGAGTGGTGTAGTGGTAATGTCACTGGACTAATAATCCAGAGACTCAGATTAATACTCTGAGGTATGGGTTCAAATTCCACCATTACAGCTGGTGGAATTTACTGTCAATAACTAAATCTGGAAAGCTTGTCTCAGTGATAGTGACCAAAAACCATTGATTGTAAATCCTGTCTGGTTCACTAATGTCCTTTTGGGAAGGAAATAAACCATCCTTACCTGACCTACATGTGACTCCAGACCCACAGCAACACTGTTGATTCTTAACTGCCTCTGAAATGGTCTGGCAAGCCACTCAAGTTTGAGGACAATTAGGGATGGACAGGATGTTGTGCTTGTTTTTCCAAATGTTACTGGTTTGAAATGTGAGTTGCTGCAGTGCATCTTCTAGTCATGGTGCTTTGGTGGTAGAGGGAGTAAGTGTTCAAGGTGGTGGATGAGATGCCAAACAGGTTTCTTTGTTGAAATAGTGTTGAGATTATTGAATGCTGTTGGAGCTGTGTACATTCACACAAGTGGAGAATGTTCCATCACACTCCAGATTTATGCCTTGCAGATGGCAGAAGGTTTTGGGGAGTGTCTTACTGAAGAATACCCAGTCTTGTAGCCAGTACTTAAGTGTGGATGGTCCAATTCAGTTTTTGGTCAATGAAAACCCTCAGGATATTGAGATGGGCATAGGGGATGGAGTTTAGTGATCATAATACAATTGAACATAATGGGAGGTGGTTAGGCACTCTTTTTGGATATGGTCATTACCTGACATGTGTATGACACAGATGTTGCTTGCCACATCTTCCTGCCTATGGGCATGGAATGCATTAGCATCTCAGCAGTTGCAAATGAAACTGAGCACAGTGCAATCATCAAAAACCCCAGTTCGGATCTTATGGAGAGAAGGCAGCTGCATAGGGTTCTTGTTCAGAGCCGGTGTCCTAAGAACACCTATAATGTCCGAGGCTATGATGAGTGACTTCCAACAAAAATCAGCTACTTTTGTGTTAGGTAGGTCTCCTGGCAGTGGAAAACTTTACCCCAAAATTTCCATTTGCTTCAAGTCAACATTAAGGACTCTTTCCCAACTGTATATCGCGTGCTACTACTTCTGGTGGATTTGCTCTGCCAGAGAGACAGGTCCCATCCAGGTCTGTTACTTTGTGGAAATCTTACAGCAAATTTTGAATTTCCACATTGAACCGCATGTCAGCTGCTGCCAATTTACACCTTTAGCCTCAATTACTATCTACGCAAAATCTAAGCCATCAATTTGGCAAAAGTGATATGGAACATCAGTTTAGCGAGAAGATTTCAAATGCAGTTTACTGATCATAAGTGATGCTTACCTGGTGAACTGGTTTCACTATCTGTTTCCATTGCAACTTCTTCATAGTTATCATACTGGTACAAGTTTCCAGACTCTTCCATTGGCTTCTCCTGTGACTTTTTGATATCTGCATCTGTTGACTAAAAGAATTCAAGAGATCATTATGGTGTACAAATTCCTTCAACATAAATATGCATTTAGATCAAATAAATTCATGTCCCACAGTAAATTTAGTTTGTTTGTTTCAGGGCTTTTACATTATACAGAACTGCATATCCAGTATACCATGAAAACAATATTCAAAATTTAAATGCTCAGCTTGGATAGCTGTAGATATTTTGGACCTAACTGTGGCTTTCCATTAAGCAGAGCAAACAAAAATAAGAGTCACACAAGGGCAGGTATGTCTTGCTATTGACTTATGTCTGAGATCACGTACTGACCAACTCAAGAACAGCTTCTTCCCTGCTGCCATCAGGCTTTTGAATGGACCTACCTTGCATTAAGTTGATCTTTCTCTACACCCTAGCTATGACTGTAACACTACATTCTGCACTCTCTCCTTTCCTTCTCTATGAACGGTATGCTTTGTCTGTATAGCACGCAAGAAACAATACTTTTCACTGTATACTAATACATGTGACAATAAGTCAAATCAAAAATATTGTTTCTTTCTCAGAAATCTCTTTGGAGGTGATGTTGAATTTTACAGGCAGCAGCCAAACATTGGTGCTGGTCACTGATCCCAAAGAAAGCCACTCAAAAATGTTGTGATCTCTGCGACATGGAATTCTCTTTTCCTGACAGCATTTATAAAGTCAAGGGGATCCAGCAGCAGTACTGCCAGTCAGCAGGGTAAGCAATCAATCAATCTCACTGAAGCATTCTCACAGATAGCAAACTTAAGTTAAAAGCAATGAACCCTTTCACTTGGCTTTAATTTTCAAGTAACAAATGGATTAACATGGCGGCAAAACAGTAAAAACAAACAATTTTCTTGTAGCAAAGTAAAATCAATGATTGGATTAACATAGCAGCAAAATATTAAAAACACTTAAAACATTTTTAAAGTGTGGAATTTTAGAATAATGGAGAGATTTGACATTGCGCAAGTATAAAGTTAGCCTTTCGGGGCCAGTGAGGATGTTTAGCAGTCATTATGAAGTTAGTACGCCGTTAAAATCCTACTTCCACCTTACCAAGGCATAATGTTTTTAAATATAATTCTAACAGCATGGAACTGGAGTTATCATCAAATCACAAATTGTTTGAGGATTGCAATCTGGGGGTGCCTCAACAGCTTGTTCTCTGGATAAGCGTTGAATTACACACAGCAATTCTTGGATTTCTGCATTATTTTGCAGATGTGCAGATTGCTGGAGCTGCTGTCAGTTTCAGTGGAGAAACAAAAAGACTATTTTGCTGTCAGTACCATCACAGAGGCCGGGCTGTAACTTCATACATTAACGTTCTGTAATAAAGTATTCTCACTTCTCAAACACTGATATCAGTGGGTGGAATTGCAATCTGCTGCCTGGATGTCAAACAGCCCAATTTTCATTTCTGATTCACAGTGCCAGCTTTACACCCAGTTTGAAAATCTATTCAAATGAGTAAATAGTGTAGCTATTTGAAACAATGCTCAAATTTAAGATGGATTTACATGTTGCTACTAAATTAGATTTCAATCTTTAATCAGGATCAGATTTATTATTTAACATTTGACAGCCTAACAATAATGTCTCAAATATTTAACTATATGCAAACACCCTCTTCATTGGTTCTGAAGGTGTGACATACATAATCTAAATGTACTTTGCATTTTCTCTCTCCATCTCTTTAATCACCTCCAACGCCTTAACCCTTCAAGATATCTGCACTTATTTAATTCTGATATCTTTAGCATGGCAAATTTTAATCTCACTGCCTTCTGTTGCCTAGACACCAAGCTCTGGAATTCTATTCCAAGACCCATCTCTTCATTTGGCACCAAACACTTGAAAAATCCTGGAGATTTTGTACAATTCATGGAGTCGCTGAGAAATACGTACAAGCCTGTGCAAGGAATGCCAGACAAGAGTAAGAAGCAGTGTGGGGAGACTATGACTTTCAACAGCAAAACTGGATTACAAATATTACAAATAAGAGCGAGCCCCTTATTCTTGCTTATTGTGCTGGGTGAGAAAGTGGGATGGAAAATGTCATTGTCAATGAGGTTTGCAGATGACATTGAGCTATGAAGTGGGGATGAGGAGAACATGATTGAGCTGGAGAAAAGCACTCAAAGACAGGGGCATTAAGACGAGTCCAATGGTTGGACTTCAAGTTTGAGCCTTGGGAAGAGAATCGGATTGAAAGCGTAACGATTATGGGTGAAGGCTTGGAGAAATTCGAGTAGCTTTAGGGTAGATGTTGACGTATAAGTCGACCTCTACCGTGAAAAATCCCTCCAAAAATGGAGGTTGATTTACACAAGTGAACTGCTGGCGCAGATGCGGCTGGTTGCCATCCCTGTCATTTGCCACATGAAGTCTGCTCTGTGGGCATGTCTTAAACTCTGATGCATCTTTGCAACACAGATTGTACTGTCTGCTTAACCCCCTGCACCCAGTTATGAGGTAGTGAGAAGTTAAACACTCATCTATGGCATGAAAAGCAGAGGCCAACGACTAATGCATGTTTGAAAAGGTGGAGAAGGTTGACTGACACACTGAGTATATGGGGAAAAAAATGGGATGAAGTAATGGGGCCATCTTACACATCATACTCTACGGCATCTAGGGTCAGAAGGTTGAAGAATGGAAATTTAGCAACAAATTGGCTCTGATTGGAGTAATTGGAAGTAGTGCGGGGGGGGGGGGGGTTGTTTATGGGATAAAGTATCAAAAACTCAAAGGAAAAATCTACCAATCAGTTGGGAAACTGTGTTATATAGTGCAGAAACTTGGACATCAAGAAGAGAGTAAAAATAACTCAATCCTAGTGAGATGCCGAGATGGAGTAACAAGAAAAGATTTTCAAAAATCAGCAATCAGCATAAGGGTGGCAATGAAGATTGCGGGAGCACCAATTAAGTCGCTGGGAAGAAATTAAAATCCTATGTCATTAATTGCAGAGATAAGAGGAAATGTGGTAAGAGGGATGGAGATGGGACTGTCAGGAAGAGGAGGAAGCCCCAAGACCAGATGGAAAGAGGAAATAGCAAGAGACTTGAACACAACATGATAGGAAGAGGAATAAATGACAGAAAGAAATAGGTGATTAAATAGTGCTGTTGTGACCCCAAGTAAATTGGGAGAAACCTAACATTGAAAGAAAGACCATTCTCAACAAATGCCTCTTGGACTAAGATTTTAGCTCTCTGACCCAATGTCCCTTGTGGCTGGGTGTCATTTTGTTTTGTAATGCTCCTGTGGAGCACCTTGGGACATTTTATTACATTAAGTGAGCTATGAAAATTTTTTTTTTAAGTTGCTGGGTTCTGTTGAAAGGGCATCGATGTGAAAGTTAACTCCACTTCTTGAGCTGTTGATGCTGCCTGACCTGCTCAGTAGTTCAAGCATTTTGCTTTTATTTCAGATTTCCAGCATCTGCAGTACTTTGCTTTCGTATAAGCTATTGCTTATATACAATATCATGAATCATATACTGTGCACAGCAGCAACAAAATGTGGTCCATTCCTGAACCATTCATAATCTGGGATAGAGAACAATAGCACACTTAACATTTCTACAAGGTACGTCTGATTTTACTTTCAATGATGTGGAGATGCCGGCGTTGGACTGGGGTAAACACAGTAAGAAGTTTAACAACACCAGGTTAAAGTCCAACAGGTTTATTTGGTAGCAAAAGCCACACAAGCTTTCGGAGCTCTAAGCCCCTTCTTCAGGTGAGTGGGAATTCTGTTCACAAACAGAGCTTATAAAGACACAGACTCAATTTACATGAATAATGGTTGGAATGCGAGTCGCATTCCAACCATTATTCATGTAAATTAAGAACATAAGAACATAAGAAATAGGAGCAGGAGTAGGCCATCTAGCCCCTCGAGCCTGCCCCGCCATTCAATAAGATCATGGCTGATCTGACGTGGATCAGTACCACTTACCCGCCTGATCCCCATAACCCTTAATTCCCTTACCGATCAGGAATCCATCCATCCGCGCTTTAAACATATTCAGCGAGGTAGCCTCCACCACCTCAGTGGGCAGAGAATTCCAGAGATTCACCACCCTCTGGGAGAAGAAGTTCCTCCTCAACTCTGTCTTAAACCGACCCCCCTTTATTTTGAGGCTGTGTCCTCTAGTTTTAACTTCCTTACTAAGTGGAAAGAATCTCTCCGCCTCCACCCTATCCAGCCCCCGCATTATCTTATAAGTCTCCATAAGATCCCCCCTCATCCTTCTAAACTCCAACGAGTACAAACCCAATCTCCTCAGCCTCTCCTCATAATCCAAACCCCTCATCTCCGGTATCAACCTGGTGAACCTTCTCTGCACTCCCTCCAATGCCAATATATCCTTCCTCATATAAGGGGACCAATACTGCACACAGTATTCCAGCTGCGGCCTCACCAATGCCCTGTACAGGTGCATCAAGACATCCCTGCTTTTATATTCTATCCCCTTCGCAATATAGGCCAACATCCCATTTGCCTTCTTGATCACCTGTTGTACCTGCAGACTGGGCTTTTGCGTCTCATGCACAAGGACCCCCAGGTCCCTTTGCACGGTAGCATGTTTTAATTTGTTTCCATTGAGATAGTAATCCCATTTGTTATTATTTCCTCCAAAGTGTATAACCTCGCATTTCTCAACGTTATACTCCATTTGCCATATCCTCGCCCACTCACTCAGCCTGTCCAAATCTCTCTGCAGATCTTCTCCGTCCTCCACACGATTCACTTTTCCACTTATCTTTGTGTCGTCTGCAAACTTCGTTACCCTACACTCCGTCCCCTCCTCCAGATCATCTATATAAATGGCAAATAGTTGCGGCCCGAGTACCGATCCCTGCGGCACGCCACTAGTTACCTTCCTCCAACAGGAAAAACACCCATTTATTCCGACACTTTGCTTCCTGTCGGATAGCCAGTCCCCAATCCACTTTAACACACTACCCCCAACTCCGTGTGCCCTAATCTTCTTCAGTAGCCTTTTATGGGGCACCTTATCAAACGCCTTTTGGAAATCCAAAAACACCGCATCCACCGGTTCTCCTCCATCAACCGCCCTCGTCACATCTTCATAAAAATCCAACATGTTCGTCAAGCACGACTTTCCCCTCATGAATCCATGCTGCGTCTGATTGATCGAACCATTTCTATCCAGATGCCCTGCTATCTCCTCTTTAATAATGGATTCCAGCATTTTCCCTACTACAGACGTTAAGCTGACCGGCCTATAGTTACCCGCCTTTTGTCTCCTTCCTTTTTTAAACAGCGGCGTAACATTAGCCGTTTTCCAATCAACCGGCACTACCCCAGAATGCAACGAGTTTTGATAAATAATCACTAACGCATCCACTATTACCTCTGACATTTCTTTCAATACCCTGGGATGCATTCCATCCGGACCCGGGGACTTATCCACCTTCAGTCCCATTAGTCTACCCAGCACTGCCTCTCTGGTAACATTAATTGTATTAAGTATTTCTCCTGCTGCCAACCCTCTATCGTTAATATTTGGCAAACTATTTGTGTCCTCCACCGTGAAGACCGACACAAAAAACTTATTTAAAGACTCAGCCATATCCTCATTTCCCACTATTAACTCCCCCCTCTCGTCCTCCAAGGGTCCAACATTCACTCTAGCCACTCTATTCCTTTTTATATATTTATAAAAACTTTTACTATCATTTTTTATATTAATTGCTAGCCTAGCTTCATAGTCTATCCTTCCTTTCTTTATCGCTTTCTTAGTCTCTCTTTGTTGTTTCTTAAATTTTTCCCAATCACTTGTTTCTCCACTATTTTTGGCCACTCTGTACGCAGCTCTTTTTATTTTAATACTCTCCTTTATTTCCTTCGTTATCCACGGCTGGTTCTCCCTTTTCTTACAATCCTTGTTTTTTGCTGGAATATATTTTTGCTGAGAACTGAAAAGGATCTCCTTAAAAATCCTCCACTGTTCCTCAGCTATCCTACCTGCCAGCCTGCTCTCCCAGTCTACCTTAGCCAATTCATCCCTCATCCTATCATATTTCCCTCTGTTCAAACAGAGGACACTGGTTTGGGACCAAACTTTCTCCTCTTCCATCTGAATCAGAAATTCGACCATATTGTGGTCACTAGACCCAAGAGGGTCCTTCACAATAAGATCCTTAATTCTACCTACCTCGTTATACAATACCAGATCCAAAATAGCTCGTTCCCTCGTCGGTTCCGTAACATGCTGTTCAAGGAAACTATCCCGACAGCATTCTAAGAACTCTTCCTCCATTCCACCCTTACCGACTTGAGTCTGCCAGTCAATGTGCATGTTGAAGTCCCCCATGATTATTGCCGTTCCGTTTTTACACGCATCCCTTATCTGCTTGTTTATAGCCCTCCCTACCTCAACATTATTATTTGGGGGCCTATATACCACACCTACTAGTGTCTTTCTCCCTCTACTATTCCTCATCTCTACCCATAACGATTCCACGTTTTGTTCCTCAGAGCCTATGTCATCCCTCAGTACTACCCTGATATTATCTCTTATTAATAGCGCGACCCCACCACCTTTTCCTTCCTGTCTATTCTTCCTAAACGCCTGATACCCCTGGATATTCATCTCCCAGTCCTGGTCACCTTTCAGCCACGTTTCTGTAATGGCCACTAGATCGTACCCACTCGTGCTGATTTGCACCATCAACTCATTTACCTTGTTCCGAATGCTTCGTGCATTCAGGCAAAGTGTCCTTATTCCAGCTTTTATCTGGACCCGCTTTGATGAGTCGCGAACACCCTCTCCCTCTACTCCCTTATCTAAATTACCGCCTTCATTCACTTGCACCCTCTCCTCTACCATTAATTTTGTAATTCCCCTTACCCCTGCATCCTCCACCCCATCAATTAGTTCCTTGATCCTAGTCAACTCTTCTAGCTCCCCTCCCCCCAACCTATCTAGTTTAAATTCTCCCCAGTAACCTTAGCCAACCTACCGGCCAGGATATTGGTCCCCGTGTGATTCAAGTTCCACCCGTTTTTTGTATACAGATCACCCCTGCCCCTAAAGAGGTCCCAATGGTCCAGGAACCTGAATCCCTGCCCCCTGCACCAGTCCCTCAGCCACACATTCATCTTCCACCTCACTCCATTCCTGCCCTCACCTTCCCGTGGCACAGGCAGTAATCCTGAGATTACTACCTTTGCTTTCCTCTTTCTCAGCTGTCTCCCTAATTCCCTGTACTCCCTTTTCATGACCCCTTCTCCCTTCCTACCCACATCAGCGGTACCAATATGTACCGCTACCTCAGGCTCCTCTCCCTCCCACCTCAGGATTTCCGGGACGCGACTAGCGACATCCTGGATCCCATTGAGTCTGTGTCTTTATAAGCTCTGTTTGTGAACAGAATTCCCACTCACCTGAAGAAGGGGCTTAGAGCTCCGAAAGCTTGTGTGGCTTTTGCTACCAAATAAACCTGTTGGACTTTAACCTGGTGTTGTTAAACTTCTTACTGTGTTTACTTTCAATGCCATATACAGGAGTACAGCCAATTCCAAACAGAAACCCTACAATCAGTTTTGACTATACAATTTTAGGATAAGGTAGATTTGAGTCTTAGAAGGTGGATTGTTTGACACTCACCTGGCTGCACACCACACAAACTAAATAAAACATGTCAATAAACCAGAGAAACTACAACATTCATTGGGATATAGAATGGATTGCCAATGCATCTCCATTTAGGCTTCACTTTTGGTATTCAATTTGTGCAAGTAGTCAACACAAATTTAATATCAGGAATTGGGAAGTCTGAGCTGCATTTCCAATTATAAAATACCACTTGAAGCTGAATTTACCAATGCATAAAATCCAACTGCAATTGACATGCCTCAAATTCTTCTCAAAGAGCAAGTCATTTACAAGCTAACAAAAAATTGGGGTTAACGTTGCTTGCGCACTTGATTAAAGTAGTATCCTAAATGAGACAACGTACAGCACTAGTGACACACTGAAATAGACAAAACATTTATCAAAATCACCCACGGTTAAGTTAGATAGTGCAAGCGGTCAAGTCTTACCTTGCTACCAGACCTCCTCTTCCCTCCTACAAGTTTCATAAAACGATTGTACTGCTCCTCCTGATTGGAGAGGTCACGAATTTTTCTGATTTCTTCCTCGCGTTTCTTTCGCTCTTCCTCTTCTAGTTGTTTTTTTTCCTCCTCTTCCCTTTTTTGCTTTTCCTGTTCTTTTTGCTGCTGCAACTTTTTCCATGCTCTAGTTTTCTGCCTTCGCAAAACCTGCTTTGTAGCAACAGCTAAAGAAAATAGAACAAAGGAATGAGTGGTGTAAATACAGCACACCAAATTCATCTAGGCAGTTTCCATTATAAATATGGATGTAATTTACAATGAAAACATACAAGTATGGCGAATGGTATGGATGTTTTAATATGGGGAATGACTTACATCTGCTCACCCCATTCAAATTATCCCTTGCCTTCAGTCTTCTAATTGTAATGCCTTTCCATCCTCACAAAGCTACTATCTACACTAAAAACTCTCCCAATCATTCACAGCCAACTCCTTGACTGTGCCATCGGATTGCTTCCTTGAACGTTGCCACCAAAAGCTTAAATCCTGCCAAGCCTACTTGCTCTGGGACACCCAAATAAAACTGAGTCACTTACAACTGCACATTCAAATGTCCCTAACTGTCTAGTATTTCATAAGCCATAATAATTATGCAGCTGTCAATCCAGTTAACTATTCCCTCTCCCCACTTTTCATTGTCACGCCCCGAGAGAAGCTTTATTTCCTTCCCCTGGCCATTTTCCAAGTACAAACACCATCTTCACTTACTCAGGGGAACAGACTTCAGCGAGTCTGGTGCATAACTGGTTTAGTCATGTATCACCAAATTGACTGAACTACTTTAAGCACTATTGGGTTTTATTTGCAATTCATCAAATAATGCAGTCTCTACCGCATGCAGCAAATTCCAGACAGTATCAAAGATCGGGCTGGTAAGTGACAAATTCCTGCCATACCAGTACCACACAATCACCTCCAACAAAAAATCTCCTCGTTGATTTCAACAGCATTACCATCACTAAATCCCCCACACTCATTCTGGGGATCAACATTGACAAGAAACCTGGACCAGCCACATAAAAACTATGGCTCCAAGAACAGATCACAGGCTTGGTATTCTGTAGCAAGAACTCACCTAACTCCCCAAAACCTCTCCATCATCGACAAGACATATCAGGAGTATGATGGAATATTCTCCACTTGGGTGAAGCACAGCTCCAACAACAATCAAGGGGCAGCACGGTGGCAGAGTGGTTAGCACTGCTGCCTCAATGCCAGAGACCCAGGTTCGATTCCTGGCTTGGGTGACTGTGTGGAGTTTCCATATTCTCCCCGTGTCTGCGTGGGTTTTCTCCGGGTGCTCCGGTTTCCTCCCACAGTCCAAAGATGCGTGGGTTAGGTGGATTGGCCAAAATAAATTGCCCCTTCGTGTCAAGGGGATTAGCTAGGGTAAATGCATGGGGTTATGGGGATAGGGCCTGGGTGGGATTGCCTCCTTCTGCATTGTAGGATTCTATGAGAAGGTCAATGTCCAGGTCAAAGTAGCCGGTTTGTTTGGCACCTTGTCCAGCAGATTGAACATTTGTCCCTCCATCACTGACACATTATGGCAGCAGTGTGTACCGTCTACAAGATGCACTGCAACAACTCACCAAGGTTCCTTCGACAGTACTTCGCAAATCTGTGACCTCTACCAACTAGGATGATATGGCAGCAGGCGCATAGGAATTCCACTATCTGCAAGTTCACGTCCAAGACGTACACCTGACTTGGAAGTATATCACTGTTTTATCACAGCTGGGTCAAAACCCATGAACTTCCGACCTAACAGCAACGTGGGTGTATCTAAACCACATTGGCAGCAGCAGTTCAATGCGACAATGGCTCACCATCAAGGGCAATTATGGATGGCCAATAAATTCTGATCTTGCCAGTGAAGCCCACACCCTATGAACAAATAGAAAAACCTTTAATTCGGGTGATAACCCAAGATCATACTTTCTACTACAAACCTATATCCCCCATTCTTCCACCATCCACTGCATCCTGCACAAGTAAAAGTTAAAGTTTAAGCTTTACATTAACACTGTAAGGCTTACATTAACACTGCAATGATGTATCACACAAGCCTAAGTTCCAAGGATGTAAATAATTCATTCACCAGCCTCTTGCTGCTTCCTCCTTTGCCCAAACCAAATCTTTCAAGGTTCCTGACTTCCAGCCTTTGTCCTGAACCCACAAGCTTATCTTTTCCTTTCTAATGCCCTCTGTGCTATATCCTGACTTCATTCCCTTTTAAACTGCTGGCCACACATTCTCTTCCTACTCACACTGTAAATGGTTCCGTCCCCTAAAAGCATTGTCGCCATTCATTACAGAACTGCCATCAATCGACATCAAAAATCCACCCTCCTTAGCCTTTTCCTACTGCCCTCCTACAAGCTCCAGAATGCATAATCACCTCCCAAAGCCACATCCAACTTTGCCACGAATCCATGAATGAATCTCTCCTCCCAGCCACAGAATTGAAATAGCCCTAATCAAAATCACAAATAATTTCAGAAATTGTCAGTGCCAAACTATCCCCCTTCATTCCGAATTTAGTTACAGACTTTGGCACAAAGACACAAACCCCGAAGTCTCTCCACTCCCGACTCAATGGCACTGGCCCTAGTTGATTTCACTAACGAGCATCTCCAGCAACGGCTTCTCCTTTACTAAACCACATGCTGTTCCCTCACATTGTTACCTCTATACTGTCACCCACATGGCAATCCCCACCTCCTCCTCTTCACACCTGACAGAATCTTCTGCTGAAACCCTTGTACACATCTGCCTCACCTCCAGGTTAGACCATTGCAGTGTTCCCTGCTCATCCAAAGCTCTAATATTTTCTTTGCTACCCTCCCAGTTTCTTCACTGCCCTACAAACGCTTTGCATTTAAAATTCCCATTGTATTCAAATCTCTTCGTGCCCTTATGCTACCTATTTTTCCGATTCTGGCCACTTAGATTTCCCATTTTCAGCCATGTCTTCCGATATCTTTACGCTGGAATGGCCTCTTTAAATCTTTCAGCTTCTTTACTTCCTTCTCAAGACTTTTTAAAACCCAACTGGGATGAAACTTTTGTTCACTTCTATTACCTTTTCAGTTCAATGTCCATTTTCTGTCTAATAAAGCAATGAAACACCTTGTGATATCTTTGTACATTGATGACAAGACAAATCATCATCTTCCCCAACACCGCTTCATCTGAACATCACATTTGGTCACGACTTGTTTGCAACATTGCAGAGAATAAAATAACTCTTGTAAAGAAGCACTTATATATGTGTGGTTTAAAACAAATTCATGACAGGCAATATATTAAATTGTTACTCCCACAAATGAGTGTTACCTGCACTAAGAGGTTTCTTGGCCACTTGTTCTTTGGGGCTACTTCGGATTTTCTGCTGAGAGATTCTTGGTTTAGTCAACTTCTCCTTGCTCTCCTTCATTACACATTGTTCCTTTTGTTGCCACTTCCTACTAGCAGACTGCAATGCAAGAAGTCGCAACTGGAGTTCTGACAACTCTTCCTCTTCCTCCTTCTCTTCCTCGACATCATCATCCTCTACTCTGACAATGTCCTATTAAAATGTTACAAAGTTAATTTTCCTACAAAAATACCATTCTACCTCCAAAGTTGTACAACTCAAATGGCGCATCTAGAAATCTTCTATTACAGATACTTACACAAATATACTGAACATTTATTTACCTTCAAAGGAGATTCCACCAACAACCCTTTACTGTTTGAACTAGAAAGGTCTGGATCTTTAATTTCGCCATCTGGAAGAAAATTTAACAGCATTACTAACAAATTTAGCTTCCACAAACCATTTAATAAGGATGCGTTTTAGGTACCTAGTTTATTTGTTGCAGGCTCCAAAGGCTCCGACGTTTGGTCATCTTTGACCAGGTTGATTTGATCCAACTCAGCTGGTGCACGTAGCTTTTGTCTAAGAGGTTTTAGTTCAAATGCCTGAAAAGCTTTCACCTGAGGTTTCTCTGTAGATAACTGTGAATTGTTCTTTTCAATACTGTTGGCGTCTATACTAGCGTTCCCAGACACAACACTTGCTTCCTCTTCCAGCAGGTTTTCTCCCTTTGACGTTTGAGACATCTTTTCTTCTCTATTAAGACATTCCAGTTCCAGCTGAATCTCTTTATACTTCCTAAGCAGGTCCTCAAACGTTTCATCCATGTTATCTTCATTTCTGTAGTAGTGAGCTGGTCTTCTTGGTGACCACCCAAAGAATTTTGCTGAGTTAAATGTAAAGGAAACTTAACATTTTCAATATCCGATAACAATACTCAAACTTCTGACAAAAGGGGAGTTGTCAAAATTTCTGCATCATCATGTGACCAGCATTCATATACATACAAATGTAAAAACAAGCAATGGTGGTATAAAATACCAAGTTTCTCATGGTACACCCTCAATATGGGCAATGCAGTCACCCAGGATGCAAGGATATAAAGAACTTCAGTTAGCAACTGTACTGAAACATGGTACACTTTCAGACTAGACTGCTTTTGCCAAGCGACTTGGGGGGGGGGCATGGAATGTGGGTGTCATTGGTTGGGCCAGCATTTATTGCCCATCCCTGATTGCCCTTTAACCGAGTGGCTTGTTAGGCCATTTTAAAAGGCATTTAAGAGTCTGGAATCACATGTAGGCCAGACCAGGTAAGGATGGCAGATTTCCTTCCCTAAAGGACATATGTGAACCAGGTGGGTTTTCACAACAGTTGACAATGGTCTAATCCATGTTTTTATTGAATTCAAATTTCACATCTGCTGCGGTGAGATTCGAACATGGATCCCAAGAGCATTTCTGAGTGTCTCAGGCTTACTAGTCTCGTGAAAGTATCACTGCATCATCACTTGCCCCTGCCTTCGTAAGCAAACAAACGACTTTGTACTAGCCATTGTGGTTCCCAAACTTTCACCTGAAGAATCTTTTCAAATGGATCAGATATCCAATCTAAATGCTTTTTAATACAGACGATATAAAAGTGCTACATGAAAAGGATGTTTTAAACAATCAATTGATTAAAGTAGCAAATTGAGGACTGTTTCACTGATATAGACAATGCTGAACCAGACCAGACAAATCAGAGATAAAAGAGTGACTCTATAAACATTCCATTGCATGTCATCCGAACTGTTTTCAATGTGATTAAAGATTCCCTGTTAATAGCATACATGCCTAATCAGTTCAAAGAGCACAGCCAATGCAAGCAACTATTAACCACATTAATATTAACAGGAGCCACGACATATTTAGATAGATAACAGACTCAAAGCTGGTTACCATTTCATAGTTCAAAAAAAGCAACTCAAACAGATAGGCTTGTTTCCCTCCAAATCCATGAGTCCTAACTTGAACAAGACATTCTCCAATATGTTACAAACTCTTGCAAACACAGCCCAGTTTCTCAATTATTTAATCATACAAGGAATTGACATTATTGGAACAAGGAAGATATGTAAATCAACTTTTCCATGATTTAAAGAATCAAACTAAGAGGTTATTGGATTATGCACTCCAGGCATTACAATGGAACATACGCACTTCAAGTCCAAATTAAATGCACTCAAGTATCACAACTGTAGCTGACCTCCATCTGTACCCTCCTCTCATTGAAAGTAAATGTGAGATTCTGCTGAAACCAAGGTAGACAAGATGCACACTACCATGAAGGGGTCAAGTTTAGGAGCTTCGGGAGTAGAATTGTCAGCACATCAGGATTAACTACCTTGAATTTCTACAAAATGGGCAGCTTGCCCTTTTTTAATCCCTTGTGCTTATCGCATCTACAAGAGATTGTCTCACAGACCACCACCCCTCCCCAAAAGGTCTACAGACCCCGGTTTGAGAACCACTGACCATAATCGTTCAACAAAATATCAAATCAATTACTAAGAGGTAACCACATGCACGCACACAATTGAAGAACACAAGAACAGCTTCTTCCCTGTCAGACTTTTGAATGGATTTACCTTGCGTTAAGTTGATCTTTCTCTACACCCTAGCCATGACTGTAACACTACATTCTGCACTCTCTCGTTTCCTTCTCTATGTACGGTATGCTTTGGCTGTATAGTGTGCAACAAACAATACTTTTCACTGTATACTAATACATGTGACAATAATAAATCAAATAAAAGAATGTAGAGTTTGTAAAAATTCTTTACTGTACAGGGAAGCCAGACTCACTTTTCTATTTTAAGTCCACTATAAACAGAACATAATCCTTTTGATCTATATACGGAAAAGAAAATTTCAGTCAATACGTGGAGTGCGATTCATCTATAAAAAGGTCTTGCATTGAAGGAACAATTTGCACTGAAAACAAAATAGTGAAACAAATTTGGCACACTTGTATTCCTCGGTATACCCCTACAAATGCTTCAAAAGCTCAAGGTCCAGTAGAACAGATTTCTTTCAAATCAAAACTCTTACCCATTAAGTCAATTTATACCCAAAACTTCCCAGAGATGTCTTACTGTAAAATGTATTAGAAACAAGTTTGTTTGCAATCTGGTATAGCAGGATATTCATGTTTCAATAAATTGCCCCAAAACAGGATATGGATTCACACCCACAAATCAACCAGTGACTCACAGCTAAAGGATGAAGAAAAGTGACTCATGACTAAACAGTGAAGCGTCACAGCAAGGGTTTTTTTTTTTGAAAATCAGTAATATTTATATACAACTATTCAACACATTTCTGAGCTGCCCAGTAATTGCTGACTGTCTGCAATGAGATGTACATCAAATGAACCAATTGATAGGAAATTATGGTACAAGTGGTTTCAAGTTTTATTTATTAGTGTCACAAGTAGGCTTACATCAACACTGCAATGATGTTAGTGAAAATTCCCTGGTGAGTCATACCACACTGGCACTGTCAAAACTTCCTGGAACTTTAGCATCACTCCACCAAAATCCTCCCAAGAACAATAAAAAAAATTGGTCCACACCCAATGAAACGGTGATTGCTAGTTTATGAAATGATGCTCTTTGGGTTGCTTCTGCCACTGAGACGTTCACAAAATGTTACTGGTGGGTTCAGAATTCAATTCCTCATTCCTGATGTGTGACATGGTGCATACATCACACACGAGGACGGCCTCAACCGGGATCTTGGGTTCATGTCACACTATCTGTAACCCCCACAACTTGCCTGGATGTGCAAAATCTCACTAGCTGTCCTATCTGAAGACAATACATCTCTTTAACCTGTGCTTAATGCTCCCTCCACTCACGTGGTCTGTACCTTTAAGACTTGATTAGCTGTAAAGACTCACATTCCAATTATTATTCATGTAAATTGAGTTTGTGTCTTTGTGCCCTGTTTGTGATCAGAACTCCCACACTGACAAAGGAACAGCCTGTTCCGAAAGCTAGTGGCTTTTGCTACCAAATAAACCTGTTGGACTTTAACCTGGTGTTGTTAGACTTATGGTGCATATATTACTGAGAGGATGCATTTGTACTATCCAGCAGATTGCAAAATAGGTGACGAATGACCTTCAGATACTGCAGAAAAACACTCAAAGGACAGATCAATCCAACATCAGCAGAGCCAACAAGAACAAACTTTCCTGAGTTTCATATCAATGATAGCGTACTGTGAGAATGAGTGGCCAATCCTGCCTGGTCCTGATCCATTCATGTTCACTTATCAAGCAAACATTGTACATTGCCTTCACAATATCAAGCATTTCATCAAGAATAACTGCATCAGAACTCTGCATCAGCTGCAGGACATTCTACATACAGGCAACTACTGCCAATTGCAGCTCTTAAAGGGAAAATTGATCAAAGCTATGGAAAAAAGTGATCACACTGAAATGAAACAAAGCAAACACCAGAATACAATAATGAGTGGCCTTTGTTTTCATACTATCCCAACTGAAATGGTGAAAACCAGTTGCAAAATAAAACAACTTAGTCAACGATGGTAAAAGTATAAAGATCAATACAATGAAAATGGGAAACTATAAATTGGTTAGCTCTTCATACTTTTATGATAAAGAACTTTCTCCATTCTAGATATGATTCTGGTAACTGCCGTGCACTGGACACTGATGCTGCAGATATTCAAGTTAATTCTCAAGTAAATTTCAGCAACTTTGCCACTGGAGTATTGGGAAAGCAGAACAACTCTAACTTTTGGTATCAGCCACAAATACCACTGTTGCAGCAAATTCCAGGTCACTTCTTTACCAACTGAAAAGAGAAACATTCGGCTAAATTTTCAGGACCTTCGTTAGAACACTCAAACGATGGTTTGATGCAAGGAACCAAATTTCTACAGCAAGATGATTGTTGCAATCTACCTGTCTAATGATAGACTAAATTACAAATAAACCACTTCCCTGCAGTGCAATTTGGCCTATTGAGCCTTCACTGACAACAATTCCACCTATGACCTATCCCCATAATCCCACATATTTACTCTGCTAATCCACACATCTTCAGAGTGTGGGAGGAAACTTACACAGACATTCACCTAAGGTTGGAATTGAACTGGGATCCCTGGTGCTGTGAGGCAGCAGCGCTGACCACTTTGCCACCCAGAAATGTTTACAGCCAAGGGCAGGAGAGCTAAGATTGTTGTTTTTTTTAAAAAAATAGCCATGCTTAGAATAGAATCTCTGCAGTGCAGGAAAGGCTATTTGGCTCACCTAGTCTGCACTGACTCTCTGACAGAACACCTTACCCAGACCCTCTCCGTAGGCATTTACCATGGCTAATCCATCTCACCCACACTTCTTGGGACATGAAGGGACAATTTAGCATGGAAAAGCAACCTAACCCACATATCTTTGGACTGTGGGTGGAAACCGGAGCACCCGGAGGAAACCCACATAGATACAGGGAGAAAGTGCCAACTCCACAGTCACCCAATGCCAGAATTGAACCTGCAGCTATGATGCAAACCACGGTGTCACTGGACCATCAGCTAACATTTTAAGCCTCACGTTGTAACAATGATTGTCATCTAAGTTATAGATGCAGTAAGTAGTCTCACAACACCAGGTTAAAGTCCAACAGGTTTATTTGGTAGCACAAGCTTTCAGAGCACTGCCCCAGCACACTACATCAGCATCCCACACAACGACGGCATTGCTGCAACTGCCTCAGTACTCAACGCCAACAACTGCCAATCTCCAGACGCAATTCTACAACTCACTCGCTTCATCCTGGACCACAATGTCTTCACCTTCAACAACCAGTTCTTCGTCCAAACACGTGGAACAGCCATAGGGATCAAATTTGCACATCAATATGCCAACATCTTCATGATGTGGAGATGCCGGCGTTGGACTGGGGTAAACACAGTAAGAAGTTTAACAACACCAGGTTAAAGTCCAACAGGTTTATTTGGTAGCAAAAGCCACACAAGCTTTCGAGGCTCTGAGCCCCTTCTTCAGGTGAGTGGGAATTCTGTTCACAAACAGAACTTATAAGACACAGACTCAATTTACATGAATAATGGTTGGAATGCGAATACTTAGTTGTAAGTATTCGCGAATAATTAGTTGTAAGTATTCGCGAATAATTAGTTGTAAGTATTCGCATTCCAACCATTATTCATGTAAATTGAGTCTGTGTCTTATAAGTTCTGTTTGTGAACAGAATTCCCACTCACCTGAAGAAGGGGCTCAGAGCCTCGAAAGCTTGTGTGGCTTTTGCTACCAAATAAACCTGTTGGACTTTAACCCGGTGTTGTTAAACTTCTTACAACATCTTCATGCACAGGTTTGAACAAGACTTCTTCACCGCACAGGACCTTCAACCGATGCTATAGACTAGATACATTGACATTTTCGTGCTTTGGACTCGTGGCGAACAATCACTGAAACAACTATATGATGACACCAACAAGTTCCATCCCACCATCAGACTCACCATGGACTACTCTCCGGAATCGGTTGCATTCTTGGACACTCGCATCTCCATCAAGGATGGTCACCTCAGTACTTCACTGTACCGCAAGCCCACGGATAACCTCACGATGCTCCACTTCTCCAGCTTCCACCCGAAACACGTTAAATCCATCCCCTATGAACAAGCCCTCCGTATACACAGGATCTGCTCAGATGAAGAGGATCACAACAGACACCTACATATGTTTAAAGACACCCTTATAAGAACAGGATATAGCACAACTCATCGATCGACAGTTCCGGCGCGCCAGTGAAAAACCGCACTGACTTCCTCAGAAGTCAAACACGGGACAGGGCGGACAGAGTACCCTTCGTCGTCCAGTACTTCCCTGGAGCAGAGAAGCTACGACATCTTCTCCGGAGCCTCCAAAGCGTCATCGATGAAGACTAACATTTCGCCAAGGCCATCCCCACACCCCCACTACTTGCCTTCAAACAACCGCGCAACCTCAAACAGACCATTGTACGCAGCAAACTACCCAACCTTCAGGAGAACAGTGACCACGACACCACATAACCCTGCCACAGCAACTTCCGCAAGGCATGCCGGATCAACACGGATGCCATCATCTCACGTGAGAACACAATCCACCAGGTACACGGTACCTACTCTTCTGACTCGGCCAACATTGTCTACCTGATATGCTGCAGGAAAGGATATCCCAAGGCATGGTACATTGGCGAGATCATGCAGACGCTACAACAACAGATGAATAGACACCACTCAACAATCACCAGACAGGAGTGTTCCCTTCCTGTCGAGGAACACTTCAGCTGTAACGGACATTCAGCCTCTGATCTTCAGGTAAGCGTTCTCCAAGGTGGCCTTCACGATACACGACAATGCAGAATCACCAAGCAAAAACTGATAGCCAAGTTCCGCACACGAGGACGGTCTCAACCGGGATCTTGGGTTCATGTCACACTATCTGTAACCCCCACAACTTGCCTGGCCTTGCAAAATCTCACCAACTGTCCTGGCTGAAGACAATTCACACCTCTAATCTGTGCTCAACTCTCTCCACTCACATTGTCTGCACCTGTAAAGATCTGATTACCTGTTAAGACTCGCATTCCAACCATCTAGTAATTGAGTTTGTATCTATATATGTCCTGCTTGTGAAACAAATCCTGCACTCACATGAAGGGGCAATGCGCCGAAAGCGCGTGCTACCAAATAAACCTGTTGGACTTTAACCTGGTGTGAGGCTACTTACTGTGCCTATCCCAATCCAACGCCAGCAACTCCACATCATAGTTAGAACATAGAAAAGCTACAGCACAAACAGGCCCTTCGGCCCACAAGTTGCGCCGAACATGTCCCTACCTACTAGGCTTACCTATAACCCTCTATCTTACTAACTTCCATGAACTTATCCAAAAGTCTCTTAAAAGACCCTATCGAATCCGCCTCCACCACCACTACTGGCAGCCAATTCCACGCACCCACCACCCTCTGAGTGAAAAACTTACCCCAACATCTCCTCTGTACCTACTCCCCAGCACCCGAAACCTGTGACCTCTTGTGGCAACCATTTCAGTCTTGGGTTAAAGTTTCTGAGAGTCCACCCGATCTATACCCCTCAACATCTTATACACCTCTATCAGGTCACCTCTCATCCTTCGCCTCTCCAAGGAGAAAAGACCTAGCTCTCTCAACCTATCCTCATAAGACATGCCACCTCATCCAGGCAACATCCTTGTAAATCTCCTCTGCGCCCTTTCTATGGCTTCTACATCCTTTCTGTAATGAGGTGACCAGAACTGGGCACAGTGGGGTCTGACCAGGGTCCTGTACAGCTGCAGCATTATCTCCCGATTTCTAAACTCAATTCCTCTATTGATGAAGGCCAGTATTCCATAAGCCTTCTTAACCACAGCCTCTACCTGCGGCACTGCTTTGAGCGTCCTATCAACCCAGACCCCAATATCCTTCTGATCTTCCACACTGCCAAGCGTCTTACCCTTAAAATATTCTTTCATCCTATTCGACCTGCCAAAATGAACCACCACACACTTATCTGGGTTGAAGTCCATCTGCCACTTCCCCGCCCAGTCTTGCATCTTATCTATGTCTCGTTGCAACTGCTGACAACCCTCTACACTATCCACAATCCCACCAACCTTTGTGTCATCAGCAAACTTGCCAACCCATCCTTCCACTTCCTCATCCAGGTCATTTATAAAAATCACAAAAAGCAAGGGTCCCAGAACAGATCTCTGGGGCACCGCACTGGTGACCGACCTCCATGCTGAAAAAGACCCATCTACAACCACTCTGCCTTCTGTGGGCAAGCCAGTTCTGAATCCACAAAGCAATGTCCCCTTGTATCCCATGCCCCTTCACTTTCTCAATGAGCCTTGCATGGGGCACCTTATCAAATGCCTTGCTGAAATCCATATAAACTACATCTACCACTCTTACCTCATCTATGTGTCTAGTTACATCTTCAAAAAATTCAATTACAGATGAATGTTACAGATGAAATATCTTAAGTAGCTAGAAAATTTCTACTTGGATACTTGTCAAAGCATCCAAACACATGCAGCTATGAGATATACATCTCACACATTTTAAGTGGATCAATTAATATTTTTAGTGCAAAGACACTTAGTATTGGAATAACCTGGCCACATCACTGTATTAAACCCTCTAGTCAATCAAGGTGTACTATTCTTACATATTTGCACGCACACATTCATAAGTACACTGGCACAAATGGTCATGAAGCCTTTAAGTTAAACCCGAGAATCTGTACTTTCCCGGTTTAGGGTTTCAGTCGAAAGCACCCGTTAATTGCCCTCAAATTGCTTTACACCAGTCATCCGTGAAGATGACTGTTGAATTCTCACACATTAAGTTCACATTCAGTGACATCATCCTGCCCATACCGAAATGAAGGACAGCTTCCCCCATGTACCTCCTAAAGGACAATGCCTGCCGAGAGCAATTGATATGTTTAAATGACAGCCTGTAACCGAACTTTCAGAAATAAAATCGTCCGAAACCCCACATCTGGGTGATCAGGTGGCGGCTCCTGATCCGGATCTGAGTGGGAGGTAAGTGCCAGGTAGGGTGGGGTTTATTTAATGATGTTTCCTCTGATTTGCTTCGTCAGCCGGGCCCATGCCCTGGGGCCATCCGAGCCCGGGACCTCCCGTTAACCGGGGACGGGAAAGGATACGTTTCCTGGGCGGAGAATCCCTGCGGATGTTGTTGTTCCCGATGAAGTTGGGCCCGGGCCCCGGCCTCCCCCTCTTACAGCCCCGAGGCCCCGGGCAGCCCCCACGGCCCCAGCGGCCACGGTTCGAGGCCTCCCGAAAGCGGAAGCGGCCGAAGGTGCCGTGGCTCCTTTCCCAGAAGTTGGAGCGGGGCGAGTCGCCCAGGAGAGCGGGTGGGGGCAGAAGCGGTGGCGGCGGCTGCGAGAAGCCGCCCCGGTACGGCTCCTTGAGCCGGTACATGAGGCCGTTGCCTGAGCCCTGCGGCCGGTGGCTTTTGGGGCCCGAGCCGCCGCTGCTGCTGCCGGGACGCGGCTTGGGAGTGGAAGTCGAGACGGACCGCGACTCCGGGTAGACATTCTCGTCATTGTCATCGTCGATCTCGCCGTCCTCCAGCTCGCCCTCTTCTTTGGGCGACAGCCGCTCGGTGCCGAGCTCCATGGCGGCTCCTGTCGCAGACTCCGTCACAGTCACAGGAAACGGATATGACGTGTACCAGTGGGCGAGGGGGAGGATCTCGCCTCTCGTCCGGATGATGTTGCACTGCGCATGCGCCTTCTCCCTCCCAGCCGCTGTTGCGTTGCGCCTGCGCCGCTTTCCGCCCGGGTGGTTACGGTGCGCGTGCGCCTTCTCCCTTCCAGCTGCTGTTGCATTGCGCATGCGCCACTCCCCTTCCCCCCGGGTGGTTACAGTGAGCATGCGCCGTCTCCCTTCCGGATGAGGTTGCACTGCGCGTGCGCCACCTCCCTCCGGCAAGCTTGAGTTGCGCATGCGATACCTCCCTTCCTGTTAAGGTTGCACTGCTGAGGGCAGCTGCAAGTTGGGAGACATTTTTAATTTATTATTGTTACGTGTATTAGTATACAGTGAAAAGTATTGTTTCTTTCACTATACATAATCACATTTTAATTTGATATTTTTAAGTTTCCTTTGTACTTTGATTTCTGTTCGGGCTGTTCCCCCTCCTTTTTGGGGAGCTGCCCCTTTTACTTTGTCCTGATTTAATCTGAGTTTGTTTACTTGGTTTGGTTTGACCTAAAAAGAGGACAATGCATACCGTTCATAGAGAAGGAAAGGTGAGGGGGCAGAATGTAGTGTTTGAGTGCAGAGAAACACAACTGACCAAGAAGCAGTGCACTGAAAGCTCGTGATTCCAAATAAACTTGTTGGACTTTAACTTGGTACAGTGAGACTTCTTACGGTAGAGAAAGATCAACTTAATAATAGGTCCATTCAAAAGTCTGATGGCAGCAGGGAAGAAGTTGTTCTTGATTTGGTTGGTACATGTCCTCAGACTTATATATCTTTTTCCAGGTGGAAGAGAGTACATCTGGGGTGCGTGGGGTCCTTGCTTATGCTGGCTGCTTTTCCAAAACAGTGGTAGGTGTAGACAGAGTCAATGGATGGAAGGCTGGTTTGTGTGATGGACGGCTTCATTCACGACCCTCTGTAGTTTCTTGTGGTTTTGAACAGAGCAGGAGCCATACCAAGCTGTGATACAACCAGAAAGGATGTTTCTATGGTCCCTCAACACCAAACGCAGCAGTAGCATCAATTACTGTTCTTATTTCACTTTTCAGATGATCAATCACATGCACAAGCAGTCCCCGGGTTACGAACGAGTTCCGTTTTTAAGTCTGTCTGTAAGTCGAATTTGTATGTAAGTTGGAACAGTTACGAGGGTAAACACGAAAAATTTAAGTCAAAACACAACGCACACAACAGTGTTTATGCGATCCGACTTAAAATGGCGACAGCGGTGTGGCGTTGTTCTCCCTCGGGCCGATGAACCGCTGAAAACACGCAGTGTTTTGAGCGTCGCGCAATGTAGTCCGCCCGTTCGTTAGTACGAACCATTGTATGTAACTCGATTTTAAAAAATAATAGGCTTTATGGAGGTCGGTACGTAAGTACGGGCGTTCGTAAGTCGGGCATTCGTAACCCGGGGACTGCCTGTACTACATGCTCTGTGGCCTGCTCTGTTGCCCATTCATTGAATAGGGGAGCTTCGTGTGTAAAATTTGGTTTCAAAATTTCCTATATTTCCCTCCCTCAGCACCAAAATCAGCAGCAGCAACTACTGTTCCTATTTCACTTTTCAGATGATCAGTCTGACCCGGGCTCGAATCCCACCACGGCAGATGGTGGAATTTGAATTCAATAACAAAAAAAAATGGAATTAAGTATCTACTTCTAAAACGCTAACAGGGTTAGACAGGGTAGATTCAGAAAGAATGTTCCCGATGTTTGGGGAGGTCCAGAACTAGGGGTCATAGTTTGAGGATAAGGGGTGAACCTTTTCGACCTGAGGTGAGGAGAAATGTCTTCACCCAGCGAGTGGTGAATGTATGGAATTCACGACCACAGAAAGTAGTTGAGGCCAAAGTGTGTGATTTCAAGAAGAAATTAGATCTAGCTCTTGGGCTAAAGGGATCAAGAGATATGGGGGGACAGCGTGATCACGATATTGAATTTGATGATCAGTCATGATCATAATGAATGGCGGATCAGGCTTGAAGGGCTTAGTGGCCTGCTACTGCTTCTAGTTTCTATGTTTCTACTGGTGACCATGAAACCATTGTCGATAGTCAGAAAAAAACCCATCTGGTCATGAATGTCCCTTTAGGGAGGGAAATCTGCCGTCCTTACCTGGTCTGGCTGACATGTGACTCCAGAGCCACAGCAATGTGGATGACTCTCAACTGCCCTCAGGCAACTAGGGATGGGCAATAAATGCTGGCCAGCCAGGGACACCCATGTCCCATAAATCAAAGGAAAAAAAATGTACGACATGTTCAGTGCCCTGCTCTGTTCCCCATTCATTTAATAGGAAGCTTTCTGTCTGAAAATTGGTTTCATCATTTCCCGTATTAGGATGATGGCTGCTGTTCAAAAGTGTTTCATTGACTGTAAAGCATCTGGGGTTATGAAAGGTGCTATACAAATGCAAAATTATCTTTCATACCCTGTTAGGTCAATTTTAAAAAGTGCATTTTTGCATTTAGCATCAGAAATACAGCCAAAATTAGGAACATAGGTACATGAGTAAGCCGTTTAGCTGCTCACACCTGTATCGCCAATGAATGATATGGCGAGTATGCGATCTAATTCCAGAATGTCTATAACTTCTGAACTGAAAAGTTAGCTTAACAGTCATACTTCATAAAGCGAGGCATTCCTTACCCTGAGTTCTAACATGCAACCACAAACAAAATTGGACCCTCACTATCCCCACTTTGATCTATACCTGGACTAACTAACAAAAGCATTAATGACACTTTGCAAGTTATTTATGTTACACTTTCCTGTTCTAGTAGTGTTCCCCTCCAACGACTTGGGGATCTTGAGTTCATGTCACACTATCTGTAACCCCCGCGACATGACTGGGCTTGCAAAATCTCACTAACTGTCCTGGCTTGAGACAATTTACACCTCTTTAACCTGTGCTTAACCCTCTCTCCACTTGCATATCTATACCTGTAAAGACCTGATTACCTGTTAAGACTCGTATTCCAACCATTATCTTGTAAATTGAGTCTGTGCCTGTATGGGCAGCATGGTAGCACAGTGGTTAGCACTGCTGCTTCACAGCTCCAGGGATCTGGGTTTGATTCCCGGCTTAGGTCACTGTCTGTGTGGAGTTTGCACATTCTCCTTGTGTCTGCGTGGGTTTCCTCCGGGTGCTCCGGTTTCCTCCCACAGTCCAAAGATGTGTGGATTAGGTTGATTGGCCATGCTAAAATTGCCCCTTAGTGTCCTGAGATGCGTAGGTTAGAGGGGTTAGTGGGTAAAATATGTAGGGATATGGGGGTAGGGCCTGGGTGGGATCGTGGTCGGTGCAGACTCGATGGGCCGAATGGCCTCTTTCTGTACTGTAGGGTTTCTATGATTCTTCTATGATTCTATGACTTTGGCTTGTAGTTCTGATCAACGGGCCCCAACTAAAACATGATAGCTTTCTGAGGTAAGTATTCCAAAGATTATACAACAAGTCAGCTTTAAGCATATTGATAAATTGAGGCCCATCTACTACACAAGACAGTGTAATACATCTTACAGTGTAACAAAGAAAGTATTTGCATTTAAGAATTGCAACTTTCATGACTCCCCAAAGCACTTCACAGTTAATGAAGTACTTTTGAAGTATCGTCACCATTCTGACACTGAAAAATGAGACAAGCAATTTGTGTATAGCATAGTCCCACAAGCTTGATTCGATAAATGACGAGATAATAGCCCAGAATTTGAGGTCAGTGGGCACTGTCTGTGTGGAGTTTGCACCACTGATCTCAAAGAAGGTTACTCTGAAAAATCTGACCTCAACCGAGATCTTGAGTTCATGTCACACTATCTGTAACCCCCGCGACATGACTGGGCTTGCAAATTTTCACTGACTGTCCTGGCTTGAGACAATTTACACCTCTTTAACCTGTGCTTCACCCTCTCTCCACTTGCATTATCTGTACCTGTAAAGACCTGATTACCTGTTAAGACTCGCATTCCAACCATTATCTTGTAAATTGAGTCTGTGCCTATATATGCCCTGTTTGTGAAACCAACTCTTCACTCACCTGATGAAGGAGCAGCGCTCCGAAAGCTTGTGCTACCAAATAAACCTGTTGGACTTTAACCTGGTGTTGTGAGACTTCTTACTGTCCAACGTCGGCATCTCCACATCATGAAAAATCGAGTAATCTCTGTGGTGAGGACATTACCTTCTCTTACTTTGCAGTGGATGTAGCATTCCTTAATTATCAGTCTCATCACGGAGCTGCAGTGATGTCATCAAGATGTATAAGCAGTCAATCACATTAAAGGATATTCAAAGACAGTAAGCCAGGGAATCAAAGTCATTTCTTTAAAACTTATGCAGAAAAAAGGGACATACACGTGGTAAAGTTGGATGCTGAAATATTCTGTTTTTAAACTATTACTCTTTAAAAAAAAAAGTTTTTAAAAATCTAGTAAGCAAGCATTATTGAGACATGTAACAGTACTCCATAAATATAGAATTATTTTTTCAGGACAGATCAGATGTTTAACAATGGCTAATACTCATATCGCCATTAAAGCTGGTAACTTTTTATGGGGGTAGTAACAGTGGTGTGAAAGTGAAAAAGGCAGAGTTCTCACCACATCAACTGCTTATCTTATGGGTGGCACAGTGGTTAGCACTGCTGCCTCACAGCACCAGGGACCCGGATTCGATTCCAGGTTTGGGTCACTGTCGGTGTGGAGTTTGCACATTCTCCCCGTGTCTGCATGGGTTTCCTCCGGGTGCTCTGGTTTCTTCCCACAGTCCAAAGATGTGCGGGTTAGGTAGATTGGCCATGCTAAATTCTCCCTTAGTGTCAGGTGGACTAGCTAAGGTAAATGCATGGGGTTATGGGGATAGGGCCTGGGTGGGATTGTTGTTGGTGCAGACTCGATGGGCCAAATGGCTTCCTTCTGCACTCTAGGATTCTATGATTCACCTGTCTTCACTTGTCCTCACTTTTCACCGCACCACTTCCGCATTCAAACGAACATCTGCTGTTTCTGCCAACTCCAGCCTGATGCTCTTGTCAAACACATCTTTCTCTCATTCCCCCTGTTAGCATTCTGCAGGGACTGTTCCCTCTGGGGTACCCTGGTCCTCTCTTCTATCACACCCAGCACCTCACTCCCTTTCCACTGCACCTTTCCATGCAATCACAGAAGGTGCAACACCTGTACCTTTACCTCCTCCCTGCTCACCATCCAAGAGCCTAAACACTTTTTTCAGGTGAATCAGCACTTTGCGTGCACCTCCTTTCATTTGGTCTGTTGCATTCATTGCTCCCAATGCAGTTTACTCTACATTCGAGAGACTAATTGCAGACTGGGTGATCGCTTTGCATAACACCTTCCACCTATCTGCAAGCAGGACCCAGACCTTTCTGTTGCTTGCCATTTCAACACACCGTCCTGCTCTCCTGCCTGCATGCCTGCCTTTGGCCTGCTGCAGTGTTCCAGTGGAGCCCCAACACAAACTGGAAGAACAGCAACTCATCTTCCGATTAGGCACGTTACAACCTTCTGGACTTAACACTGAGTTCAACAACTTCAGACTTAGAATTTTCTCCCCCACCTTCACCCCACGTTTATTCTATCCATTTGTTTTCATTTCTTCCATATTCATTTTTCCATCCTCTATTTTATCCCACTTCCCATTGTTCTGCCTGTATAGCTCGCAAGAAACAGTACTTTCCACTGTATCCCAATACATGTGACAATAAATCAATCCAATTACATCTTGCGAACCTAAAGAACTTTTAGGGGGGGGGGGGAGAGAGACAGCTGAAGGATGCTATTGGGGCGGCACAGTGGTTAGCACTGCTGCCTCACAGCACCAGGGACCCGGGTTCAATTCCCGGCTTGGGTCGCTGTCTGTGTGGAGTTTGCATGTTTTCCCTGTGTCTGTGTGGGTTTCCTGCGGGTGCTCCAGTTTCTTTCCACAGTCTTGAAAGATGTGCTGGTTAGATGCTTAGGGTCCATGCTAAATTCTCCCTCAGCGTACCCGAACAGGCACTGGAGTGTGGCGACCAGGGGATTTTCACAGTAACTTCATTGCAGCGTTAACGTAAGCCTACTTGTGACACTAATGAATAAACTTTAGAAACTTTCTCCTCACCCTATCAGTAACTGGAACACTATATTCTGCACCCTCTCCATTCTTTCTCCCCTATGTAGTCTATGATCAATATGTTTTGTCTGTGTAGCGTGCAGGAAACAATACTTTTCATAGTATCCCAGTTCTTTGACAACAATAAATCAATTCGATTGCTTCTTGAGAACCTAAAGATCTTGTGGTGGAACAGCCTAAGGCTTCTCGGCCTTTTGGCTAAGATCAAGTGTAGTATGGTCGGCCGCACTTGGTTGAGGTCATTAGGTTACACTGAAGCTTCATATGTTTCATATGAAGCAATTTTTTAAAGCGGCATCTCGGCCTTTTGGCTAAGATGCAAATGAGCTCAAGTCTTGGAGGAGGAACCTCCCCCTTCTCCAATCAGCTTGGCTCATGCAGATCGGGCCCAGGACAGGGTGGTTTGGTCGCTCGCCCTGTCTTGTCAGCCTGGATCTGAAATGTCTCAACTTGTTGAGACTCTGAATTGGATTTGATTTGATTGGAAAAGTATTAAAAAAAACAGCCTAAAAGCATTATATCGATGCAAATCTGTGAATGTAACTTTTTATTTGCATTGCCTCCCCTGAACTTCAGGGGGCGCTCCGACAGCCTCCTGATTGGTCAGAAATTGAAAGGCGGAAGTTTGCTGGGTGCTTCTTCCTGGAGATGCTGTCATTTTGTGGGAGACTGGAGTGGAAGCTGGGTCCAGGCTGGAGTGGGTTCGGAACTTCAGCAAGGAGGTGTGGTCTGAGCTATCTGTGATGACTGGGTGAAGGGGAGAGGCGAAGCCTCCTGCCTCTCTATATATCCTCCACAGCGACTAATCTTAGTCTGCAAACAGCGAGAGGCGGATCCCTGGAGGAAAATGGTAATAATGCTTTCCCAACCTGCGGACACCAGAGGTACCGTGAAGCAAATAGACCTAGCCGATGCCGCTGTCTCATTGCAAACTGTAACCATCCTTTAAAACGAAGTCTTAGCACTAATTCTTCGCGAGAGCGTCAGGGCACTAGGGCTTTATTCATTTCTGCTAGATGGTGGAAATGTTGCAAGCTGCATTTTCTTTACTTTCCCTTTTCTGTTTTTAGATACGATTGTGAACGTCCGGATCATTCATTTGCGCTCATCATACAGAGAATTGGTGAACATGATGGAAAACATTATTATCTTTAGTTTTATAGTGGCCATATCATTGTCATTTTGGATTGTGTCAATGACTGTCAGTACTTATTATGGTAAGTGGATTGTTTTTGTGTTCGTGTTACGGTAAGTAGGTTGTTTTATGTGTGTGTTGGCACACATATTTAAATCCCTTCTGTTACTTGAAATACTCATCAAATGTGTTCGATATTAAACATGTGATTGCTTTAACATTGTTTAACCCCCTAATTAGACAACAGTTAATTTTTTTCTGTTCCTGCATTGTCACTGCATTGCTACATGGTTTGTGAATGCATCCTCATTTCATAGAATCATAGAACCCTAACAATGCAGAAGGAAGCCATTCGGCCCATCAAGCCTGCACCAAAACAATCCCTTCCAGGCCCTATCCCTGCGACCCCACGTATTTACCTCACTAGTCCCCCTGACACTAAAGGGCAATTTAGCTTGGCCAATCCACCTAACCTGCACATCTTTGGACTGTGGGAGGGAACCGGAGCACCCTGAGGAAACCCACGCAGACATGGAGAATGTGCAAACTCCATACAGACAGTCACCCAAAGCTGGAATTGAACCCAGGTCCCTTACACCCTGAGGTAGCAATGCTAACCACTGTGTCACCATGCTGCCCTAATTATAAAAAGTAAATATATATATTTTGGTCAAGTACATAAAGTAATGGAAATGAAATTACCAGTACTTTATGTACTTGACTAAAATATATATTTATTATTAAAAAGTTGCCTTTGTAGGGAACAATCTAGTGATAACATTCAGTAATGCATAAGAGTTGGTTGTTAGATTTTGTCACTCTGTTCACTTGAAAATGGTAGGCAGCAACACTTTGTTTTCAACTTTAGTTGTAAATGGTGGGAGCTTTTGTGTGTGGTAACACCAAGATGTCGGATCTGCAACATGAAATAAAGATTTGTACAATTAAGCTAGTTTGTCATTCCTGTTTTCAAGTTTAAAATATTGCCAATAATAAACATCTTTTATATTTAAAGCAGACTTTTTTCCTTTTGGATTGTGTGTTTTGTTGCTCCTTTACTCAGTTTTTAATCATAAACTACACTCGTTATTTATAAAATTCATTTCCTGCTCAAGAAATGCACCTATTAAATCCAGCAGCAAAACAAAAATCGACGGGGCTTGCACTGCAGATGCTGGAGATCTGAAAAAATAATTGCTGGAAAAGATCAGGTTTGGCAGCAACTGTGGAGAGAGAAACTGAGTTAATGTTTTTGAGTCCAGTTAGACTTAGTTCAGGACATAAGGATGATCTCTTGGGGTAACCTGCTGTGATTTTTCTCTCTTGCCTGATGCCTTCATATGCGAGATGACCGAGACTCGGAACTCAGGTCTGTTTATCTTGGATTGGAGTAAGGGATACAATCTGTATTTCTCAGCTCCTGTTGTATTTTGCCGGATTGTTTGTTTTGCATGTGCATCGCACTCCAATGTTTCTGTTTCTTAATTAACAGAAATTATTGTCTGCTAAGAGTTACTTTATGAATAATGTGGCTGTTGACCCCACTTTTGATGTCATCATGTTGATAGCATATAGAACCATAGAAAATTACAGCTCAGAAACAGGCCTTTTGGCCCTTCTTGTCTGTGCCGAACCATTTTATGCCTAGTCCCACTGACCTGCACTTGGAATAGAACCATAGAAAAAAACCATATACCTGGGAGGGTTTTGCTGTTAGGATTATGGTTTCAACAGGTGTTAAGTTATTAAAAGTATTTGATACGAAATACTCACAGAAGTATTTAGAACAATTGTTCCCCCCATCACCATTCTGCTTTTTTGATTTTGTTTTTTCTATCTCCATAGAACCATAAAATCCCTACAGTGCAGAAGGAGAGCATCCGACCCAACACCACCCCTCCCAACAATCTATCCCCCTAACCGTGTGCATCTACCAGGGCTAATCCACCTAACCTACACATCTTCAGACTCCAGTCATTTGTCTTCAAGTGCTTTTTTAAATTTTCTGTCAAAAATAAATGCTCTCCTTTAATTTTACATGATTCTGCTGTGATTAGAGTTATGAATTCAACCAGTTCTGATTTGTGGCTTGATCATTGTGGATACAAAGTAGGAGATGACAAGAACTTTGGTATCTTATTACAGTTGATCTTTTCTATCCATAGGTACTCTCCGACCTGTGTCACCTTGGCGATGGCTGTTTTCTGTGCTAGTTCCACTAATTATTACTTCACGTGCACTAAAGAAGAAAAGTCTTGATCGTAGTGGTGCTGTTGGAGGTAAAGTTTCAAACATAAATTTAATATTTTATGCTTTGTGCTTCTATTGTGTTGCCACTTTATGTTTTCTGTATGCCATCTAATACAGTAAGAAGTTTAACAACACCAGGTTAAAGTCCAACAGGTTTATTTGGTAGCAAAAGCCACACAAGCTTTCGAGGCTCTGAGCCCCTTCTTCAGGTGAGTGGGAATTCTGTTCACAAACAGAACTTATAAGACACAGACTCAATTTACATGAATAATGGTTGGAATGCGAATACTTACAACTAATCCAGTCTTTAAGAAACAAAACAATGGGAGTGGAGAGAGCATCAAGACAGGCTAAAAAGATGTGTATTGTCTCCAGACAAGACAGCCAGTGAAACTCTGCAGGTCCACGCAACTGTGGGAGTTACAAATAGTGTGACATAAATTCTGATTCTAGGATCGCATGATAAAGACTCAGGAGGAAAAAAGCAGAAATATTTATGTGAAATAGTGTGACATAAACCCAATATCCCGGTTGAGGCCGTCCTTGTGTGTGCGGAACCTGGCTATCAGTTTCTGCTCCGCGACTCTGCGCTGTCGTGTGTCGCGAAGGCCGCCTTGGAGAACGCTTACCCGAATATCAGAGGCCGAATGCCCGTGACCGCTGAAGTGCTCCCCAACAGGAAGAGAACAGTCTTGCCTGGTGATTGTCGAGCGGTGTTCATTCATCCGTTGTCGCAGCGTCTGCATAGTTTCCCCAATGTACCATTGTCCGCAGCAAACTACCCAGCCTTCAGGAGAACAGTGACCAAGACACCACACAACCCTGCCACAGCAACCTCTGCAAGACGTGCCGGATCATCGACACAGATGCCATCATCTCACGTGAGAACACCATCCACCAGGTACACGGTACATACTCTTGCAACTCGGCAAACGTTGTCTACCTGATACGCTGCAAGAAAGGATGTCCCGAGGCATGGTACATTGGGGAAACTATGCAGACGCTGCGACAACGGATGAATGAACACCGCTCGACAATCACCAGGCAAGACTGTTCTCTTCCTGTTGGGGAGCACTTCAGCGGTCACGGGCATTCGGCCTCTGATATTCGGGTAAGCGTTCTCCAAGGCGGCCTTCGCGACACACGACAGCGCAGAGTCGCGGAGCAGAAACTGATAGCCAGGTTCCGCACACACAAGGACGGCCTCAACCGGGATATTGGGTTTATGTCACACTATTTCACATAAATATTTCTGCTTTTTTCCTCCTGAGTCTTTATCATGCGATCCTAGAATCAGAATTTATGTCACACTATTTGTAACTCCCACAGTTGCGTGGACCTGCAGAGTTTCACTGGCTGTCTTGTCTGGAGACAATACACATCTTTTTAGCCTGTCTTGATGCTCTCTCCACTCCCATTGTTTTGTTTCTTAAAGACTGGATTAGTTGTAAGTATTCGCATTCCAACCATTATTCATGTAAATTGAGTCTGTGTCTTATAAGTTCTGTTTGTGAACAGAATTCCCACTCACCTGAAGAAGGGGCTCAGAGCCTCGAAAGCTTGTGTGGCTTTTGCTACCAAATAAACCTGTTGGACTTTAACCTGGTGTTGTTAAACTTCTTACTGTGTTTACCCCAGTCCAACGCCGGCATCTCCACATCATGCCATCTAATATGCAGAGTCATATTAAACTGCATTAGGTTGACTGGTAGAATCTACAAGATTGCAATGGGTTTGAACATTTAGTACCTAGTCATAACTGAGACGTCCAGAGTGACACTGACCTTAGCCCCACAACCACAAAAAGAGGCCATTTCGCCCATTGTGTCGGTAATAGCTTTGTTAGGGAAGCTTCACTACATTTCCATTGAGTTTGGATTTCAAGATTTGTTCCATTGCCTTACACTGCTCTGTATTAATTTATTTTTAAATTGAGAAATTTGTACGGTCATGGAAAAATAACAGCTTTGTTTTTGATGGAATAAAACATTCGAAGGCGCTTCACTGGAGCATGATAAAACAAAATATGACAAGCACACAAAAGGGGATGTCCAGTCAGATGGTCAAAAGCTTGGTCAAAAAGGTATGTTTTATAAAGTGTGTTAAAGGAAGAAAATGGGGTAGTGGGACAGAGAGGTTACGGAGGAGAAATTCCAGAGTTTTTTTGAAAAAGTTTATTTATTAGTGTCACAAGTAGGCTTACATTAACACTGCAATGAAGTAACTGTGAAAATCCCCTAGTCGCCACACACTGACGCCTGTTCGGGTACACTGAGGAAGAATTTAGTATGGCCAATGCACCTAACCAGCGTGTCTTTGGGACTATGGGAGGAAACCGGAGCGCTCAGAGGAAATTCATGCAAACACTGGGAGAACGTGCAGACTCCCCACAGACAATGACCAGGCTGGGAATCAAACCCAGGTCCCTGGCGCTTGTGAGGCTGCAGTGCTAACCACTGTGCCACCATTATGTCCACAATGCAACCAAAAGCATTGTCATTACTGGGTGGAGCGATTTAAAATCATGGATGATCCAGGGGCCAGAATTTGATAAAAGCAGGTATATTGGAGGGTGGTGAAACTGGAAGAAATCCTAGCGATAGGGAGGGGTAAGGCTTTGGATGGATTTGAAAGTTTTAAAATCAAGACATTGTTTGACCAGGAGCTAACGCAAGGCCTGTGAACAGGAGTGATAGGTGGATAGGACTTGATTCGAGTTAATACTTGGGCAGCACAGTTTTGGATAACCTCAAGTTCACCCATGATAGAATGTGAGAGACCTTGCCAGGAGTTGGTTGGAATCATCAAGTTAGAGGCAAAAAAGGCATGAACAAGGATTTTAGTAGCTGCTGAGCTGAAACTGGGCTAAGTGGGGCAATATTACAGGGATGGAAATCGGCAAACTTAATGGTGAGATTAAGTAGTTGGAAGCTCAACTCAGAGTCAAATATGACACTTCGGTTGCATACAGATAGGTTTAGTCACAGACTATTGCAAAGCAGAAGGATGGCATTGATAGTTAGGGAACAAAGCCAATGGCTTCAGTCTTCCCAAAATTCAGCTGGAGGAAATTGGTTTTGGGAGCGCATCAGTACAAATGTTACTGCATAAGTCAGAAGAATGTGCAGTATTAAGTGCGTAACTACATAAGAACTAGGAGCAGGAGTAGGCCATTTGGCCCCTCGAGCCTGCTCCACCATTCGATAAGATCATGGCTGATCTTTTCGTGGACTCGACTCTACTTACCCACCTGCTCACCATAACACTTAATTCCTTTACTGTTCAAAAATCTACCTATCTTTGCCTTAAAACATTCAATGAGGTAGCCTCAACTGCTTCACTGGACGGGGAATTCCACAGATTCTCAGTGCTTTGTGTGAAGAATTTCCTCCTCAACTCAGTCCTAAATCTGCTCCCCCTTATTTTGAGGCAATGCCCCTAGTTCTAGTTTCACCGGTCAGTGGAAACAACCTCCCTGCTTCTATCTTAACTATTCCCTTCGTATGTTTCTATAAGATTTCCCCTCATTCTTCTCAATTCCAATGAGTATAGTTCCAGTCTACTCAGCCTCTCCTCATAAGCCAACCCTCTCAACTCCAGAATTAACCTGCACCCCCTCCAGTGCCAGTATATCCTTTTTCAAGTAAGAAGACCAAAACTGTACACAGTGCTCCAGGTGTGACTTCACCAGCACCTTATACAGCTGCAACACAACCTCCCTGTTTTTAAACTCCAACCCGCTCGCAATGAAGGACAGAATTCCATTTGCTTTCTTAATTACCTGCAAATCAGCTTTTTGCAATAATAATCCATTTTGCTGTTACTCCTACCAAAATGGATGTCCTCATATTTGCCAACCGTGTACTCCATCTGCCAGACCCTTGCCCACTTAGACTATTTATATCCCTTTGCAGACTTTCAGTGTCCTCTGCACACTTTGTTCTACCACTCATCTCAGTGTCATCTGCAAACTTTGACACACTACACTTGGTCCCCAACTCCCAATCATCTATGTAAATTTGTAAACAATTGTGGTCCTAACACTGATCCCTGAGGCACACCACTGGTCACTGATCGCCAATCAGAAAAACACCCATTTACCCCCCACCCTTTGCTTTCTGTTAGTTAACCAATCCTCTATCCATGCTGATACATTACCCATAACACCATGCATCTTTATCTGATGCAGCAGCCTTTGGTGCGGCACCTTGTCGAATGCCTTCTGGAAATCCAGATACACCAAATCCACCAGTTCCCCCTTGTCCATCGCACTCATAATATCCTCAAAGAATTCCACTAAATTAGTTAAACATGACCTGCCTTTCATGAACTCATCCTGTGTCTTCCCAATGGGACAATTTTTATCCAGATGACTCGCTATTTCTTCCTTGATGATAGATTCAAGCATTTTCCCTACTACAGAAGTTAAGCTAACCAGCCTATAGTTATCTGCCTTTTGTCTAACTCCTTTTTTTAAACAGTGGCATCACATTTGCTGTTTTCCAATCTGTGGGAACCGCCCCAGAATCCAGCGAATTTTGGTAAATTACCACAAGTGCATTTGCTATCTCCCTGCCATCTCTTTCAGTACTCTGGGATGTATTCCATCAGGGCCAGGACACTTGTCTACCTTTAGCCCCATTAGCTTACCTAACACTGCTTCTTTAGTGATAATGATAGTTTCTAAGTCCTCACCCACCATAGCTTTTTGTCATCAATTTTTGCGTGTTATTTGTGTTTTCCACTGTGAAGACTGACACAAAATACCCATAACACCAATACCATAAAGATGCATGGTGTTATGGGTAATGTATCAGCATGGATAGAGGATTGGTTAACTAACAGAAAGCAAAGAGTGGGGGGTAAATGGGTGTTTTTCTGATTGGTGATCAGTGACCAGTGGTCTGCCTCAGGGATCAGTGTTAGGACCACAACTGTTTACAAATTTACATAGATGATTGGGAGTTGGGGACCAAGTGTAGTGTGTCAAAGTTTGCAGATGACACTGAGATGAGTGGTAGAACAAAGTGTGCAGAGGACACTGAAAGTCTGCAAAGGGATATATAAATAGTCTATTTCCTCATTTTCCGTTATTAAATCCCCCTTCTCACCTTCTAAAGGACCGGTGTTTACCTTAGCCACTCTTTTTCGTTTTATACATTTGTAGAAACTTTTGCTATGTTTTTATATTCTGAGCTAGTTTACTCTCGTAATCTATCTTACTTTTCTTTATAGCTTTTTTCATGGCTTTCTGTTAAACTTCAAAGATTTCCCAATCCTCTAGCTTCTCACTAATCTTTGCCACTTTGTATGCATTTTCTTTCAATTTGATACCCTCCTTGGCTCCTTAGATATCCATGGCTGATTATCCCTTTTTCTACAGTCCTTCCTTATGATTGATATATGCTTTTCCTGAGCACTGTGAAAAATGACTTTGAAAGTCCTCCACTGTTCCTCAATTGTCCCACCATGAAGTCTTTGCTCCCAGTCTACCTTAGCCAACTTCTCATTGCAGTCTTCTTTGTTGAAGCACAAGACACTGGTATTGGATTTTACCTTCTCGTGCTCCATCTGTATTTTAAATCCACACTGATCGCTCCTTCCAAGAGGATGCCTAACTATTCTAAAACTAAAATGGAATTTTGACATTTATATCAAAAGAAATAGTGTATAAAAGTAAGGAAATATCACTACAACTGTACAAGGCATTGATGAGACCGTACCTAGGGTTCTGCTTACAATCTTGGTCCTCTTATTTGAGGAAGGATGTAATGGCATTGAGGCAGTTCAGAGGATGTTCACTAAATTGACTCCAGAGATGAGAGGTTGATTTTATGAAGAGAGATTGAGCAGTTTAGGACTATAGTCTCTAGAGTTTAGAAGAATGGGAGGAGAGCTAATTTAGGTATATATGATGATAAGAGGATTGACAAAGTAGACATGGAGCAGATACTTCCTCTTGGGGGACAATTTAGAACAAGAGATCATAGTTTTAGGATAAGGGGTAGCAGATATGAGGAGAAACTACTTCTTTCAAAGGGTCGTGAATCTGTGGAATTCACTACCCCAGAGTGTAATGGATGCCGGGATATTGTGTAAACTTAAGGAGGAGCTAAGACATATTTTTAATTAATGAGTTGAAGGGTTATGGAGAACGGGCAGGAAAGTGGAGTTGAAGCCGAGACAAGATCAGCCATGATCGTATTGAATAGGGGGAGAAGGCTCGAGGGGCTGAATTGCCTGCTCCTAATTCTAATGTTCTATAACAAGATGCTATAAAGTAATGGGCGAGTTCCAACACAAATGTAATATAATAAACAAATCCTTAACTTCTAGAAACGGATGCAGCACATATTATTGATTTAGATGAAAACAAAATGTATTTTTCATGAATTTATTTTGTTGCTTTAGGCTACTTTCCATTATGTTGCAACTCAAATTAAGCCTGGTTTAATCCATTAAAGCTTGACTTGTAAAATATGTTACAAAATAGTATTATATAATAACGTGCTTAATATGTACGAAAACAAGATATTGCAAGTGCTGGAAATCTGAAATAAAAACAGAAAATCCTGGAACTTAGGGGAGAGAAAAACAAAGTTAACATTTCAGCTATTCTGAACATGTAAAAGGGTCTACATTATTACAAATTAATTTGTATGTCAACATCTTATTTTCCTTCTTACAGTCAGCCATGATCTTACTGTGAGGCATGACCTAGCTCTGTTCCTTTGTTCTTAACTTAGAAATTTGATGCTGTGTCTACTATGCAGAGCAGAGGAGGAGGCCATTTGGTCAATCACGCCAAAATTTCTTCAAATGTTTAATTCCATCATATGTTTTAATTTGGCAGATTCAGTCATCCTTTGTGGCAAGGGATTTTGTCTTTTCAATGACTTTTAAGATTTTGTTTGAAGGAACAAGTCTCCAAATACCTCTTCTATTCTTCTCTATTAGACTTATATTTACTCCTCTGACCATTTTGGTAACCAGTGGAATTATTTTGTCATCATTTACCCTCAAACACTAGCAGAATTTTCAACATTTCAGCAGATCTCCGCTTAGTCTACTTCACTGAATTTATCTGACGGTTTTAAAGTTGCTCAACATAACTATTTCTTGCCTTTCCTTGTAAAGCTATACTTCATCTTTCTCATAAATCACCTTCACAATATAGATGAAGGATTGTGGGAGAAAAAAAAAAGTTGTGGGACTGTCATAAACTGCTCAGATGAATGGTGCTGTGTCCAAAGTATTGCTACGGTACATTATATATGGTTTAGAGTGGAATAAGACAAACTCATATTTTCAGAAAAGCATTTTTTGTTTCCAGTTGTTAGAAGTGTTGGAAGTACCCCCAACAATGTTCTTACTTTTTAAGTGAATTGGTTTTTGTTTTAGTTAGCCTTTTATGTAATTTTGAGTATGTATTGGATATCTCGAGTCATAGTGCAGAATATCTTGAGTGAAAATCAGTTTCTTTACATGACATTTCTTTTTCACACATTTCATTCCAGCTTTGATTGTTGGGTTCATCCTTACCATTGCCAACTTGAGTTTCTTCTCTGCATTGCTAACTTTTTTTGTTAGCTCATCTAAACTAACAAAATGGAAGACTGAAGCAAAGAAGCACTTGGATGCAGAATATAAGGAAGGTAATGCTGCCAATCTATGTTGCTCATGCACAGAACAAAACACTTGGTGATTATGCAATAAATCAAGTATGTAGAAAAACTGAAAGCATTTTCAAAGTGCATATTGCAAATGCTTTATTTTTAATCGCTTTTTAAATATTTATATTGATTAAATACTTTACCATAATTATAACAGATTAGTCACTTTCTATGCATTTTGCTTGACTGCTGTTTTGTCAATGCACAGAACTGCAGCATCATAGAAGTGAAATATGTTTTTTTTAAAAATTGGTCTCTTTTCTGTTCCAGCCCTCCCTCTGCTTCAGCTACAGTTGCTGGGCTGTTCTGGCCCCACTCTCTCATACTTTTTCTCTAAACTGCTCCACTTTGCTACATCTGGGGCAAGATTCTTTGGCCTCCCCTCATCATTTTTCTCAGTGGCGCAGCGTTCACTGATGGTGGGAACTTCTGGTCCTGCTGCTGTCAATGGGAATTTCCATTGTAATCACCCACACCGCAGGGGATGTGCCACTGGCAGGACCAGAGAATCTTGCTAGCATTAACAGCCAGTGAATTCCAGCCCTGGTGTCATCTTCAGAGCACTCAGTATCTATCGGTTATGCTTTTGGTCACCTTCCCAATTTCTTCCTGTATATGTTTTGCCTTGGAATAGTTTACCATATAAAAGGAGTTATATTACTGTAAGTTGTTTTTGCAGAAAATTACATGAACGGATATATAAAATCATAGACTGGTTATAGCAAAAAAGGCCATTTTTCCCTACTGTGTCCTTGTTCCTTCTCTGCGACAGCACTCCCACTCCCCAACCCCTTTCCCATAGCTCTGCAAATTCTTTTCATAGAAACATAGAAGATAGGAGCAGGATGAGGCCATTTGGCCCTTCGAACCTGCTCCGCCATTCATCATTATTATGACTGGCCGTCCAACTCAATAGCCTAATCCTGCTTTCTCTCCATAAACTTTGATCCTGTTCGCCCCAAGTGCTATATCTAGCCGCCTCTTGAATACATTCAATGTTTTGGTATCAACTACTTCCTGTGGTAAGCAGTTGAATCTTCCCTCTAGGTTTAGCTAATTTCCTTTTGAAAGCCACAGTTAAATCTTCCACCACCATACACTCAGGGAGCACATTCAGATTCTAACCACTCACTGTTTAAAAATAAAGTTTTTCCTTATGTCATCTTTGGTTCTTTTGCTAATCATCATAAATCGATGTCCTCTGGTTCTCAATCCTTCTGCCAACTGAAGTCCCTTATTCCTGGATCTATTCTCCTAAATCCTTACTGCACCCTGTCAAATTCCTTCCTAAAGTGGTGTCCAGACTTGAAGACAATACTCTAGTTGAGGCAGAACCAGTGTTTTATGTACTCTGTGCCTTGATTTTATAAAGCACTAGCTTCTGTATAGCTTTTTAACCACTTTCTGAACCTGCCTGGCCTTTTCTTCTTCAACAATTTGTGCACATATAATCTCTGAGTCCTTCTGTTCCAACATCTGCTTTTGAAATTAGCCTTCGATTGATATTACATAAGTACATAAGAAATAGGAGCAGGAGTAGGCCATCTAGCCCCTCGAGCCTGCCCCACCATTCAATAAGATCATGGCTGATCTGATAGTGGTTTAGTTCCACTTACCCGCCCACTCCCCATAACCCTTAATTCCCTTATTGATCAGAAATCTATCTACCTGTGTCTTAAACATATTTAACGAGGTAGCCTCCACTGCTTCAATGGGCAGAGAATTCCAGAGATTCACTACCCTCTGAGAGAAGAAGTTCCTCCTCAACTTTGTTCTGAACTGACTCCCCCTTATTTTGAGGCTGTGTCCTCTAGTTCTTGTTTCCTTTCTAAGTGGAAAGAATCTCTCTGCCTCTACCCTGTCTAGCCCCTTCATTATCTTATATGTCTCTATAAGATCTCCCCTCAGCCTTCTAAACTCCAACGAGTACAGGCCCAATCTACTCAGTCTCTCCTCATAAGCTAACCCCCTCATCTCCGGTATCAACCTGGTGAACCTTCTCTGCACTCCCTCCAAGGCCAATATATCCTTTCGCAAACAAGGGGACCAAAATTGCACACAGTACTCTAGTTGCGGCCTAACCAGTACCTTGTACAATTGCAGCAAGACCTCCCTGCTTTTATACTCCATCCCCTTCGCGATAAAGGCCAACATTCCATTTGCCTTCGATCGCCTGTTGCACCTGCAAACTGAGTTTCAGCGATTCATGCACAAGGACCCCCAGGTCCCTCTGCACAGTAGCATGTTGTAATTTTTCACCATTTAAATAATAGTCCATTTTACTATTATTCCTTCCAAAGTGGATAACCTCACTTTTCTTTGATCTTTCTACCATACCTACCTTCTCTCTGCCTTCTCAAAGTGGCTGGACCTTAGCTGCTTTACGGTAGCTGGTGCTATAAAAAGGGAGTGTGTCTTCCTTACCTCTGACTCAGCTGCCCTTGATATAAGGCTCAGGAATCCACTGCACTACACTGTTCTCACCTGGCCTGAGTTGGAACATCAGGCGAAAAAGGAATGGCTTCATTTCCATGTAAGTAAGTACGGACAGAGCAGCGATACGACTCTGATTGCCACTCCATGGACGTTACACATCAATGTTTTGATGTTTTGTTTTGTCTGCCCTGTACAACAAAGTTTGGTTCAATAATCAGTTTCAAGAAAAGCTAACCCCTGGGGAACACTCATTGTATACCTTCCTCCAGTTCGAAAAACCACCGTTCAGCACTACTGTTTCTCGTCATTCAGCCAAATTCATATCCACGCTGCTATTTTTGTTCCATAGAAGCCAATTATGTGACGTTTTATCAAACACCTTTTGGAAATTCATATATACCACATCATATCCTTTTCAACCATTTATTACCTCATCCAAAAATTCAATCAAGTTAGTTAAACAATTTAATACATTTATGCTGGATTTTCCTTGGTTAACTTACATTGGCCTGAATGACTGTTAGATTTGTCTCAAATTGTCGTTTCTAAAAGCTTTCCAACACAGAGGTTAAACTGACCTGACTGTAGTTGCTAGATTTATTCCCATATCCTTTTTTTGAGCAAGTTTTCAATTTTTTATACATTTAAAAATTATCAGTGAAGATGCAACAAAGTTAATGCTCAGGACACTGCATTCTATAAATCCATACATCTTATAAAGAATGACTAAGCTTGTAATTATGTCACAGGAGTCAGTTATTTTAATGGTCTGGATCCTCCAAGAAGTGGCAATCATTGTTCGATTCAGTTTTCCCTGATTTCATCTTGCTTCGCATTTCTTGCCAAGTCTTCTGAGGGGTCTGAATGGTCACTTAGGGGATTCGTCAGGGAGTCCAGTCCGTGTGGGAGATTGAGGTATCATTTCTGGAGTTACCCAGGTGTTTGACCAGGTTTCTCCTGCCTAAGATTTCGTGGGTAGCTGTTCGGGGAAATACATCAGAACTCTTCCAAGTTTAATTGCGAGGTGGAGACTTTTGGGGAGGGTCCCGGGGAGCACAGATATTGCCTACTGAAAGCTGAATTTTCTGGGCAATTCCCAGGCAGGTCAGCGCGCCATGACAACCGGAGAAGCACATCAGGACCTTGTATGTCCGGTTTCCGATGACCCAAATCTTCTGGTCTCTGGGTCAATGTGTTTCCAAAAGCACTGGAGACAGGAATAACCAGGGAAAAAAAGACAGAAATAAGACATTAAAAAAGTCAGGAAAATGGGAAGAAAAGACAGAAAAAACGTGCTGTTGGTTTTCCTAAGTTGTTAGAATCAATGTGGGTTACATAAACACATCTCATCAGAATTGCACATGCTTAGTTTGCGTCAAGAGTACGCATTTCTTCTCATTAAATTACACACATGACTCAGTCAGATTTTCCAAACAGAAGGACTTACTTTGATGCTTATATTGGAGCAATGCATAAAAAAGCAGCTCCTTCTTTTAATTTTCCATGCTAATTTCCATGTCTGGCAACAGTCAGATCTTTGAGCTCCTTCGACTCTCGCATCTCAGTCTCTGAGTGGAAGTGAAAACAAATGAAGAAATCCACTAATGAGTAGCACAGCTCAAATGTTCCCCACGCCACTGAGTTTGCCAATTTCAAACAGATTCATTGAAATAGATCAGATAACACTGATTGATTTGACTTCCAATCTTGAGCTGACCCTGTCTGAGAGTTGAAGACCAGGAACATGGTGGACTGTCAGTGGAGATTAATGCAATGGTTTACCATAGCATTTGTCATGGAATCTGGCTTAGATTTGCAATTAATAATATATGTAGCAGAGTTAGAGATGCTTGAAGTGCCAGGTGGGAAGCAGTGGGCCAAAAGCAAACTTCAATGGCAAGTAAAATATGACTGAATGTTCAAAGGGTAGTCAATTTGATCTTGGCAGTTTCCCACCAGGCAGCTGAGGTGTGAACTGATCCATTTGTAACTGACTGGAACAATAAAATTCAATATGTGGAGGTGCGACTTGGCAAAAGCCCATTAGCTAAGCTGAGGAGCTGGTTATGAATGTGTTTGGGAGACTTTTTGAGAGAAAAGAAAAACTTTTGAGTTTTTAGGTGATTGAACTTTTAATTTTTATTATCACTTTGTTTTAATCAGCAATTAACTTGAATGTGAATAATAACTTTGGGGGGGAAAAAGTGACAGGGCAACCAAAATGAAGAACAACCAAGAAAGCTCACATTTAAATATCAAATGTGGTTTAAAAGGCCTTCCTGGAAGTCCCCATTCTAATTCTGAAGAGAAAAATTATGTGTGAATCATAAATTTAGGCTGCTGCAGGTACAGTTACTAAATTTTGGTTTTGTACAGGGAAGGTTATGTCTCACCAACTTGACTGAGTTTTTTGAAGAGGTGACAAAGAAAATTGATGAGGGAAGAACTGTGGATAGAACCATAGAACCATAGAAAATTACAGCTCAGAAACAGGCCTTTTGGCCCTTCTTGTCTGTGCCGAACCATTTTATGCCTAGTCCCACTGACCTGCACTTGGACCATATCCCTCCACACCCCTCTCATCCATGAACCCGTCCAAGTTTTTCTTAAATGTTAAAAGTGACCCCGCATTTACCACTTTATCCGGCAGCTCATTCCACACTCCCACCACTCTCTGCGTGAAGAAGCCCCCCCTAATATTCCCTTTAAACTTTTCTCCTTTCACCCTTAATCCATGCCCTCTGGTTTTTTTTCTCCCCTTGCCTCAGCGGAAAAAGCCTGCTTGCATTCACTCTATCTACACCCATCAAAATCTTATACACCTCTATCAAATCTCCCCTCAATCTTCTACGCTCCAGGGAATAAAGTCCCAACCGATTCAATCTCTCTCTGTAACTCAGCTTCTCAAGTCCCGGCAACATCCTTGTGAACCTTCTCTGCACTCTTTCAATCTTATTTACATCCTTCCTGTAACTAGGTGAACAAAACTGTACACAATACTCCAAATTCGGCCTCACCAATGCCTTATATAACCTTACCATAACACTCCAACTTTTATACTCGATACTCCGATTTATAAAGGCCAATGTACCAAAGGCACTCTTTACGACCCTATCCACCTGTGACGTCACTTTTAGGGAATTCTGTACCTGTATTCCCAGATCTCTCTGTTCAACTGCACTCTTCAGAGTCCTACCATTTACCCTGTACGTTCTTCTTTGGTTTGTCCCTCCAAAGTGCAATATCTCACACTTGTCCGCGTCCAAGAGTGGAAGTGTAGTTTATATGGACTTTAGTAGCGTTTGACAAGGTCCCACGTGGCAGACTGGTACAAATTATGAAATCACTTGGGATTCGGGGTGGGCTGGCTAGATGGATACAGAACTGGCCTGGTTATAGAAGACAGAGTAACGGTGGAAGGATGAATTGTAGAATCATAGAATTTTCAAAATGGAGATCTGTAGCTAACAGTGTTCTGCAGGGATCAGTGCTGGGACCTCTGTTTGTAGTATATATAAATGATCTGGAGGAAAATGTGGATGGTCTGATTAGTAAGCTTGCAAATGACACAAAATTTGTCAGAGGATATAGATAGATTGGAGACTTGGGCACAGAATTGGCAGATGGAGTTTAATCTGGACAAATGCAAAGTGATGCATTTTGGAGGATCAAATTTAGGTATGAATTATACTGATCCCACTGTATGTTAATACAGATCCCTCTATGTTAATGTTCCCTTAGGAACATTAACATACAGAGGGATCTGGGCGTGAAGGTCCACAGTTCCCTAAAAGTAGCAACACAGGTGGCCAAGGTGATTAAGAAAGCATATGGCATGCTTGCCTTCATCAGCCAGGGCATTGACTACAGGAGTTGGGAAATCATATTGCAATTATATAAAACCTTTGGTTAGGCCTCATTTGGAGTATTGCGTGCAGTTCTGGTCACCACACTACCAGAAGGATGTGGAAGCTTTGGAGAGAGTGCAAAGAAGGTTCACCAGGATGTTGCCTGGTCTCAAGGGTGTTGGTTATGAGGAGAGGTTGAATAAACTAGGATTGTTTTCACTAGAAAGACAGAGGCTGAGGGGAGACCTGATAGAGGTCTACAAAGTTAGACAGGGTGGATAGTCAGAGGCTTTTTCCAAGAGTGGAAGTGTCAATTACAAGGGGGCACAGGTTCAAGGTGAGATGGGGAAAGTTTAAGGGAAATGTGTGGGGGAAGATTTTCTTCCAGGCTGGTGGGGCCTGGAATGCACTGTCAAAGGGTGTGGTGGAAGCAGGCACATTAGCAACATTTAAGAGGCATCTGGATGGGTACATGAATAGGGAGGGAATAAAGGGATATGGATCGAGTAAGGGCAGAAGGGTTTTTTTAGTTAGGACATCATGATCAGTACAGGCTTGGAGAGCCAAAGAGCCTGTTCCTGTGCTATACTTTTCTTTGTTCTTTGTTCTTAATTAAATCCAATCTAGGAAGCTTAGAATACTGTATTGGATCCCAGTTTATTTTAATTTTGATCACAAATAGACCTGAATGTTGCCAATCAGTGCAATCATGTTAGTAACTATTTTGAAGAGCATTTTCATCAAATTACTTTATCAGTATCTGGATTTTCAACTTTTATTTAATCTATGTTTGTAATTTTTTTCACAGGTGGCCAGAGAAACTGGATACAGGTATTCTGTAATGGAGGTGTTCCTACAGAGATTGCCTTACTTTATATGATTGAAAGTGGACCAGGAGAAATTGCAATTGATTTTTCAAAGCAGTACACAGCCTCTTGGATGTGTCTGTCTCTCCTGGGAGCTCTGGCTTGCAGTTCAGGTGATACCTGGGCATCAGAGATAGGAAGTGTTGCCAGCAAAAGCCAACCAAGGCTAATAACCACGTGGGAAAAGGTACCCATTGGTAAGAATCCGCAATGCTTTCTAAAGATGTCGCAATCCAGTTCGTTCCCATGTAGATATCCTGTAATGCTTATTTGACAAAGAAAAATATATAATACTTGTAAAAGCAGCATAAATTATATGTTGGTTGCAGGAGAAGAGAGACCTGGGTGTATGTGCACACATCAATGAAGATGCCAGAACAGTTTGAGAGAGCAATTAATAAAGCAGACAATATCCTGGGCTTTATTAATAAGTGTAGAGAGTACAAAAGCAAGAAGGTTATGTTAAATTTACATAAGTCACTAATTCAGCCTTGGCTAGAGTATTGTATCTAGTTCTGGGCACTGCAGTTTAGGAAGTCATGATGTGTTGTGAGACAATCTGGTGTTGTGAGACTTCTTACAGTTTAGGAAGGATATGAAGGCTTTAGAGAGGGTGCAGAAAAGATTCAGGAGAATTGTTCCAGGATGAGAAACTTCAGTTATGAAGATAGATTGGAGATAGATTGGATAGAGCCGTGAAGAAGGCCTATAGTGTGTTAGCTTTTATTAACAGGGGGTTGGAGTTTAAGAGCCGTGGGGTTATGCTGCAACTGTACAGGACCTTGGTGAGACCACATTGGGAATATTGTGTGCAGTTCTGGTCACCTCACTATAAGAAGGATGTGGAAGCGCTGGAAAGAGTGCAGAGGAGATTTACCAGGATGCTGCCTGGTTTGGAGGGTAGGTCTTATGAGGAAAGGTTGAGGGAGCTAGGGCTGTTCTCTCTGGAGCGGAGGAGGCTAAGGGGAGACTTAATAGAGGTTTATAAAATGATGAAGGGGATAGATAGAGTGAACGTTCAAAGACTATTTCCTCGGGTGGATGGAGCTATTACAAGGGGGCATAACTATAGGGTTCATGGTGGGAGATACAGGAAGGATATCAGAGGTAGGTTCTTTACGCAGAGAGTGGTTGGGGTGTGGAATGGACTGCCTGCAGTGATAGTGGAGTCAGACACTTTAGGAACATTTAAGCGGTTATTGGATAGGCACATGGAGCACACCAGGATGATAGGGAGTGGGATAGCTTGATCTTGGTTTCAGATAAAGCTCGGCACAACATCGTGGGCCGAAGGGCCTGTTCTGTGCTGTACTGTTCTATGTTCTAAGTTAGCACTATATACCATAGAGAAGAGAAGGTTGAAAGGAGATTTGATTGAGGTATTCAAAATCATGAGGTGTTTAGACAGAGTTGATGGGGATCAACCCTTCCCACTTGTGAAAGGATCAAGAACAAAAGGGCACAGATTTAAAGTAATTAGTGAGAAAAAAAGAAACTTTTTAATGCCATTTGTGGTTAGGGTTTGGAATACACTGCCGGAATGTGTGTTGGAGGCAGGTTCAATTGGAACATTCAAAAGGGAATTAGACATTTATCTGAAAAGGAAAAATGTGAAGGATTACTGGGAGAAGGCGGGAGAATAGTACCAGGTGAGTTGCTCATTCAGTGCAGACACAATGGGCCAAATGCCCCCCCTCTGGTTGTGACAATTCTGAGATTACTAAACTTCATAAAAATTGTCAGTGTCCTTCGAGATATACCAAATTCTTTCACCAGTGTAACATAATCGTGCATGAGCATTTCTAGCTCCAAAATCGATGCCCTCTTGAATCAGGAGTTTCCAAAGTGTGGTACGTGTGCCAAACACAGCCCTGAGCCCTGGCAGATCAGCCCACAAAACCTACAGAATTAGTTATTTGCATTTATAATTATTGATCAGCAGTTGGAATATTACACCTCTGAAGATTTATCAAGGGGCTGTAATTAGTGCTGCTGCGTCATTGGTCCGAAATCAGAAACTGTGATTATAACTTGACTGTCAAGGATGGGTTTCATGATGTGGAGATGCCGGCGTTGGACTGGGGTAAACACAGTAAGAAGTTTAACAACACCAGGTTAAAGTCCAACAGGTTTATTTGGTTTAAAAGCTTGTGTGGCTTTTGCTACCAAATAAACCTGTTGGACTTTAACCTGGTGTTGTTAAACTTCTTACTAAGGATGGGTTTGCCATGAATCATCATGTTTCTACAATGGGAACAAAATGTTGGAATTTCTGAGTGAAAAATCTCCTGTTTGGGTCCAGAGAGTCACATTAGACCTCTTTTTTTGTAAGGAAAGATGAGACACTAGCAGAATCCTGATTGTCTGGTAAACTGTGATGTATAAGGGTAGAAAAATATTGATGCTAAGCGAACCACCTACAATCAGTAACTATTTGACATTGGTAGAAATAACTGTTTTGAGAAATATGCTCAAAGTGCATATTTGTCTTTTGGCCCTAGGATTAGCCAGTTACCTGGTTTTCACATGATAAATGATAATTGCCATCTATATTTAGGATTTATGAGATGAATTTCAATATCTTGGAAAAACACAGGCATCAGAAGTTGTGGACCGAAGGTTAAGTTGCGGTAATGCTATTGAGAAACTATTGATACTGTTGAAGGGCTGGTATACAACAGGAATCATATCATGGTGTGATATGAAAATGAAGTTGTTGTTTCAATGAAATCAAAACTGCAGTCTTGCACATTCTATCCCTGCAGTAAAGCTTTAAAAATAACAATTAGCTAGTAGGTATCAAAATTATCTGCAATTAACAGGAGAATGTAAGTGCTAGCACAAAGTGAAACATGTGAACTCAAGTTTTTTTTAAAAACAATGTTCTTTTAAGACAAACTTGAAAGATACTATTTGTCAAAATTTGATTCACAGAGAAAAAAATCAGTTTTCTGGTTCAAACTTGGAGCCTCAAGTATCAGCCAGTCATATTGAGAAATGGCACTGATGCCCTGATCCAAAATGCTTACAGATATGCATTGCAGCTCTGGTATTTTGTATTTTTATTTTTAGATTTCCAACATTTGCCATTTTGTTTTTACTTGAGGACATATCATTCATTAATATTAGTCTGAGTGACCTGAAGATAAAGTACAAGAGATGGCAGTAAACCGTTCACACTTAACCAACCAAAATATTCACAAGATTGAACTAATGGTTCTCAGTGATCAGCTATGGTTTTGCTTATAAAAATAATTTTGAAGTATTTTCAAGAAATGGATGAAAAGTGGAAAAATCTCCCGGTCTGGATGAGTTGTATCCCAGGCTGCTGTGAGAGGCAAGGGAGGGAAATTACAGGGACTCTGATCCAAATTCATGACTTCTCTCTGGCCACGGGGGATTGGAGGACAGCTAAAGTGGTTCCACATCATGGTAGAGATAAACCAGGGAATTACAGACCAGTGAGTCTCACATCAGTGGTAGGGAAACTATTGGGGAAAATTCTGAAGGTGAGAATTAATTTCCACTTGGAGAGGCAAGGTTAGATCGGGGATAGCGCAGCATAGCTATGTCAAAAGGAGGTCATGCCTCATAAATTCCATTGAATTTTTTGAGGAGGTGATCGAGTGTGTAGAGGTTAATGCAGTTGATGCAGTTTATATAGATTATGAGCAAGTTTGCGAATTACATGAAGATTGGCAGGGTGGTTAATAGTGAGGAAGAAGGTCTTGGGTTTCAGGAAGGTATAAATGGATTGGTCAGATGGGCAGATCAGTGGCCGATGGAATTTAACCCTGAAAAGTGAGAGGTAATGCACTTTGGAAAAAGTAACAAGACAAAGGAATACTCAATGAATGGCAGGACACTAAGAAGCTCTGAGGGACAGAGGGATCTTGGGATGCTTGTTCACAGATCCCTGAAGGCAGCAGGACAGGTTAATCAGGTAGTTAAGGCATATGGGACACTTGCCTTTATCAGTTGTGGCATAGATTATAAAAGCAGGGAGGTTATGTTGGAGCTGTACAAAACTTTGGTACAGCTGGAGCACTGTTTGCAGTCTGGTCACCTCACTATAGGAAGGGTGTGAACACTGAAAGTGCGGAGGAGCATAACCAGGATATTGCCAGGGATGGCGCCTTTGAGCTATGAAGGGAGGCTGGATAGGCTCGGGTTGTTTTCTTTAGAGCTGAGAAGACTGAGGGGGGACCTGATTGAAGTGTATAAGATTATGAGGGGTATGGACAGGGTGTAAAGGAAGTAGCTGTTCCCTTTAATTGAAGGCTCAACAAGGGGACATAATTTTAAGGTGTGGGGCAGGAGGTTTAGAGGCGACAGGCCCATGGTTATCACGGAGAAAGAAACCAAAACTTATTTAAAATTATGTAACAATTTTCACAATGGACAGAAAAGGGAGAACTGTTGCTTTTTCACAGAGAAAGACAATGCAACCAGTGCTGTGAAGAGCAAGGAAAGGCTCGTTTTGGGAATCTGGCAAATAAAAAATGAATAAGACACCATTGTTGGAATGTGATCACAATACTTATTCACATGTATGTTCATGCATGTATACTTTACACATTTGTTGGTAACATGTTAGGGTGAAAAGTGGAGTGTGTGAGCATCTTCTGATTGTTTTGGTGCTTTCCTATCTTGGTTGATAAATAATATAAGATGTTGCGTCGAATCACTGATACAGCACAGAAAGAGGTCATTCTACCCATCATGCCTCTGCCCTGTTTTTGAAAGAACTATTTCCCCCTAGCTGTGCAAATATTTCTCTCAACAAATATTATTCCAATTTCCTTTTGAAATTATTGCTCTGCAAGAATTGCATAGTAGTGTTATTGGAGAACTTCAATTAGCTTAATATAAATTGGGTTGCTGACCATGTCACAAAGGAGGAGGTATTAAAGAAAATTGGATAGGAGAAAAATAGTTACAGTAAAAAGTAGGTACTTAACAAAAAAGACTGGCAATGCCTGAAATAGAAAAGTCTCCCCTTTCAGACGGGTTACATCCTATTTTGCTGAGGGAAACATTGCCTTCCTTTTACCCCTGATGGGAATGTATCTTGACTGTATCCGGCAGCACGGTAGCACAGTGGTTAGCACTGCTGCTTCACAGCTCCAGGGTCCCGGGTTCGATTCCCGGCTCGGGTCACTGTCTGTGTGGAGTTTGCACATTCTCCTCGTGTCTGCGTGGGTTTCCTCCGGGTGCTCCGGTTTCCTCCCACAGCCCAAAGATGTGCGGGTTAGGTTGATTGGCCAGGTTAAAAAAAAATTGCCCCTTAGAGTCCTGGGATGCGTAGGTTAGAGGGATTAGCGGGTAAAATATGTGGGGGTAGGGCCTGGGTGGGATTGTGGTCGGTGCAGACTCGATGGGCTGAATGGCCTCCTTCTGCACTGTATGGTTTCTATGATTACCCAAACTATCTCCTCTTTGAAGGTCTCCACTGCTCCTTAATTGTTTTACCTGTCAATCTTTGATTGCAATCCACCTGGCTTAGATCCCTTTTCAATTTACTGAAATGAGCTCTCACCCAGGTTGAGTATTTTCACATTTCATATTTTTTACTTTTCCATTACTACTCTAATCTAATAATATTGGGCAGCACGGTCACACAGTGATTAGCACTGCTGCCTCACAGCGCCAAGGACCCGGGTTCGATTCCCGGCTTGGGTCACTTTTTCTTTGTGGAGTTTGCACATTCTTCCGTGTCAGCGTGGGTTTCCTCTGGGTGCTCCAGTTTCCTCCCACAGTCCAAAGGTGTGCGGGTTAGGCGGATTGGCCATGCTAAATTGCCCCTTAGTGCTACGGAGACTAGCTAGGGTTATGGGTATAGGGCCTGGATGGGATTGTGGTCAGTGCAGACTTGATTGGCTGAATGGCCCCCTTCTCCACTGTAGGATTCTATAATTCTATGAATATTGTGATCACTATTCTCAAATGCTCCTGTATAGAATCATGTTCCACTTAATTTCCCCAGACTAGATCCAATATTACTTCCTTACTCATGGAAAGATAAAGCTATCTTCTACCTGTTTCGGGAATCCCTCCCTCTCTGCCCATTACAATATTATTTTCCCAGTCCACATTAGAATAATTGATGGTCCCATTATCATTATACGGTTCTTGCATCTTTCTGCAATTTTGCCTGAACAGTTGCTCCTCTCTCTTGCCTGACAGTAAATGCTCAATTGCTCTTTTATTGCTTCTTTCGACCCTCAAGTACATCATCCCTTTTTAGAGCTGCAACAATATCTTTGATGAATTGTACCACACGCTGTTCCTTTTGTCTTTTTTATTTTTCATGAGGATGTTAAATTACGTAGAATATACAGCTAATCCAAAATGGTAAAATCATTACAACTGAAGGCCCTCCTCTGCTCTCCCTGGGTACCTTATTTTTACATCCAAGGCTTTTGCTTTCCTAAGTGGAATTTAGGATTGTTTGATTCTGGCCCTACTCACATTAAAGTCTGTTAAATCAGTTGGATTTATTGGTAGGTGCCCTGTGAAAGATTTCAGCAATTTACTAAGGCTTACATTTTCAGGGGAAGAAATAGATGTTTTGAAGTCTGACAAACTACTTGTTCCACAAAATTGCTGTAAAAGATAAATTAATTTTACTTTGAAAGGCTGAATCACAGTTGACTCCAAAAGCTGCATTAAAAAAATTCTGGGGAAGGAAGTTCATGGTTCTGCAATCTTAGTAAATAAATCTGATGTCTTCAGCTGTCGTATCCCCTGTCAGAAATTTCTAAATCCATCATGGCTTTTGTATTTTTTCTTACAAATGAGTGAATGTTCAAGTTATGACAAGTCCATGTCCCTTGGCATTTTCTGTGCAAATACTTGCTTTAAGATATCAATTAAAGATAAATACTTTGCTGCTTTCTGGTTTTGAATTATTTCAGAGCCATTAGTTGATTTCTGCTAGTTTTGATTAGTAGAATTGCTAATGCTAAGTGAATGTAAGAAAAATAATAGATATTAGGAACAGACCTGAACTAATGAAAAGGAGTTATTTTCTTCCAGGTACCAATGGAGGGGTTACCTTTGTAGGCCTTGCATCGAGTTTACTTGGTGGAATGGTTGTTGGATTAGCCTATCTATTAACTCAGATGATGTTTGTGGAGAACCTGGATGTTTCACCACCTCAGTGGCCAATTGTTTTATATGGTGCTGCAGCTGGTTTCATTGGTTCCATTTTGGATTCCTATCTAGGAGCTGTAATGCAGTATTCAGGTTTGTGCTGGACGTTATTAAATATTGTTTCATTTATTTTCTTCACCCTCCCAACTGCACTCCGAAGAAAGTATACAAGTAGTTTTGTTCCCACATGCGCTAACTAAAGGATGTTGTGGAATGAACTGATTAATGGTACTACCGTATTTGAATGAGGAGTTGAATGTCTCATTCCTTGGCTGCAATATTCCATAGCCAAGAGATTACATCAATGGATGTGTCTCTCACCACTGCAAATGCCTTAACTTATGCAATGGAATGTTATTCCTCATTCCAACAGGCTGGCAAATCAATGAAACTTTCCAAATCCAGTTGGCAAGTTCACAGGCCCAATCTACAACTAGAAAAAACATTAGTCTGCTCAAAATACAGTGCTTAACAGTTTCAGCTATCAGAATATAAAACATCTATTTTTGTGATTAATTTAAAACTCGATTGGAGTTCTGAGTTTAAGCTTACCATATATACTTGGGTAAGAGTCGACTCCTGACCTTTGCCCAAAAAAATCCTTAATTTTTCACATATCTCTTGTAAAAATTGACTCCCAACTTTCCAAGGACATTCCGCTCCGACTCAGCTTGTTCAGAGGAAAAACAGCAGAGATAAGGATTTGAAGCAGGAGTTTTCTGATCTTTCTGCATCAGTGCTAGATTAAAGAGTGCGATAGTTCACTGAGATATCAGAGAACTTGAGCAGAAGTTTAATTTATTTTTGAAATGACAGAGATAAGACTGGATCAAACTGTAGAGTCTGTGTAAACAGTATGCATATTAAACTTTCCCAGAAATGGAACTAAGCTCACTGAGCTGTCATGAACAGTCCTATGGCCTCATAGGAAAAGGGATTATTAAAACATACCTTTTAAAGCTTCCATCATGCTCCAATCTGCTTATTTGCGAACTACGAGCATCCAAAATTGAGATTAAAAATGTAGCATGTTCGTTGCTGGCTGTGTGAGCCGTGAGCATCAGAAATTGAAAGTAAACTGCTCAAAAACATTGTCTCTGTAAAAGCCGACCCTTTCACTTTTGGCCTAAAAAGGGTCTCAGTAGTTTGACTTTTACATAAATGTATATGATATTTATTGTGAATTATTAAGTTGTACAGAACTGGAGTTCATAACATAAATTATTTGTTTTGTACAGAATTATATTGTAATCTTGGTTCCAGTAAGTGTTTATAATTCTTATATCCTCACAGGTTTTGATGAAGACAGAGGGATGGTTGTTAATCACATTACTCCGAATGTAAGGCACATATCAGGAAAACCTATCCTGGACAACAATGCAGTGAACCTCTTCTCTACCATCCTTATTGCTCTACTGCTGCCAGGAATGACCTGGCCTTTTTGGCCAAGGAAATTAACTATTTAAAAAAAAAATGAAGGAGTATCCTGATCATTTACTGACATAAAATATTGATGTGAATATTGTACTAACAAATAGATGACTGAATTAAAATGAAAATGCACTAATATACTTCTAACAATTCAACCTTGTTGAATTGAAATATATTTCTTCTTGATCTTATTTTGAAGATTTCTTTATTGCTTTTTTGAACATGTCACTTAGTTTCTTCAATCAAAAAGTCTAGTCCTAATCATTTATTACTTCTGAGCGGATAGTGCTTTTTAATTGAATCAACATTGTTGCATAATTATATTAACATTTGTTTCGGAAATGCCTCCATTTGAGGAGAAAACGTATTTTTGTAGCAGCTCATGTTCTTGCATAACATTTTATTTCGGCAAAAGAACTACTGATCCATCTAGCCCACTCTTCCAAATCACACATTTGTTTCTTTACCATGATTCTGGAACTATATCAACATTTCAAATTAAAGTTTCTCCATTCCCTTTTTAAATCCTGCTGTGGTTTTCTGTTCAACCACCCTTAGTGATAATCGGTTTCACAATAATTATCACACTTTCATTAAAACAAATGCTACCTAAATTTCATACCTTTCAGAATTTCTTATCCTTGAATCCTGTGTTTGACAGAAGAGTTGTGAATCCTGTGAACATCAGTTTAAAAAGGAAGTGAAGTTATTGAGCAGATTTGAGCTTGAATGGCACGGGAGAATAAAATGCAAATTGATGTCGCAGCCCAAGGAGGGGTGTCAGGGGTAAGTAACAGGCAAGTATTTAATCTACCTATAACTTAAACCATATTGAGTAATTTGTGAACAAAGCTAAGAAAAAATAAGTTGATTTAATACATATAAAACATTAATGAATTAAATATAGAAACAGGATTAACTAGAATTGGCAGCGTTGGTGGTGCTAGTTCCCAGCTTTTGGGAGTTTCTGAAACTCCTGAACACACACACACAGCACCTGCAATAAGTGTCTGATTCTGGTGAACTTCCGTCTGGAATTGTTGAGCTGGGTCCCAAGGTACTGTGGGACGTCACAAAGAGCTACTTGGACACTTTGATCCCGGAAGAAGTCTCATACCTTAGTCTAGGTAGTGGTACAAGTCTAGTTGGTGATGAAGGACATTAGTGTGTGACTGCAAGTCAAGTAGGTAAGGGGACTTCAGAATCAGAACAGGAAGAGCCTCAGCATTTTCCAACAGGTATAACGTTTTACTGCCTATGTGGATGAGGGCAAAGTCTACAAGGTAGATGACTATGGCAGTATGTTACAGGAGGCCATTCAAGTGGGAGGTGTGAAAAGGAATGTGCTTGTGGTAGGAGACCGTATAGTCAAGGGGATAAGATGCTGTTCTTTGTAGCTACAACCAGAAGGTTGTGTTGCCCACCCAGTGTCAGGGTTAAGGACATCTTCTCACAACTGGAGAAGTGGAGTGGAAGGAGGAGGATCTAGTTGTTATGGACCATATAGGGACCAACCATGCAGGCAAAATTAGGAATGGGATCCTGTTGAGAGTTGGAGGAACTAGAGTCAAAATTGAACACACAATCTCATAGGTAATAATCTCTGGATTATTGTCTGAGCAATGTGTAAATTAGCGTGTGGTCAAAACAGTTTTTCTTTTAAAGCAAGGCTGACAGGTTGGGTTGGGATGCACAGGTTTCGTTCAATTCGGTTTTCTGGAGTATCATGTACAGTTTTGGTCTCCTTGTCTATTTGACTTTGAGAGACAGGAAGAGACAGATTCCTGGGATGGGAGGATAGTTCTATGAGGCGAGGTTGAGTGATCTAAGGCTATATATGGTAGAGTTTAGAAGTAGTTCATTGAAACACATAGATTCTTAAAAGGCTTGACAAGGTAGATTCTGGAATTATGTTTTCTTCTAACTGGGGAGAAAGAATTTAGGCCACAGTCTCAAGGGTTCAGCCACAAGAACACGTAAAATAGGAGCAGGCATAGTCTATATCGTCCATCAAACCTGTTCTGTCATTCAATACAATCATGGCTGATCCTGGGCTTCAACTCCATTTTCCTGCCTGCTCCCCATATCCTTTGATTCCTTGAAACACCAAAATTCTGTCTATCCTAGTTTTTAAGTGAAGTAAAGTTTATTTATTAGTCACACGTAAGGCTTACATTAACACTGCAATGAAGTTACTGTGAAATTCCCCTAGTCGCCACAGTCTGGCGCCTGTTCGGGTCAATTCACCTAACCAGCACATCTTTCAGAATGTGGGAGGAAACCAGAGCACTCGGAGGAAACCCATGCAGACATGGGGAGAACGTGCAAACTCCATACAGACAGTGACCCAAGCTGGGAATCGAACCCGGGTCCCTGGCGCTGTGAAGCAACAGTGCTAACCACTATGCTACCGTCCCAAATATCGTGTATTTGATGATGGAGCATCCAGAACCCTTTGGCGTAGAGAATTTTAAAGATTTACAACCTATTAAGTGAAGTAATTACACCTCATCTTAGTCCTAAACGATTGGTCCCTTGTCCTGAAATTGTGCCCCCACATTTTAGTGTCTCCAACCAACAGAAACAATCTTTCCGCGTCAATGCTATCAGAATTTTGTAGGTTTCAATAAAATTGCCTCTCATTCTGCTAAAATCCAGAGAACATGAGCCCAATTTTTTTAGCCTTTTATTATAGGATAACCCTCTCATCCCAATCTAGTGGACACCAAAACTGCATACAGTATTCCAGATGTAGTATCACCAAAACCCAATGCCGGATTTAGACTTGGTGAGGCCCTAAGCTATATAAAGCTTGGAGGCCCCTTGTTAAAAAGTTACACCAAAAGGTCTCACAAAGGTGCGTACCAAAACAGGACCTTGGGTCGCCACAAAAAAATTGAAAACATAATTATGCCTTTTAAATATTTAATAGCAAGGTATTTAAAGTGAAAAATACAAATTATTTTCAAATGAATGCATTTACTGATTACATATTTATCATTTGGCTGGCTTAATCTCTCTCATAGATTATAATATAGTATACCCTGGAAACAATGCTTAAATGTAATTTTAAAAATAATTAAGATACATTAATATATATATAAAATGCTGACAAAATAAGTAATCAGGATCACTTTTATTAATATAAGTAACAGTGAAATCATTTGCAAAATCAGAAAACTGATATCAGATACAACTTAAAACATTTTCTTTCTTGATTTCTCAAAAGCAAAATCATGAATTATGTCCTCAAATGATATGCTACGCAGCTTATCGCTTTCTATGCACATGATGCTAAGTGCAGCCAGTTTGTCTTGAGACACGGTTGCTCTCAGTTCATTTTTGATTCTCTTTAGCTGTGAAAATAACCTTTCTCCTGAACAATTTGTTACCATCAGACATAAGAATAGTTGTAATATTGCTTCCACATTAGGGAAAACTAAATGAATCTTGTCTTGGAAGATGATTTGATACAGATCTTTGTGGCAAATTTGTTCTTTTCCTGGATAATTCTGCTTGACATAAGCATGGAAGTGCTTCAGTTTCCCCCGTAAGGTTTATATCAACATCGTTTGGATACTCTTTCATCAAAGTTTCTACTGCTTCGCGCAGCTGTGCCTCTGAAGCTTCTAAATCAACTAAAAATGAAAATTTGTTTGCAGCATAATTGTAGACTGTTGCTCCTCTTCTCAAGTTTGCTTCAAGGACATTGATTATCGGAATGAAGGATTTCACTCGAAATTTGTCTCTTGGAGAAAGCTCTTCATCAGGATCAGGTGCAGCTCCATCGTAGGCTTGTTTTTTTCTCACCCTCCTCCTTTTCTCTGCACACTTGTAATCTACATCAGGCAGTTTGGATTTGGCTTCTTGTTCAATATCATCAAAGTTTTCTCAAATATTTTTCACAAAGTGGGAAAGTCATGTGTACAGATTCGCACAGGCGGTCAGTGCAATCTGTGGATCCTGGAGAGCCTTACTGGTTTTGTGAAACTCCTCCAGCAAACGAGTCCATAAGTGTAGCATAAAAACAAACTCCAGTTCCTCCATTTTTTCCAGAAGAGTACCAGCTTGTCTTCTTGTATCACCCTTTTCATTCTCATTAGTATGGAGATGACTTAGAGCATCGGTGGTTGACCTGTAACTCTCATTTATGGCAGACACAGCTTTGGCATGTGCTTCCCACCTCGTGTTGGACAGATACTCAACATACTTTGGTACTCTGGAGTCTGCATTCAAGAATGATAACAACACAGACCACCTCTTTGTAGAAGATGAAAAGGAGATGTATATTTCTTGCACAACAGCAAAAATGTTTACTGCATCTAAACAGCAATCTACTGCAACACGGCCAACAAGATTTAGTGAATGTCCGGCACAGGGAATATACATAGCATGCTTGTTTTTCTCTAGAATTTTTTGCTGCATTCCTTTGTATTTACCAGCCATATTTGCTGCATTATCATATGACTGTCCTCAGCACTTACTGAAATCAACTTTGCAGTCTTTACTTAGATAGTCCACCACCATATCCGCCATACTTTCACCACTGTGATTTTCCAACTCTAGGGAAGTTAGAAAGCGTTCAACAGGTAAACCATCATCAGGTGATACATATTTTACTATAACATTTAGTTGATCCACGTGGGAAAGATCTGGTGTAGAGTCCACAGACAAACTGAAGTAGCCTGCTTTTCTCAAATCATCCAAAAATGATTCTCTTACTCTATTACCCATAAGCTGAATAAGTTCATCACATATTGTCTTAGACAAATATGAAGGAGACCCAGATCCTCTGTTTCCATATTGTTTTATGTGGTTGGAAAGAAATGGATCAAACTTAGCAACTAATTCTAACAGGCCAAGGTAGTTGCCATTATTTGGTGATCCAAAAGTTTCATTGTCTCCCCTAAAAGCTAGCCCACGTTCTGCTAATGCGCAAATCACCACAACAACACGCTCAAGCACATGTCTCCAGTACTGTTCTGTTTTTATTTGTTCTGCTCGTCTTGAGCCTAAGGTTGAACCACGCTTTCTTGTCAAGTATGTCAGCAAAGCTGTTCTATGCTCTTCAGAGTTTTCATGACTTTTAATTGCAATGGGATTTCGCCAGTCAGAAAACCCACCAGAAGCTAGTGCTGCAGTTGATGTTGAAAAGAGCTTGCAGACAAAGCAGTAAACACAGCCAGTTGTTGGAGAGTGCACTAGCCATTCCTGATCGTATATTTCACCATTAACTTTTCTGGACTGAAAAAGACCTTTTGAACAATATATATCTTGATTTTTGAATGACTGCTTTGAGTTTCAAATGGGCCGTTCCAGTGTTGACACTCTGAAAGATCCTTAAGGATCCAGTATGAGAGTTCATCCTCGGTTAAGACACCCCATTGACCTACATCATTGAGTTTCATGAATTTTGTTGTTTCAGCTGTGGATGTCGGCTCTGCAACGCTCGCATTTGCATCACTTCCAGTGTTTTCCTCAGCTGAGATTCCAGACTCTGTTGTCTCTGTAGCAGAGGCACTAGGCTGTGGTTGTTTTGGACTTTGCTGATCACCTTGGGTTTGTGGATCCTTATCTGTTTCTGGAGTAAAGTAACTGTCAACTTTTGGTAATTTTTTGAGTTGCTCTTCAAGCTGGTGCTTTCTTTTTCTTTTTTGGTATCCGCTCTTAAATGTTCTCTTCATTGTAAACCTTCTGAAATTTTGTGAGGCCCCTGCGGATTGTGAGGCCCTAAGCTGTAGCTTGTTTAGCTTATGCCTAAATCCGGCACTGCCAAAACCCTGTATAATTGCAGCAAGACTTCATTATTGTACTCTAATCCCCTTATAATACAGGCCAACATCCCATTTGTGGCCTTGTTTGCTGCACTTGCCTGCTAACATTCTACTAAGACTCTTTGAACGTCAATACCGACAAGCGTAACACCATTTTTAAAAACAATTAATCTTTTCTACTCTTATGACCAAGGTGAATAATTTCACACTTCCATCAATTAATCTGTGTCTGTCATCTTGTTGCCCCTCACTTCAGCTGACTATATAATACCTCTTAGAGGCCTCTATGTCCTCCCCACAGTTTAGCTTCTCACCTAGCTTGATGTCATCAGCAAACTTAAATATCTTAATGTTGTCTCTTCATCTAAATCATTAATATCGATTGTAAAAAGCTGAGATCCCATGCGGCACTCCAATACTCATTGCCTCCCAATTTGGAAAGGTCCCGTTAACGCCCACTCTGTGTTTTCTATCTATTAACCAATCCTCTATTCTTGTTAAGATATCACCCCCAACTCCATGAGCCCTTATCTTACCTATCAACCTTTTGTGTGGCACCATATCGAATGCCTTTTGGAAATCCAGGTATACTGCACGTCCACTGGTTCCCCTTGATCTACCCTTCTAGATACATCCACAAAAAAACTTCTGTAAATTGGAAAAACAGGATTTCCCTTTATTGAAAACTATGCTGAATTGCTGTAATCATACTATGCTTTGAGTGCATTGTTAAGACTTCCCTAATAATAGATTCCAGCATTTTCCCAACAACTGGTGTTCGGTTAACTGGCCTGTAGTTCACTGTATATCTTTTCTCTCCTGTTCTTGAAAGGTGGTGTGACATTGCCAACTTCCAATCTAATGGGACCATTCTCGAACCTAAGGAATTTTGGAAAATCATAGTTAGCACATCCATTATCTCTGCAGCTATCTCTTTCAGAACCCTGTGGGACTGAGATGAGATATTTATTTGACAGCTTTACCTCAGGGATTTTGAATGCTCAGTTTTCGAGTATATTTAATGGCGCTGAGGGATTCAAGGGATATGGGATAAATGTGGGAAGGTCGAGATCAGCTATGATCTTATTAAATGGTGGAACAGGGTCAAAGGATCAAATGACCTATACCTGCTCCTATTTCTTATGAACTTGTTGGATAGAAATTCTTCATACCCATGGAAACCTGTCGAACACTGTTGACATATTCTCCAGGGAGTAAATTTGCCTAGGTATTGTACAATTGTTAAATAAAGTCAAATATTAAGTTTCTTTTAAGTGGCAAAATAATTTAAGCACAGCTTTATGGCAAATACACTGGAATTTCAAATTGCGTAAGATTTAAACCAAGAGTGTCCAAATGTCTGCTGAGATTCCAGACTCATAGTGCACTGATAAAGCCTCAGTGATCACGTATATAAAAAAATAAATTTGTACTTTCAATCATTTGAATATATCTCAAGTTGCTGATGCTAACAAACCTTGGTGTTTCGATTTAGGATTTATTCACCAATGAGGTGATAGTGCTCAAAACAAACCTTTGTAAACCCCAAAAATGTTAACTGGGCAAATCTGCAATTAAGAAATATAAACATAAGTAAGAATGAGTTGCCCAAATTTCATGGGTCACACATGACACACAGTCTGCAGTTTGGACATTCATATCAACTACAATAAATTTTTTAAAAACATTTATAAAGCCAGATATTTGATTTTAGTTTTCAATTGTCTGAAAGTATAATATGAAATTATTTTGAGAAATAACTTATCCTGTAACACCTATCATCTTGACGATCTCGTTGCTTGAAGTACTTTTTCAATGATAGTCACAGTTGTATTTAAGCTAATAAGCAAAATCCTACAAACAGCATTGAGAAAAATTCATCATCATCTCTTTTTGGTTGAGGGTGCAATACTGGCCAGGCCACCAGGAAAAATCTCCTATTCTTCAGTGTATGATGCCATTAAATTTGATTTATTGTCACATGTATTGGGATACAGTGAAAAGTATTGTTTCTTGTTTTGATCCTTTATGGTCACCTGAGAAGATTGACAGGATCTCAGTTCATTATCTCACTTGAAAGAATGCTGCACTGTCTAAACTTTGGACTGGGATGTGAACCTGCAATCTTCTGACTTTAAAGGCAGATGCAGCAAGATTTATGTGGAGGACTATGTAAAAAATGTATAAATTAAAAAGGTAGGTTGATTTACCTGTGTGCTAATTCAGTTTAAAAAAAATTGCTGTGAAGTCTATTCTGTGTGGATAAAACTTCTGCTTCTACAACCTGACTAGTGGCTAAATATTCTATGTAAGGTTTTATCCAATTAAGGTAGTGTACAGAATATGGACTATTTTGCATGGTACTGTTATACGAATTCCAGTAAAATGTTCACACTTTTTAATCCTTTTTCTCTCACTTGATAATATGACAGGATTTTTCTCTGGTATATGTAATTATTTTGCCTTAAAATGTTATTACTTTACATTTTAGAGATTTGACAATATTTTGTTTAAATGTGCACATTCAAAATAGTTTAAATTATCTGAAATAAAACAAATAAAATGCACTGTTTATGTGACCAATTAATGTATCTATACAGACAGGCTACACTTGAGTTGCAGCCCTTTAATCACCTGGAATTATAGTTTCAGAAATATTACAGTACAAGCAGAGGCCATTCTGTCCATTACATCTGTGACAGAGTTTGCTTTTCAACTGGAGCTATTCCCGTCCTTTACCCCCTTATTTTCTTCCTTTTCAAATATTCCTTCCATTCCTATTTTTATGTTTTGAACTGTACTTCAATAGCCACTTGTCATAAATCTCACGCTTTAATCTTTTGCATACAAAATAAATTGACCTTCATTTTTCTTGTGGTACTTCTGAGGTCACGTCCTCCCCCACCCCGTTACTAATTTGAAACAATCTTGCACCCTGTCATAACTTTCAAATCTTCTCTCAGATTTTCCCTTAAGTTTATCTAAAGTCCCAATGTTTCAAGTCAATTTTAAAACCTCCCTCTGTAACTGTAACATGATGTTCCTGGTTGTGACCATAAGTCATACAGGAGCAGAAGTAGGCCATCCGCCCCCTCAAGTCTGCTCCACCATTCAATGAGATCATGACTGATCTGATATGGTCGTCCTCAACTCCACTTTCCATCCAACCCAGTTCTTGCTACACCTTTTTCTAAACATCTAACATGTTTCCTATAATTAAATACCAGAATTGCACACTACAGTACAGCTATAGCCACCTTCCATAATTGAAATATTACCTCATTGCCTTCATATTCAATGCTTCAGATATAAAACCTCCCCACCTCCCTTTCATTCTAACGTTTATGTATCTGTTTTTCTGGATAGCTGTACTTTTTCATACTATTAAGAATCTTATTTATGGAAATACTTCCTCTTAATGTTCTTTTTCCTAAAGTACATTTCCTCATATTGAATTGCATTTGCTTCCAATCTGACATTCCACTAACGTCTTTTTACAATCTCCTGCAATCTTTTTTCCAGTTCACCATTTCCTAATTTGGTATTGTCAAAATTACTTCAGTATCATTCAACAACAAGTTGCATTTACATGATGCCTTTAATGGAACAAAATGCCTCAAAGAGCTTCACAGGACTATAATCAGATAAAAACTGACACTGAGCCAAAGAAGGCTGCTGACTGACAGACTGGTAGGGGATAGATTTTAAGGAATGCCTTAAAGAAAGAGAGAATTCCAGATATTTGGGCCAAACAAGTAGGATGATATGCAACAGGCTAGAAATGGAGACATGTTGAGTCCTGCGAGAATTCTAGGAATGGAGGTAGTTACAGACGTGGATGGATGGGGCTATACAGGGATTTGAACACGAGAATGGGAATTGTGAAAATGAAGTTTGTTGGTAGACTCTGGGGGGGGTGGGAGGGGGCACTTGCTGTTGGCAGGCACTTGCATCAGAATTAATCTAATAATGTTTTCTCCCAAACGCTTCCCCCCCCCCTCCCCCCTCTATCCAGTTACATCAATGAAGTTCAGATAAACCTTTCTTATCTCTCTAGCTAATCTCATCACAGATTTCCATTGTCTGTGGGTTGATGAGCCATTTTGCAGATCTTGAAACTAATTTGACTGTAACCAAACTCAAAAAATATTTTTCTCTACTAATTCAGCTAAGGGAATTAGTGGAATTGTAGCCTATCAAATCTAAACGATTAAATATGAACTAATCAGAGCAGTTGTAGATTGGACAAAGAAAGAAACAGCATACTTGTTCATCAGGAAAAGCCTGTTTGCAGCTCTAGCAGTTTAAGTGACCGTTGTTACATGCAAGGCTTCAATTTTAAATTATTTTGGATTAGTTTCTCCAAATAACTTTTGAACCCATGTTTCCTTATATTTACACGCCTCCCTGGGTGACCCCGCCCACCTCAAGCTGACCTTCAGCCCCAGTGACCTGATATTCAGTCCCCACATTTTAATCTCCACCACATTATTCAATGCCAACCTGGAACTGGAACCTCTATATCCCCAATGTCTCTCTAACCCTCCATCCAGTAGATCTTACAGCGTTTCCTGTATATTCAGGCTTCCCTGTCATTAAATTTTAACTGTGCAAATGAATGGGTTTTGAATATGTTAAAAATCTCACCCTAAAAGTCATCATACACCCTCCCCATAAACATAGGGCCAAAAAATTATTTTATCCAGGACAGGCCTAAACTTTAATTTATTTGAATTATTTCATTGCGTAACAAATGTAGTATATAATCATGTGTAAATTGTTTAACAAAATCAGTTTATGCTAGAAAGACTTGCATTTATATAGCACCTTTCACGACCACCAGATGTCCCAATGTAGTTGCAGCTTTTTTTTCTTTTTTTATTGGTACCTTTCAGTACTTTAATCAAAAAAGCCAATTCAAACCAAGTCCAATCGGGATCACCACATGAGGGACAAACAAGATCCAAGCTGACAAGACATTGCACCCGATCTTGGGCTCGATCAAACAAGATCCAAGCTGACAGGATGAGGTATTGCACTCCCAGCCTGAGCTTGATTTAACACTTCATCTTAGCCAAAAGGCCAAGGTGGATTTAAAGAATTGCATCTGGTAAAGCCTGGGTTTAACCTCAATGGCTACCCTGATCCTTTGCTCTACCCTAGCTTGGGGAAACAATAATCACAGGTGTCAGCACACACCCAATGCAATGTGCTAGCCTCGTCACCCCTGCCAGGTAATGTAGTTACAGCTAATGGAATTACTTTTGAAGTGTGGTCATCTTTGTAATGTTTCTTAATTTCAATTTATTAGTGTCACAAATAGGCTTACATTAACACTGCAATTAAGTTACTGTGAAAATCTCCTCGTTGCCACACTCCGGCGCCGGTTCGGGTACATTGAGGAGAATTTAGCATAGCCGTCTTTCGGACTGTCGGAGGAAACCCATGCAGGCACAGGGAGAATGTGGTGACCCAAGCTGGGAATTGAACCTGGGTCCCTGGCACTGTGAGGCTAACCACTGTGCCACCATGCTGACAATGTAGGAACTACGGCAGCCAATTTAGGCACAGCAAACCCCCACCATTAGCAAGATGATGACCATATAATTTTTTTTTTGTGCGATGCTGATTTAAGGATAAATATTGGCCAGGACACCAGGGATAATTGCCCTGCCTTTCTTCAAAAGGCTATCATGGTAGGTTTTATATCCACCTGAGAATTTGATGTTCCACCTGAAAGGTGAAAAATGAAGAGCTCCGGCAAAGATTTAAATGACAAAGATGTCGTGGCACAAGAGGCAAAGGGAGTGCTAATGGTAGTTGCATAGAGACAAAACATTGGTTCAGAGGGACTGTAAACGCCCAAAACATAACCATTAAACTATATAACCCATGACTACCTCTTTTAGGTCTGAAGAGTGTTATTATGCTCAAAACGTTAACTCTGTTTCTCTTTCCACAGATGCTGCCGGAACTGGCTGAGTTTAGCATTTTCTTTTTAAATTTCAGATACCCCACAGTATTTTGCTTTCATTTTACTGGAGATTGCAATAATCAACCACAAACCACGTTTGAAATGACAGTACAACTGGGTTAACCCAGTACCACCAAAGATTAAATTAGAATTAGAGAATCCCTGCAGTGCAGAAGAAGGTCATTTGGCCCATCGAGCCTGCACTGACAACAATCCCACCCCGGCCCTATCCCTGTAACCCCATGGATTTGCCTTGCTAGTCCCCTTAACACTAAGGGGCACTTTTTAGCACAGCCAATTAATTTAACCTACACATCTTTGGAGCGAAATTTAAAAAATATATGGAACAGTCAGGAGGAAAGGGGCCAAAGCGAGGAATGAAGTGTATGGTGAATACAACACTACTATTTAAATCGAATACAGAAAATTCTGGAAAACCTCAGCAGATCTAACAGCATCTGTGGATGGAGAATAGAGTATCCAAGGAAGGATGTACTGGCCTTGGAGAGGTTCCAGAGGAGGTTGAACAGTAAAAGAATAAAGGAATTAAGGGTTATGGTGAGCGAGCAGGTAAGTGGAGCTGAGTCCATGATAAGATCAGCCATGATCTTATTGGATGGCGGAGCAGGCTCGAGGGTCCAAATGGCCTACTCCTGCTCCTAGTTCTTATGAGAATGATCCTGGGAATAAAAAGCTTGATGTATAGGGAGCATTTGAGGACTCTGTACTCAACAGAGTTTAGAAGGATGAAGGGGGATCTCATTGAAACTTACAGAATACTTAAAGGCCTGGATGGAGTGGATGTGGAAGATGTTTCCATTAGGAGAGACTCGGATCCCAGGGCACAGCCTCGGAATGAACCTTTCTAAAACCCTTTAGAACCAACATAAGGAGGAATTTCTTCAGCCAGAGGGTGGTGAAGCTATGAAATTCATTACCACAAAAAGCTGTGTAGGCCAGGTCATTGAGTGCATTTAAGACAGAAATAGATAAGATCTTGATTGATAAGGAGATCAAAGGTTACGGGGAAAATGCGGGAGAATGGGATTGAGAAACACATCAGCCATGATTGAACAGCAATGATTGAACACGATGGGCCGAATGGCCTAATTCTGCTCCTATATATCTTATGGTCGTGGTCTGGAGCCAAGGTGCTGTCAGACCTGCTGAGTTTTCTTAGCATTTTCTGTTTTGTTTCAGATTTCAGCATCCGCAGTATTTTTGCCTTTCTAATACCATTTAAATGGTCCATTCAAACTGTGTAAATTATTCTTACTGGTTGAACACAAAAAGGGGAGGGTTACACTTGTAGAAATATGTTTTTTTTAAATCCCACGGGAGCAGGCGAGTTTAGGAGGGGAGCACCCAACACCGACGCTCTCCATTGCTGGAAGCGAATAGGACAAGGCAAGGTCTGCGTCGCACTTTCATCAAGCGGCGGCAGCGGTTGCCATGGAGACCGCTGGCGGTTGGTCCCAACTTTGCCGCGCGCCGCCCCAACCGTCCGAATGTTGTGATGATTTGAACGGTCGCCGGGGAATGGACCAATCAGCAGCAGCTGAGCCGCAAGCGCGAGGTGAGGGAGGGTCAGGTGCTTCTATAAAAGCGGCCGCTCCGCCGCAAACCTGCAGCAAACGGTGGTTAAGTATCGAGCTGGTGGGGAGTGTTCATAATAAAGAGGGAGGACAAAAGGTGAGGAAGTTTTAATTGTCTAAAGCTGTATATCATTGCAAATTATGATGTGAAATACTGATCATTGGTGGCCGTTCACTGCCTCCTTGTGAGAATTCAAAGACACATTAAAAAATGAAAACAGAATTTGATCTCGAGCTTTAATTGTGATTTTTAATTTGTATAAAATGACATTAAATTAATGGAGAATTTCCTTTGTTCCCATTGAAGCAGCATTAATGCAGAATCTTTTTTTTTGCACATTCAAATTTAAAGTTAGTTTTCTCCTAAGAAAGAAATGACCATTTTGCAATGGGTAATTTACAATCTGTAAGTGGGACAGATTCGTATGTTATATTTTTGGGGCTTTGACTTGTGCGTTATTCCTGAGGTTTATGTTTGAAACTATGGCTGTTTTTTCTAACTTTGCTGGCTCAGCTATTTTGTTTGGTGATTGGAGAGGAGGAGGGGCTTGTCACTCTGCTTAACTACTTTCTTGGAATTTAACCTTGTCAAGTTGTGGTGTTATCTCCTTCCGTCCAGAAATGTTCCTGATGAGGGGTTTAACCAAAGCTGCACCAACTAGAGCATCACATCTCTTGTATTTTCATCCACCTGTCATCAATTTTTTAAAAATCATCTTCCTTTTTTTGTGTGCACTTTGATTTTTTTTGTGCATGTGGGCAGGGCTGAGAGACCAGAATAACTATTACTGTAATTGAAGCAGATTCTCAATATTTAAGCACCAGTTTGGTCGTTGAAAGGAAAAAAACTGAACACTGGTTGGGCTGAATATTTTTTTTATTTGGGAATCATTGAATCCCTACAATGCAGAAGGAGGTCATTCGGCCCATCAAGTCTGCACTGACCACAATCCCACCCAGGACCTATTCCCGTAACCCCACATATTTACCCTGCTAATTCCTCCCCCCCCCCCCCCCCCCCCCCCCCCGACACCATGGTCAACCAACCTAACCCACACATCCTTGGACTGTGGGAGGAAATTTGTGCAAACTCCACACAGTGACCTGAGGCTGTAGTGCTAACCACTGTCACCCTGCTTGCTTTGGGAATTTAGTTTCCCTTAAATATTGATTTATTCCTTAATACCAGCAATGATGGCAATGTTCATTTTTTAAAAAATGAACAGTGATGATAGTCATAAAGTTTTACAGCACAAGAGAGGTCCTTCAGACCATTGTCTGCACTGGCCATCAAGCATCAACTTTTTAATCCCATTTTCCAGCACTTGGTTGTAGCCTTGTATGCTATGGTGTTTCAAGTGTTCATATAAATGTTTTCCCTTTTTTTGTTAGGGTTCCACTTCCAACCATCCTTTTGAGCAGTAAGTTCCAGATTCCCACCACCTGAGTGAAAAAATTGGTTCGACTGATCCCTCTACTAAGGGGAAAGGTTCCTTCTGATCAATATCTCTCATAATTTTGCTCCCATTCATTGGGTCCCTTCTCTGCTGTAATGAAAAACCCCTAGCCCCTTGTAGTTGAAATACTGCAGCCCAGACAACATCCTGGTAAATGCAAGTGGTTTTTCTGGTGTGAGTATTTACACCATGCTTGTAATCTGTTTTTATAATCCTTTTGTTTATTGTCCCAATTGGAAGATCGCTGTCAAATATTCAACAGGTCTCCTGAATTTAAGGGGTAGTTGACTTTTTTTCTCTTGGAATGAGCCTCTGAGCCCTCCTGTATGTCACAAAGCTCCACAGCAAGTTAGTCTCTCCAAAGCCAGATACATATGCCACTAAAAACACTGAATAGGTAGTTTTAACAATCTAGCCAACAAAGCATTCTGCCTTGGGCAAATTGCAATGTAAAATGTAATCCACATTTCTAGCATTACCTCATATGATTTATGATGTGTAACGTCAATATACTAGATGAGAAACAACTTTAAAACTGTCTCGATTTTAAAATTTCGAAATATTTTTGTGCAATCAGCTTTGCAAGGACATTCTGTACTTGAACCAGTGTTGGACTATCAAAGTTATGATGAACACTACATCAAGTTACAACTTGACTTCGAAAGCCCTTTGCATTAACTTTATCTAATACAGTTTTGGGAGGTGCGGCCCTAAACAGCACGGTTTGATCATAGAATCATAGGTTAACTGGTGATGTGTTGTCTGTGCTGCTTGTGAAGAAATGTGGTTAAGTGTTCAGTGAATCCTGAAAGGCTATTTTGTCAGAGCTGAGAGAAGCTGTATTTGCTGAGAGGGAAATGGTTGCTGTTTGGACCTTGTGTGGTTTGCAGCTCAATGCTGGGAGCTTTTGGTAAGCTCCGAAGTCCTAAAACCCATTGATAACTTTGTGCAGCCGCGAGACTGGATTTTGGAGAAATCGTAGCTGTGTTGGGCTACATTAGTGAATCTAGCAGACTGCAAAAACAGTTCTAAGCTTGGAATTCTGTGTAAGGTCTTTTCAAGAGAGTTTAAACGATTGCTAAATCGAGCAATCATTGAGGCAGCCTGAGTCAAGTGGTTTTTCCATGGAGTTTGAATGAAATTTTGAGGTTACTGACATCTGGGTGGGTTGCTCAGAAATTCAATGTCTTGATTGCATCTGCAATATGTTAACTATAATTTTGTTAATGTTAAGAGTGCAAGGTATTATAACACTGTTTTACTTTGTACCATAAGAACATAAGAAATAGGAGTAGGCCATCTAGCCCCTCGAGCCTGCACCGCCATTCAATAAGATCATGGCTGATCTGAAGTGGATCAGTTCCACTTACCCGCCTGATCCCTATAACCCCTAATTCCCTTACCGATCAGGAATCCATCTATCCGTGATTTAAACATATTTAACGAGGTAGCCTCCACCACTTCAGTGGGCAAAGAATTCCAGAGATTCACCACCCTCTGAGAGAAGAAGTTCCTCCTCAACTCTGTCCTAAACTGACCCCCCCCTGTATTTTGAGGCTGTGCCCTCTAGTTCTAGCTTCCTTTCTAAGTGGAAAGAATCTCTCCCTCTCTACCCTATCCAGCCCCTTCATTATCTTATAGGTCTCTATAAGATCCCCCCATAGCCTTCTAAATTCCAACGAATACAAACCCAATCTGCAAATAAGGGGACCAATACTGCACACAGTATTCCAGCTGCGGCCTCACCAATGCCCTGTACAGATGCAGCAAGACATCTCTGCTTTTATATTCTATCCCCCTTGCGATTATAGGCCAACATCCCATTTGCCTTCTTGATCACCTGTTGCACCTGCAGGTTTGACAGCATGCACCATAAAGTTTAAATTGTGGTGTCTTGTGCTTTTTATGTACCTGGGATTTCAAACTATCAAACAAAGTTACAGGTCATAAAATACACCAAAACCTAAAGTTCACAAGATAAAGAAAGGGGAGGGTAATGGCCATCCTTCCAAAGTTGACTTTCTCCATCCACTTCAATCATTGTCCTGACTTTAATATGAATGATTTTACTTTTTAAGATTCAGCACTTCTCACTAGCCTAGAGTCCTGCTGAATAATCTGATTGCTAAGTCTATTGCATGCTGTCAAATAAATCTAGGACTGTGTGTTCATTCCTTATTTTGTGACCTGTCAGATCCTCCATTGACCAGTTAACCTTGCAGCACTTGGCTAATCCATACTCTAGTCAGGTCAACAATTCCATTACCTCTAAAATCTGAGTACTAATGCTGTGAAAGGAATCCATATTAATTTGGGATGTGCAAAGCTTTGCTTTTAAAAGCCTTGAAATTGTAATAGGACACAAACTGAAGGAGGTAAGGATTCTCCATATTGAGTCATTATTTTGGTCGCCTGGTTCTGTCCCCCCATCAAATTTGATGGTTCAGGTGAAGACACTCAAAACGAATAATTTTTTTTTCAGCGTTTACTGAGTACAAAACCACTCCATAGGGACAATTCAAACAAAAATACATATCCTTTACATATTTTTATGCAATATGGCATTGTAGCTTTCAGTACTTGTTGTTTTTATCTATGGATGCACTCATTGAACAGGATCAACACTAACCTTTTCCCTTTCTTCTCCACCACACCAGATTTTTGAAATGAATACAAGCAAAGCTTTGACTAAGCACAGTGACCCAAACCAACAGCCCCCAACTCCAAGTTTAACAAAAAGAAAACAGGCACAGGAAAAGTAAGTTCTTCCTTGTAAATTCAATCAATTGTGACATACAAACATAATATTCAATGTACTAACTACACTTTTCATTCCTAGGAAACTCTTCCGAAGTCCAACAGATAGCATGCTTTCTCCATGCTCTCAAAGGCTGATGAAACCAAAGCATGTAAACCATACAGAGTAAGTTCCTGAAATTGCACCCTTTTTAGGCTTAGCATATTAAAGTTTCAATAACTGACCATTTTGAATTGAGCTAACTTTCACTTGGGCACTGTAAACATAAATGCAACAACTGAGTTCTGGAACCTGAAGTGACTTTTACAAAACTGAATGCTTCTGCATGTAATCATAATGGCAAGTTGATATTTGTACACTAAAGAGGTATCAGACCTTGGAAGTTAACTACAAGAATGTGCCAGTTTTTAACAAATCTTTTGCCAAGACAAGTAAGTGTTTGTACTCTGGATAGTCATGGAATATACTGTTGGCCCCAAAGGTCACTTGGATTGAACTATTGTTGGTGGTCTCCTGAGGACTTGCTTCTTTCCTTCCCTATGGAGGGAAGGGAATAATTTTGGGACTGGGGGAGAAATGTTGAAGGGTTGACTTTGCAGCTCCCTGTTTCAGGAGGTGCAGTCATTGAATATTTCGTAAGGCAGGTATAGATCCTTGTTTGGCAATGGAAGGGGTAGATGGGAATGTGGAATTTGAAACCCAGCTTTTAAACTAGCTACACCATTCTGACCACACCACCATTTGATGCAGAGAATTGATTTCTTTAAGTTTTTTGAGCTTCAGAAATTGATCTCTAAACTATTGCCTCTAGTCAAGGGCTGCCTTAACTGAAAAATTGAACTTCAAATGTAGTTAATTTCTGAAGGAATGTTTGACTTTTTTGGTCCAAGTCTTGATACCGGCCCGCCATTAGTTATGGGTCTGGACAGCAGTCCTTTGATATTGCCAGGAGTTGAAACCTGGACACCTTTGGGCCTCTTCTTGCCCTTTCCCAAAGATTATTATGCTGTATGTTTTGTAGTTATCTATTTTCATAGATTTACTTTAACATTGATTTGGTTATAACACTGAATACTAATGAATTGGAACATGACCACTGAGATGAGATTTTGCTGTATAGTGGCATACATTCTAATGTGCTGTCGTAAAAATAACAACCCACCTAATTGAATAATAGGTAGACATTTAATGCTAGAATATCAAATGATACTACTTGATGCATAAATATTGGTAACGCCTGTTTAAATGTATCCTCAGGCTTCAAAGCAACAAGATTACTGCCCAACAAGTTCACGAATTCTCTTTTGGAGACAAAGAAAATGACTTTTCTAATCTGGAACAAAGACTTTCTTTTGGAAGGAGTACCTCTTAACTTGATTCTTCAATTTTTTTCTTTTTTGAAGGGGTAATATTTTTCATCTTGCGCAGAGAAACATGCATACTCTATTTCCTTTTTATCAAATATAACCTTCCCTCCAGGACTAGTTATACTTGAAACTGGATGCTCTTACAAGGTGAAATCCTCCTTCAGTGGGATAGTTGCAATTCTTTCACTATTTATGCTGTTACTTTATTTTGCTAGCTGTATATTTTGATCACTGGAATAAAAGAAGTTGTATCTAATCCTAATTATCTTCTCAAATGGAATCATCATCCACAGTGGCAACAGCCTGAATTAGGACATTTTAGTGCATTGGCAACCAAAGCTTTGTGTTACAACACATTCAATTAATATCAACTTTTAGTAGTATATAGCAATTTACATTTAATCTCATTCCAAGCAGCAACAATCAAAAGGATTAGGATAGATGGCAAAGCTTTGTCAGAGGTATATTTTAAAGGGAACTTTCGAGAATTCTTGGGAGCTGGACAACTAAAGGCACAACTACCCAATGGTGGAACAATGAGAATTTGAGGGTGCAGAGATGTGATGGTTGTAGAACTAGATGAGGGGCGACTTTCATAAGTTCGAGCACTTTTGATGGGTGAACAGCAGTTATTTTCATCAGTACATCTGCAGATGGCGGTAAGCTAGCCAGGAGAACACTAGATTTGTCACATCTGGAGAGAACCAAGATGGGTGTGAGTTTCAACAAATTAGTTTGAAGCAGATATGGAATTGGAAGCAATTGTCAAACAGGGCAGCAAGGTTGCAAATGGACCAGGAGAGGGATGGGGCTTATGGCAGAAACTGGACATTGGCTTCAGTCTTAATCTTCTAATTCAACAAGATTGGACATCCAGTCAGACAAGTAGTATGATAAATTAGAAGCAGGGGAGATGTAACATGAAAAGTGGGTTAAATATTTTCCATTGCCATCAGAATTAAAAATGAGGATATGCTTGTTTTGATGATTTTTTTTCTGCTTGTCACTCTTTTGGGCAATGTATTCCTGATCATGGCTCTGAACAAATGTTTTCTGTTGCTCTGGGTTTTTACTATTTAAATGATGTCTAAGGGGAGTGGTCCAGCTTCTCCACCAAACTGACATTTCTTATACCTGGTACCATATCTAGTGAATCTGTTCTGTACCCTCTCTTGGGACTTGGCATGCTTCCTGAAATGTGACACCCAGAATTGGATGCAATCCTCCAGCTGGACATGTTTTTTTCAGTATTTGACCACCACTACAAGCCTTTTATCTCCTTTCTCTCAAGACCACAGGTACGCTGCATGTACTGCTGCCAATGCAAGAGTCACCAGCTTCCAAGTACTGAGATAAAATTCCATGTTTGAGAGCTTCTTTCTTTGCAGCTCCTGAGTTGTACTAAATCTAGACAACTGTCAGATGTTCTCAGTACATATTGAGTTGCAATTCACAGTTCTTTGCAGCTATACTCCAGCGCAATGAGATTACTTGCACTACATTTTAATGCAATCTGATAAAGATCTAACTGGTATACTGACATACTGGTTTTGATGTGCATGCTGTATTAAAGTTGATAACCTAACCGAGAATGAAAAATAAAATGTTGCCATTCAAATAAAATACTGCATGAGTTGGTTCATTTACATGACAATTAAGAAAATTTTGAGCATATCTGTGATATTTTTGTGTTTTTAAAAAATAAAATCTAGGGCTACATTGCACAAGACCAGATCAGAGGCTTGAAGTGCATAATTCTCATTGCCAAGCCTGTACACTACAAGGTACATGTGTAATGGAATTGCCTGGATGAGTGCTACCCCAACCATCCAAGGAAAAAGCTTTATTGGCACCCCATCCACAAACATTCACTGTCTCCCTCACCAATGCACAATCGCAACACTGTACACCAAGGCTCCTTACCTCTACCATCTGGAAAGACATGGGATTACTACCACCTAGAAGTTCCACTCTAAGCCGCTTCCCATTTTGACTTCGAAATATATTGCTGTTATTTAGTCAAAGTCTTGGAACTCCCTAACAGCACTGTGGGTGTACCAACACCACAAAGACTGCAGTGCTTTTTTTGCAAAAAAAGCTTGCTCTACCTTCTCGAGGGCAATAAATGCTGGTCAGTCTAACCAAGCTCATATCCCTTGAATAATTAAACCGATTCAATTGTTGTATTTAAGGCATTAAGAAAAAGTTGGGAATAGTCAAAATTGGGAGTGGCATGGTGCAATACTGTGCCTTTAAATGTAGTTACATGTTTCTTGTGAGGGGTATGCTTAAAATTCAGCTCTTATTTTACCCTGATATGTCTGCAAAACAGGCAACTCGCGTGCTGAGAATGCAGGCTTAATGATTTTTAGCTAGGGATGTTTTGTGTTAAACAAAAATGCATCAGTTCAGATTATTTGGTATTTCCTCCTGGGGTTTTGGAGTAGGGTTTTGATTAGGTTGATTGACAGAGCCATGTGCTTACAGGAGAGGAAAAAGCAAGCAGTTACTGCTGGCCTCTGAAAGAAGCAAGAGGTGTCTCCTCACTCTCGCTCCCTCTTCAATTTGTAAATATTAAGCTAATTCATTTTTTTAATAGTTAAACCATATTGTTAAACTTTTTGATTTTAAAATCTTCCTGGTGTGTAAATAGTTTCACACCAGGAGTGAGACACCTTATCCTCCTCTTACTGCCAAAATTAAAAGGCTGTTCATAATATAGTTTCTGATCTGGTACCTTAACAGAAGCTCCAACAGAGGTCAGAGTGACCCAATGGAAATAGTCTCCTTTTGTATTTAAGTTTCTGTACACTTCAATAACCTCCATCCTTGATATCTTTGCGCTCCCAAGAAGCAAGCTCCATCTTACTAGTCCTCTGCACACCCTGGATTCTGAGGTGGGAAAGGGAGGAGCGTGTGTGTGGGGTCTAATTTGCAACTGAGCTAAATGGGATTAGATACGGCTTTTGAACATAATTTCAAAACCATTTACATTTTGTGAATAGTTGCAAGAATGATCCAAAAAAAATCCCGAGTCATTAATGTGCACTAAAAAGGATTATTCATATTTTAGAAGAGATCCTAGATTATTTATTAAATCTTCATAAACGTGTGTGTTTTCATAAAATATGAAATATTAGCTCAGCAAAACAATGTCAAAAATCTCGGAAAGCTGTATAAATAAAAGTAGAATTTGACATTAAGGAATGGAAACACAGGTACAGGGAGACCTCAGACTTATGACACTATTGGTTCCTGGAAAATGCGGCTTAAATTGAAATATTGTAAATTGGAATCACTAATTTGGGGATTCGTTCCTGAACCCAAGGTCTGATGCTTTTTTTTTCATCAAAGTAACAATTTTGTACCCAATTGTTGCGGGGAGGCTAGGTATCACCAAAACCTCAGCTAATACAAAGACTCACGAAAGCCAGTATCCTGGTTAAAGACACATCTTTCTTCACCAGCGATCTAAGGGAGAGATAATATTGGTTAGTCCAATACCCCTCTAGAAGAGAAGGCTCTGAGCTTTCCATTGTAACTCTGAGGTTACAATGTACGAATTGATCAATTATACATTTTTCATATCAGATTATCCTGCCTTTCATTAGTTGTGAATCAATCATTTTCAATACCAATCAATCATTGAATATACCTGTCATGTACTTTAGCCAATTGCATTTTACCCTCTGACATAATGGGATTTCATTGGTCCATAGAATCTGAGATGCTTCCTCCCTCTATTGCTGATGTTTCTTCCTCTATTGTCTAGCAACTCCTGACACTTAGCTACAAGGTCAAAGTTAAGATTCCCACCAACTCTTGCTTGTGTCGATGGCCAAATCAGACAGATGTATATTCTCACATCTGAAGGGACCTGCCTTATCTGGATAGTGTGAAAAAATCCTATTCATAAGTAACCCTCAGAACCTCACTGCCAGCCTTACTACTGTGGGTGGTATCGTGGTTAGCACTGCTGCCTCGCAGCGCCAGGTAGTTGGATTTAGTTCCTGGCTTGGGTCACTGTCTGTGCGGAGTCCGCACGTTCTCCCTGTATCTGCGTGGATTTCCGCTGGGTGCTGGTTTCCTCCCACAGTCCAAAGATGTGCGGGTGAGGTAGATAGGCAATACTAAATTGCCCTTAGTGTCAGATGGACTAGCTAGGGTAAATACATGGGGATATGGCCTGGGTGGGATTGTGGTCGGTGCAGACTCAATGGGCCCAATGGCCTCCTTCTGCACTGTAAGAAGTTTAACAACACCAGGTTAAAGTCCAACAGGTTTATTTGGTAGCTAAAGCCACACAAGCTTTCGGAGCCCCAAGCCCCTTCTTCAGGTGGAAGGGGCTTGGGGCTCCGAAAGCTTGTGTGGCTTTTGCTACCAAATAAACCTGTTGGACTTTAACCTGGTGTTGTTAAACTTCTTACTGTGTTTACCCCAGTCCAACGCCAGCATCTCCACATCACTCCTTCTGCACTGTCAGATTCTATTCTATGATCTAGCAACTTTTGCTGATAAGAACTTGCACATTCTGTAGTTTCATTGTTCTAAAGAATGTGGTTCCTGTCAATAAGCCTTTCATCCCATAAGGCTTTATGGCAACCTGCTTTTAGGCTAAAGTGTACAGTTACTTTTAAAAATACAGCTAATACATTTTAAAATACCAAAATACTTGTTGTTAGAAACACTTGTTCAAATCTCATTCTTATTTAAATCTCTTACTGTTTATGTGCCTTTATGCAGGCAGTTCCCCTGTTAAACTCAGTATGATCTGAAGCCATTTCACTTGGTGTCAGTTGTTTGATTAATGTCTTAAATCCCTAATTATTTTAGATTTCTCTAACCTACTAAGATTTTCTCTCCAATGCCAATGATTTATGAAAAAATAATGTAGCAAATTAATATTAGATATACATTTTAAGATAAAGTTTGGAAACAATGATTCATCAAGTTAAAACACGTTAGCACTGCTGCCTCACAGCACCATGGATCTGGGTACGATTCCCGAGTTGGGTCACTGTCTATGTTGAGTTTGCACATTCTCCCCGTGTCTGCGTGGGTTTCTTCCGGGTGCTCCAGTTTCCTCTCACAGTCCAAAGATGTATGGGTTAGGTGGAGTGGATATGCTAAATTGCCCCTTAATGTTAGGGGGGGACTAGCTGGGGTAAAATGCATGGGGTTATGGGGATAGGACCTGGGTGGGATTGTGGTCGGTGTAGACTCAATGGGCCGAATGGCCTCCTTCTGCACTGTCTGATTCTATGATACATTGGAATGTGTCTAGAGTCAGGGAGATGGGCAGTGCAGAACGTCAATGTGCATGTATGAATGTCTGAACTTGTTCCCTGGCATAGCATTGTAAATTTGAAACGGTGTCAAGTTATGTATGTTGTAAATGTCATTTATCATAACTCGAAGGTCATTAAATCAAAGACTGCCTTTAGTGACAACTTAAAACATTGGCAAATTTCTTAATCATATGTTAAACCAAAAGTATCAATTATCCTAAGTTAACAATTTCCTTTATATAACATTTTAATGTACTAAATATCCCAAAGTACTTAACAGGAATGTTATCAAACAAAGTTTGACACCAAGCCACATAACTTTGCAACTGCTTGTGTATATTCTATATATCAATACCTCTCTTATCCCTACTTTGGAGAGTGGAAGACAATGACAAACCACTGACAGTTTTAAAACCTGCTGAAAAAACAGCTCGGGGTGAAGTATCAGCAGACATTGAACTTTAGGCAGAGCATATGAATGAATACAATTTAGTATTAAAAGATGCTTTGCAGTATAATATGCTTTGCTGCATAATGAGACATGAGGACAGATGACCAAAAGTTTGGTCAAAGGCAAGTTTTAAGGCACAAAGGAGAAGAGACATGCACAGAGGTTAAGGGAAGGAATTTCAGAGACCAAAAGAGAAAAAATGCTGGAAAATCTCAGCAGGTCTGGCAGCATCTGTAAGGAGAGAAAAGAGCTGACGTTTCGAGTCCAGGTGACCCTTTGTCAAAGCTAAAAGGCATAGAAAGTGGAAGATATTTATACTGCAGGGTGAGGGAATGAAAGATGAGTCATAGCCATAGAAACCAGGGGAAAAGACTACTAATAGCTGTCCAGAGAGAGAATAAAGGGTGAGAATGGCCAAACGGCAGAGAAGCTGTAAACTGTGACAGATGAAGATGTTGGGGGAGGGAGGGAAATGGGACCGAGGTAGAATGTAGAAAAGGGGAAGCAGGGAGGGAAGAAAAGGTAAGGGAAGGAGGATGAAGTAAGGGGGAAAGAGTGGGGGCGGCGGGGGGAGGGGGGCGAGGAAGAAAAATAAAGACAATAAAGAAATAAAAGGTAGGGAACAGTAAAATAAATTTTTAAAAATAGAATGAAAACAAAGGGGGCCAAGGTGGGGTAGAGCAAATCAACTGAAGTTGTTAAATTCGATGTTGAGGCCAGAAGGTTGTAAAGTGCCTAGCCGGAAGACAAGATGCTATTCCTCCAGTTTGCATTGAGCTTCACTGGAACATTGCAGCAAGCCAAGGACAGATGTATGGGAATGGGAGCAGGATCGTGTGTTAAAATGGCAAGCAACTGGAAGTTCAAGGTCCTGATTGCGCACAGACCGAAGGTGATCAGCAAAGCGATCACCCAGTCTATGCTTGGTCTCTCCGATATAGAGGAGACCATATTAGGAGCAGCGAATGCAATACACCAAATAGAAAGAGGTGCAAGTGAAACGCTGCTTAACCTGGAATGAATGTTTTGGACCTTGGATGGTGAGCATAGAAGAGGCAAAGGGACAGGTGTTACACCTTCTGCGATTGCATGGGAAAGTGCCATGAGTGACAGGAGAGGTGTTGGGTATAGTGGAGGAGTGGACTAGATTATCTCGGAGGGAACGGTCTCTGCGGAACGCTGACAGAGGGAGTGAAGGGAAGATATGTTTGGTGGTGGCATTACGCTGGAGTTGGTGAAAATGGCGGAGGATTATGCTTTGCATGCAGAGGCTGGCGGGGTGAAATGTGGGAACAAGGGGGACTCTATCCTTGTCCTCGGAGGGAGGGGAAGGGGTGAGGATCGTGACGCGGGAAATGGACTGTATGCTGTTGAGGGCCCTGTCGACAACTGTAGATGCGAATCCACAGTTGAGGAAAAAGGAGCACATATTAGAAGCACCACTTTGGAAAGTGGCATCATTGGAACAAACGCGACGGAGATTAAGGAGCTGAGAGAAAGGGATGGAGTCCTTACAAGATATGGGGTGTGAAGAGCTGTAGTCCAGTTAGCTGTAGGAGTCAGTGGGCTTGTAATAGATATTGGTAGATAGTCTATTGTTGGAAATGGAGACAGAAAGGTCAAGGAAGGGAAGGGAAGTATCTGAGATGGACCAGGTGAAGGCGATGGAGGGTTGGAAACTGGAAGCGAAGTTGATGAATTTTTCGAGGTCTGGATGCGAGTATGAAGCGGCACCAAAATAGTCATCGATGTATCGGTAAAGGAGTTGTGGGAAGGGACCTAGGTAGGCCTGGAACAAGGAATGTTCCACATACCCCATAAAAAGACAAGCGTAGCTAGGACCCATGCGGGTACCCATTGCTACTCCTTTGATTTGGAGAAAGTGAGATGAGTTAAAGGAGAAGTTGTTGAGAGATAGAACGAGTTCAGCCAGACGGAGGAGAGTGGTGGTGGATGGGAATTGTTCAGGCCTCTTTTCAAGAAAGAAGCGAGGACCTCTCAGGCCGTCCTGGTGTGGGATGGAGATATAGAGAGATTGCACATCCATGGTGAATAGGAGGCGGTTTGGGCCTGCGAACTGGAAGCTGTCAATATGACGCAGGGCATCAGAGGAATCCTGGATGTAGGTGGGGAGGAATGGACCAGGGGAGTGAGGAAGGAATTTCAGAGTTTTGGGTCTAGGCAGCTGAAGGCACGGCCACAAATAGTCGAGTGATTAAAATCAGGGATGCTCAAGAAAACGGAATTTGAAGAGTTCAAATATCTCAGATGGTTGTGGGGCTGAAGGAGGTTATGGAGTTAGGATGGAGGAGGAAGGGCCATGGAAGAAGCTAAAAACAAGGATGAAACTTTTAAAACTGAAGGGTTGGCAGGCCTGAGGCCGATATCAGTCAATGAGGCTGATGATGAACGGGACTTGATGCCAGTTAGGGTGGCATGGTGGCACAGGGGTTAGCATTGCTGCCTCACAGCACCAGGGACCTGGGTTTGATACCCGGCTTGGTCACTGTCTGTGCGGAGTCTGCATGTTCTCCCCGTGTCTGCGTGAGTTTCCTCCAGGTGCTCTGGTTTCTTCCCACAGTGCGAAAGACGTGCTGGTTAGGTGCATCGGCCATGCTAGATTCTCCCTCAGTGTACCTGAACAGGCGCCAGAGTGTGGCGACTAGGGGATTTTCACAGCAACCTAGTTGCATTGAACTAATAAATAAATTTTAACTGTAAGGATACAGGCAGCAGAATTTAGCTGGCACCAATTATGGGGCATATCCATGTGTCTAAAAGGTTGCTGACATGTGAAATCTTTGTGATATTCAGTGCTGTGCACTAAAGCACAATTGCAATTGTTTTTTTTGGGGGGGCAGATCATGTTATTGCCAGGGTGCAGTGCCAGGGGTAAGGCATGCTTCCTTGTTGTTGCAGCCTGTGCCTGGCCCCGCCTTCCCCTCCTCCTCCCGAGCTGTCAATCAAAGCCCGTCCCCTGGAGGACTGACGCAGGAGGAAGGAGACGCCATTAGACAAGAGGGCAGCGGCTTGTTTACTGTCGCCGGCGCTGACCTGACTTCCCACTTCTTATTTTTTATCGGCTCTCCGGGCCCGTGGAGGTCTCTCATGCGGATTGTGGCCGAGCTTGGCTGGCCTGCATTTCTCTGCTGATCATGGCGGGTGCCGGTGCTGGAGGCGGTAAAACCTATTCGTTTAAAGTTGTCCTGCTGGGGGAAGGCTGTGTGGGGAAGACATCGCTGGTGCTGAGATACTGCGAGAACAAGTTCAACGACAAGCACATCACCACGCTCCAGGTTGGTCATCCTCCTCTTCCACTTGGTTTCCATTTCCTTGGTTCCTTCATGCCTCCTTTAGAAGAGGGGGAGGGGGGTGGGGTGCACTGCTTGGTCAACCTTCCTGGGCAAAGCAGAAGGCCCCAGTGGCGACTTGTGAAAATCATCTTTTACTTCCCTTTGGCACCAATAGATTTTTATTTACCTGCCAACCCCAACTGGCTGCGAGTGTGGGTGACTTTGCACACGTTTTGCCTCGCCAGCTTATTTGGTGCCAGAGGCTGCGAGTGTAATAATCACTGCATGATTTTTGGGGAGCTAACAGGAGGGGAGTTTTTTTTTCCACCCTTGAGGTTACATTTGGGGGGTGGGGGGAGGCGGGTGAGGGGTCTTTTAACCAACATCCTCCTCAAATGTGATCACCAGGATTTGTATAATTGCAGTTGTTCAGGGTATGCCAAGTTTGGCTTCAAATCTGTTGTCATTCTCAGGCTCTCAAATAATAAATGGACCTTAGATTTTGTTGCATTGGAGTTTTAAAATGTATTTATTATCAGTGTCACAAGTAGGCTTACATTAACACTGCAATGAAGTTACTGTGAAAATTTATGGATCGTTGTAACTTTTTTGTGCAGAAGACCATATTTTTAAAGGTATATTTAATTCAGTGAGTCATTCAACTCGAAACTTCCGTATCTAATGCTTTTTTTTGGGTGTGAGAAAGTTTGGTGTTACAGCAATTCAAAAATCATGGAATATGGTATGGTGGGTGTGTTGCACTAATCTCTGAGCAGTTACGCATCTATCCTTGCATCACTTTTGGTAATGAAAAAGCATATTTCACATGACAGTCGGGCTTGGTCAGGAGATTTTGTAATCATTCAATTTTTCCTTTAACTGCCAATGATCTACCCCATGCAACTGAAATTACTTGTTCTTTGAGGTGTTATTCAAGGAATAAAGTGAAAGCTGTACAAATGAGACATGGGTGTATCTCTGGTATATTGATTATTGAAATGTTACTGATCATTGTTTTAAATAAATAATCTGTTCACTCTTCATACCATTATTAAGCATCAAATTTTGTTGTTTCAGTTAATGCAGCCTGGAAAGACAGCTAGTGGCATACAAAAATGATAGGAAAAAGTTTGTAAATACATAATTTCTCCAGTATTTTGGATGTATTAGTGCACATTTCACTTACTTTTTTGAATGTTGCTATTAAACTTGTTATATTTTATATTGGAAGCCACAACCTGCAATCTCTCTTCCGTTCATTCAAATTTGATGCTAAAAATGAAACTTCCTGTTTTCTCATGGTAATGACTCAAAAAGTGATCTACTTTGGCTAATGCGTTTGTTCAGTTGTGCAGTTAAAGATTAAAATCCTTGATTGAAATTGATGTATTTTAATAGTCTTGTACTTGCACTTCTTGCACTTAGTGTGATGAGGTTAACCAGTGATTGATTTTAAATTTGTTTCACTTTTTAGTTAAACTACACTAATGATTGCCAATTTATATTTTCTTGTACTTAAAGGAATTGGGGTTAAGTTTCATTGCCCTTGTACCACTTTCACCAAATAAAGTTTGAATATGCATTGACAGCATAGTTAAAAAGGCATATCAGTAACTCACTTCACAGCATTCTGAAATAGAGTTTTGAGCCTACCTCCAGGTTGGAGGCACATAACTCAGTTTTCATGAACCAGACAACACACAACTTGTACTTATATGGCATCTTTAACAAAGTGAAACATCACATGATACTTTACTGAAATATTTTAATACTGAGCCACAGAAGATGATATTAGGACAGATGTCCAAATGTGTAAGTTTGATGTGTCTTAAAGGAGTGGAGCAAGAAATGGAAGTTTACAACAACTAAAATTTATATGGCACCTTTAACATGATGGAATGTCGCAGTGTTTCATGGAACATTATGAAACAAAGTATAACACCGGGCCACATAATGAGATATTAGGTCAGATGACCAAAAGCTAGAGAGCTAGTTTTAAACAAGTGTGCTAAAGGAGAAAAGTGTGGTGGAGAGATGTAAGGAGTACATTTCGGACTTATGACGTTGGCATCATTCCAATGGTGGAATAATTAAAATTGGGGAGACTCAAGTAGTCAGAAATAGATGAGTGCAAGTAGCTCAGAGTATTGGGGGGGGGGGCTGAAGGAAATTACAAATATGTAGAGGGTCAAGGCCATGGAGGGGTTTGGAAACAAGGTTAAGACATTATAATAGGCTGAGTTTGCTGCCAAAGCCACGCATGCAAAGTTGTAAATGTGGCCACCATCCTTACAGGAAGCAATGTGCAGCAGGATGCATGTATGGACTTCACATATCGGTCAAGCAATTGCTAATTTAGCAACAGTGGAGGATTTAAGAGAGGTGGTGGTGACGTCGAGCTGGTGTCCTCAGTGTACATGTGCAAACTAATGTGCCTTTGGATGCTGTCACCAAGAAGCAGCGCGTTGATGAGAAATAGGGGGCCAAAGATAATCCTTGCGGGGGGTGCACCAGAGGTAACAGTGCGGAGCAGCAAGAGATGCTGTTGGTATGATTATATAAATTAAAAATAGAACCAGGTCAGAGCAGCCCTACCCAGCTGGATGACAGTGGAGAAGCATTGGATGAGAATGGTGTGATCAACCATGTCAAAGGCTGCACCCAGCTTGTGAAGGATAAGTGAAAGTTTATCATTTTTACGTACATAGAATATCATAGAATCATAGAAACCCTACAGTGCAGAAGGAGGCCATTCGGCCCATCGAGTCTGCACCGACCACAATCCCACCCAGGCCCTACCCCCACATATTTTACCCGCTAATTCCTCTAACCTACGCATCCCAGGACTCTAAGGGGCAATTTTTTTAACCTGGCCAATCAACCTAACCCGCACATCTTTGGACTGTGGGAGGAAACCGGAGCACCCGGAGGAAACCCACGCAGACACGAGGAGAATGTGCAAACTCCACACAGACAGTGACCCGAGCCGGGAATCGAACCCGGGACCCTGGAGCTGTGAAGCAGCAGTGCTAACCACTGTGCTACCGTGCCGCCCCGTTTATTGAGAGCTGTTTTGGTACAGTGGCAGGAGCAGAAGCATGATCCAAACATGGAGTCTGGGAAAGGTTGGATTTGCGAGGTGACAGCACAGCCAAGGACATTTGAGAGGAAATGGAGTTTGGAAATGGGATGGTACTTTACAAAGGCAGGGGGGGGAGAGGATTTGTCTTTTTTTGGGGGAGGTGGTGATTTGAAGGAGAGGTTGATAATGCCTAAAGAGAGAGACTCAATTACAATATCGACTAACGTGGCGAGGGAATTCCAAAGACTGTGGCCGAGGCAGCTGAAGTCATGGCCATCAATGGCAGAATGCTGAAAATCAGGAATATGCAAAAGGTGAGAATTGGAGGAGCGCAGAGATCTCAGAAAGTTGATGGGTCAGATGAAATTGGAAGCATGAGGCTGAGGATGGATTTGAAACTAGGATGAAAACTTTAAAATGGAGTCTTTACCAGATGGGGAGCCAATCTAGATCAGCAAGTACAGCTAATAATATAACTGCTGTGCCTATTGCATATCATACTCTAAGTTGGGATTGCAATATTAGAATTAACGAAGATTGTGGTACCTAAGAACATGCTTAAATCTAATGCTACCCTCCATATACTGCAGTTGTTAACTGTTTGGGACTTGGCAACTGCTCCATCCTCTACTTGTGGACCTGAGGTGAAACTAACTTGCAGTTATGAATGATTCTGAGAGACATCATTGAAAAGAGCCTGCCGACACTTCAACTGGGTCCATCCCAAGTCATTTTTATTTTTCTGCAGTGTTTTTTTTCTCTTTTGAGAGCTGAGCTGTTTTGTTCTCAGTAAATTCAGGGGAAGTTTCCAATTCCGTTCAGTTTATTGTTGAAGGCTGCATTTCCTGAAACATCCAATGTGCCCACTTTGTTTTGGTTAAACATTGTCCTTTTGTTTTGTTTGTCTTTCAGTTTTGTTTTTCTTGGCTTCCTTTGTGTAATAGCTTTTACAACAAAGATATTTAATCTGTAGTTTCACAAGCTCTCTTTTGTCCATTTTTAGGCATCATTCTTGACGAAAAAACTGAATATTGGAGGCAAGAGAGTAAATATTGCAATCTGGGTAAGTACTCAATTTTTAAATTCAGTATTTGCAGCTAAATTAATCTAATTTAGTTTGGATTGGAATAATTCCTGATTTGCAATTCCACCATTGCTATACTGCAATATAGGTGTTTAACACGAACGAATCCTTGGACAGAATGAGATGCCCTTATTTAGGAAGTCGAGCTCTACTCTACGCTGGTATCATATTGGGCTTTTATTCAACTTTCAGACTGCATCAATGCTCTAACTGCAATATCAGTGCAAAGCAGAACTGCTTCTCCAGTGATGCTACAGTTTTAGCATAAGCTAAACCAAAAAAAGTCAAAGTTATATATGTGCCTAAACAAGAGCTGAATGTTAAGTGTAAATTAACTTCCTCTACCTTCATCTAAAGCTACTTTTGGTGTCAGAATGTAATGGTTTTGTTGAGGTTGGGATTGCCATATTTACTTTTGTCCTTTTTGTTGCAAACTCTTTGAAAAATAATTCATTCATAATTATTTCTAGAATATGGATATAATTGAGTTCTTGTATGGTTCCATTTTCACCTGCTTTGCCAGTGCAGCTCCACCTGTGGCTTCTTGTCTGTTGTCCCAAATGTTCACTTTCCGGGTCCCCTAGGCATCCGTGTCATTGGCCGCCTCTTCCTGATGTAGTGGTGTTCTTGGCAATGTTATCCATAAGCACAAGGTCAACTTTGGCATAAAACCTGGTGCTGCCTAGCTGTACTTGTTGAACTTGTGGCTGCTACTGGGCTATTGAGACCTGTTGAGTCTCTGCTTCTTCCAGGTCAACATCACAAGATGAAAGCCGTCATCTTAGGCTCTCTTTTCCCATTAACTCCAGCCTCACCTCCCCAAGGTTACTGTCAGGTGAAGAATACAGCTTAAGTGATTTGGAACTTTTAAATTTCATCAAGATGGCATGCTTTCTTTGTTTTTCCTCAGGCTCAGCTCAAATCCTTATTCATGCCTTTGTCATCTTCAGTCTTGACAACTATATGTTTTCCTTGCTGGCCACCGTCCAACCACAGCCCCCCCCCGCCTCACCCCCAAACTCCACTATCTGTAAACCCCAAACAGGGTAAAATTCTGTACCTGTCCTTTTTACTGACTTATCTTCTTGGGCAATCCCTTGGGATTGAGGATGACTTGCTTCTCCCCCACTTCAGTAGGTTTGAGACAGCTGATATGCCCAGTGCATGATGTGCAGGCTATGGCACATGCAGGGAAGATGGTGCTTGGATGGTCAGGCAGAAGAGGCGATTGGAGTTTTTTGTGCTCTCTCTGATGCCTTGTCTTTGCCTCTGTGTGCTCCCATCAAAATCTCTGTGTTTAGTGCTATCCAGAATTAACCTTCTCCATTTTGACCAGTCAGAAGCCACATACTCCTGTGAGTTGGTGCAGAATGTTAGATTTCTTCAGGGATGCTTTGAGCACATCTGGAAAACGTTTCCGCTGTCCTGCTGTGAGCCTCCTGTTGCACCTGAGTTCCAAGTCAAACAGTTGCTTCAGGAGTCTGGTGTCGTACATATTGATGACATGCCCTTCCCTGCAAATGGCTTTGAGTGACTAGTTCCTCGATGTTGGACATGTTGGCTTGGGAGAACTTGCTGCTGTTGGATTGCCTTTCTTTCCGCCAGATTTGGAGGATCATGCAAAGGCACCACTGGTGGTACTTCTCCAGTGCTTTGACGTGCCTGCTATAGTGTCCAACTCTCTGAAGCATGCAGGAGCACTGGAATTACTGTTGCCTGGTAAAACATGACCATAGTCTTAGGTTTGAGATCCTGGTCCTCAAATACTCTTCTCTTTAGTTGGCTGTAGATTAAGCTCATACCTTGGACTTCTTGATGAATTTTGTCATCTATGTCTGCCTTCGTCGAGACAAGGCTCCCATGGAAAATAGTCCGTGTTTTTCGGGATCATGCTATTGATGGAGAGGTGCTGTGCTTTGGGGTCTGGTTGGAGAGGATCTTAGTTTTTTGGGTTTTTAGTGAAAGGTCCATCTTGGCTTCCATACTGCTGGAATATTCCAAGTTCCACCCACCAATGGACATCAGCTCACCATTTGTGGCAGTGCCTTCAGTTATCTTTGTCCTCTTAATTGGAACTCTCTGCTCCTGTATCTCTCTCCACTTTAAGTCTCCTCAAATCCCATTTCTGTGACCTGGCCTACTGTTACCGAACTCTAACCTCTTGACTTGTCGACTCAGTATGCATTTTTATTTGCCCATCTGTGAAATATTGGGACTTCTTAATGTTAACAGCGCCATTGAGATATAAATTGTTGCAAGTTGTACTGGTTTGGAAGTAAATATGATTATGAAAACAAATCTTTGTGTTCTGAACCAGGATACAGCAGGTCAGGAGAGGTTCCATGCTTTGGGTCCAATTTATTACAGAGATTCCAATGGAGCCATATTAGTATACGATATCACAGATGAAGATTCATTTCAGAAGGTGAGATCTTGCAGAATTTATGCATAAAGATTCAATCGAGCCTTAAACTGCGTGGTTCCACAATGTTCCAGAATGACACAAGTACAATTATCACCAAATTGAGTACTGCGAAAGGGAAATGTCAGGTTGAGTTACTTTCATTTGGACTTTGTGAAATTCTGTCATCCTTGTTAGTTTGAATTTGCAAATTATACAAATCAGCTCAGGCTTTGGCAGACAGTGAGTGAAATGAATTGCGTCAGCCCCAAGCACTGGGCCCATATAACCCTTTTCTTCTTGCACAATTCTTTGGCATCCCTTCATATTGTTACCAGATGATGGCTGATGTGTCTCTACTTGTTGATTTTATATAGTGCCTGTTAAGTAGCCACAGCTCTGTTTGTAGAAGTTATTGTATGAACAACATGTAGTATAACAGATTTATCGATTAAAAATAATTTACCAAATTATGAAGTACGCTCGAGTTTAAAAGTTCCAGTGAATCTGCTAATCTTTGATCACTGGAGGTTGGAACAGTTTTCTTATTATCCCTTTTTCCTAAGGTTGTATTCATCCTGGAAATGGACAAAATAAATTGTTTGGCTAATTGGATTTTCTGTATTGCATTTTGAAGATTTGGGATTCCTATGTCTTGGTTTTCTGTCCCCAAACAATGTCTCTTTTCCTCATTCTAAGTTTGTCCTGAAAAAGCCTGCAGTTTTCTCTAAGAAACATGGAAAGGAAGACTACATTTTAAAAAGCATCTTTCTTGACTACCGGATATTCCAGGGAGCTCTATTTTTAAACTTTAGTTAATATTGTAAAGCAGGAAATGTCTCATCCAATTTTTACATTGCAAGCTCCCACAAATAGCACTATGATGCTAACCAGAAACCAGCTTTTATTTGGTGGGCTGATGGGGTGGTAAGGTGATGTTGGTTGGCAGATAAGTATTCATCAGGACAGAGAGAACTCCCCTTCTCTTTGGAATAGTGCAATGGGAACTTTTACATCCACCTAAAAGGGCAGGCGAAGCTTTGGTGAAATGTCTCATCCAAAAGATGGCATCTCGCTAACAGTGTAGCACTTCCTCAGTACTACACCGAGTTTCAGCCTGGATTTTTGTGTTTGAGATCTGGAGTAGTACCCGAACACTCGACCTTCTGATTAGGAGGCAAGAATGCAAATGAGTCTTTTTTAAATGCCGAAATTGTGAATGAATGTTAAAACAATGCGCTGATATTTACAAAATCTGATGCTTTGTTCTTAGGTGAAAAATTGGGTGAAAGAATTGCGGAAAATGTTAGGAAATGATATTTCTTTATGTATAGTGGGTAAGTGTTCACTTTCTTTTTGTCAGCAAATAAATTACACTGATTCCATCTAGATAACAGTACCACTCTAACATAAGGGCCTGAATTTTAGCTTGGCCTTGTGTTCTACGTTGTGGAGACTGAGGGTGGGTGCACTGTCCTGAGGTTGTGTAACTTTGGAAACATAGGTTTTCTGAATCATAGAATCCCTTTAGCTCAGAAGGAGGCCATTTGGCCTATCGAGCCTGCACTGTCTATCTGACAGAGTATCTTACCCAGGCCCCCTCCCCCACCCTGTCCCTGGAACCCCACACATTTACCATGGGCTTTGACATTTTTTTCTAGAGGTTTCCTGCCGACAGCCAGCCTGACAGTCTGTTGGATAGGAAAGCTTGCATCGCACAACCACAGCTGAGTTGCTCTGTGAGCTGGTGGGAGTGGGGGAGTGTTGTGGGAGAGACAACTAAGGAGGTTGGTTGTGGGAATGTAGTGGGAAGAGAAAGATTGGTGGAGGAGAGGGGAGTGAGGGATGAAGAAACACTGGAGAGGAATTGGGTAGGGATGTGAGCTTGGTGGTTTGTTGGGCCTGTAAGGAGTACTCATCCTCCTAGCCCACAAGCTGTGCTGTAAAGGCAATTATTTCATGATTCACCCCTTCCCATCTCTTTTTACCTACAAAGATTCCCGAGGCGTGTGAAACCAGACCACCTGTAATTTAAAAATTAATAGAATCACTGTTAAAATGAAGGCATGTGGCCACATCAAAATGCTTAAATGACCACCCTGTTGAGTTTGTGTTTTTGACTAAATTATTTCACTTTTTTAGGCCATACTGTTGGTGGTGTAATAAGATCATTAGATGCCCCAAAAATATCTCCATTTAGAACAATGAGATGGATGAAAATGCAACCTCTGACCAGAAAGCTGGCCATTGAGCTAAATGCTTTTTTTTAGAAATACATAAGGATGAGTTATCCTTAAGTATTTAAACTAAGGAAGGAGTAAAATATTCTCATTTTTACTTTAAAGAAATCAATTTTCCTGAACTTTTTAAAAACATCTTGTATTTTAAAACACTACATGAGAAGATTCCTTCTATGTACTATTTTTAGTGAAATTGAAAATAGACTTTTGGATTTATGATTTTGGTATGGGTATTGTCGAGAAGAAATATTTTCCTTCTATTAAATATCTTCTTTCACTTTATTAGCACACCCAAAAATTGAGAAAGACATCAAGAACACTGTCAACAAAACTGTGCAAGCTGCTATGCTATACGCTCGACTTGGCATAAGTTTCAAGTTGCTTATAATACTGGGCAAAAGGATAAAGGCTACCTTCATTAGTTTAATCACTTTTTCAAAAAAGTCGGGAAAATTAGGCAATTTTGATATTAGTGCCACCTGCAAATGAAAATATTTTTCATCACAAACTAACATCTGCAGCACAGTTAATAATTTGGCAATTAGCTACTGTCTGTGAAGGATCATCAGTATCTCTGTCCATTGGAGAGAAACAGTTAGTTACAGAGCACATCAAGTTTGGGGCAAGACAAGGAGGCAGGCCTCCGCACAAAATACATAGAAACATAGGAACTAGAAGCAGATGTAGGCCATTCGCCCTTTCGAGCCTGCTCTGCCATTTATTTTGATCATGGCTAATCATATTCAATATCCTGATCCTACCTTCCCCCCCCCCCCCCCCCCCAAAGTCCCTTGATCCTTTTAGTCCCAAGAGCTATATCTAATTTCTTCTTGAAATCTCACAATGTTTTGGCCTCAGCTACTTTCTGTGGTAGTGAATTTAGTGACTTTGAAGTGGAACAGAAATCCTTTCTTTCCCAACATTGGTTGCATATTGGTGAAATGGAGTTCAATGGTTAAAGGGAATTTGATATTATGGCCGGGACATCTTTCTGTGTCTCCTTCATTTAAAAAAAATGATTAAACCAGTGATGTCCTTTTAAACTTTCTCAATCCTTCAAATATTTTAAGTTACAACCTTCCCACTGATGCATGAATGTAAGAGTAAGTGAAATTTGAAGAATGGCAAGGTCAGAATTCAGTATTTTAAAGTTTATTTATTAGGGTCACAAGTAGGCTTACACTAACACTGCAATGAAGTTACTGTGAAAAGCCCCTAGTTGCCACACTCCGGCGCCTGTTCAGGTACACTGAGGGAGAATTTAGCATGGCCAATGCACCTAACCAGCACATCTTTCGGACTGTGGGAGGAGACCGGAGCACCCGGAGGAAACCCACACAGACACGGGGAGAATGTGCAAACTCCACACAGAAACTGACCCAAGTTGCGAATCGAACCCGGGTCCCTTTAGAGTGGAGATGTAACTTCCTTTTTAATGCATTAGTAATTTATTTTTCTACTTTGTTCGGGTGAAACAATTCTGGCCTTATTTTTCCAGTAAATTGTCACAGTTATTATAATTTCGGATCGCATTACAAGAATAACTGTCATGAGTTCCAAATTATCCATGCGTTTGACTAATGTCCAAGTGTTAGAATTCTAATATGATCATGGGATTTGGATTTTGAAATGGCCAGAAACAAAAGTTCAGTCTAAGAACTTTATCTAAATCACAAGATTAAGATCAGCCCTCCAACAATATGTCCTCAGTGAGTCTGTTTTGTCCTTCAGCTAAAACCTATTTGAAACTGTAGTGTATTAATGAGTGATTTAAGGTAATTATATCAGACATTAAGCTTAAAAAGTAATATTCTTTGTCCTTATAAAGATATCTGTAAATAGACTACAGTGTTTTTCAGTCGTCTGATGAGTTCACTCAAAACTGGGCCCAAACCCCAAGTAATTCTTTAAATTTTGCGTTGGTTTATAAATTACACTGTAAAAATATTCAATTTGTAAAATGGTGCCATGGAATAACTGCCATGGTCCAATCAGTCAACCATTTCTTTGCAATTTAAAATGAAGGTGGCAGGCTAGTGCAGTAGTGCAGCTCGTTGGGTGTGCCATGGAACAGTAAGATGCAATTTAAAATCCAGACATGTTGCTGATGCAAACAGGAGCTCATAGTTTGTATTGGAAATTTCCCTTACTGCTTTTGTGTATTTCATCTTGGTGTGATCGAAAATACATGTTCTCCTTGTGTCTGTGTGGGTTTCTTCTAGGTGCTCCGGTTTCCTCCCACAGTCCAAAGATGTGCAGATTAGGTGGATTGGCCATGCTGAATTGCCCCTTGGTGTACAAGGCTGTGTAGGTTAGGGGGATTAGCTGGGTAAATGAATGGGGTAAGAGGGATAGGCTGGGGGTTGATCTGGGTAAGATGTACTGTCAGAGAGTCGGTGCAGACACAATGGTCCAAATGGCTGCCTTTTGCACTCGGGATTCTATGATTCTTTGATATTTGAAGTAAAGAAAGAAACTGAGCTCAGGGGTAGGGAGCATGGCAGTGGACTTAATTTTGAACTGTTCTTGGGAACAACCAGCACAAGATTTAATAAGGAAATGGGAATATATACCTTCTCACCTAGAAATGTAAGAAACTGGAACAAGTGTGGGCCATTCTGCCCTTTGAGACTGTTCCGTCACTCAGTATGATCTCCCCTAACTCCACATTCCTGTCCCCTCCCTAAATCCTCTAATACCCCAAAATCTATCGATCTCTTCCTTGAATATACTCAGTAAATGAGCATCCGCAGGTCTCTGGGGTAGAGAACACCAAAAATTCACAACCCTTTGAGAGATTAAATTTCTCCTCATCTCCAGTCCTAAATATCCAAGCTCTTTTTGCTGATTGTGACCTCTAGTTCCAGATGCCCAAACCAAGGGAAAAGTTCTCTCAGCATCTACCCTGTCGAGCCCCTTGAGAATCTTGTATGTTTCAATTAAATGCTGCAAAAGACCTGCATTCAGATAGCACCCCTCGCAACCACTAGATGTCCCAAAGCATTTTAGTTGTGGTGAAGTATTTTTGAATTGTCACAACGTAGAAAACTTGGCAGCCAATTTGCACACAGCCAAACTCCCTCAAACAGCAACATGATAATGACCAGGGAATCCATATTTGTGATGTTGATTGAGGAATATTAGTATGAATTACCTTGACTGCCACATTGAATCTGTTATCACTATTTTCAGTTTCGAACATTTGAATTCCCATGGAGCTGGTTTAACCATAAACCAAGATTGTTGGAAATAGTTTTATGATTGTTGAACTTTCTAATTATCTATATTGTTTCAGTTACTTACATATTTAAATCTTGGAAATGTATGTGAGACTTTTAATTTATATAAATATCTATACACTTATATATATTGGTTTTCACGGATGGACTGACAGAAGCATGGAATCGTAGAAATCCCAGAATCTTAAACAGAATTTGATCCTGATTCAAAAATCATTCGTCACAATTATAAAGATTAGTGTGCCCTTTGTATATTATAATTAATTAGAAAGGAACATGTTGCTCATATGAATAATACTTTTGTGCTTTTTAAAAAAACAGGTAATAAATTAGACCTTGAAAAGGATCGCCATGTATCAGTTGAAGAAGCAGAAGTGTAAGTGCATCATCAATTCTATTATTCACTAATTACACTGATTGTGTTCCATAATCACCCTTAAATGATGCAGATACGTTGACATTAACTGACTTGCGTTTGAACAGGTACGCTGAATCAGTTGGAGCAAAACACTTCCACACATCTGCCAAACTGAACAAGGGAATTGAAGAATTATTTCTTGATCTTTGTAAAAGTGGGTGACATTTTCTCTCTCATTTACTTGCCATGATGTAGTAGTGGATGTTAAAAGTTTGTTTCAAAATGTTAAAATGCCTGTTAACTGTCAGAATTAATAAAGGACCCTTCAACGGTTCACACGTATCTCCAATAATGTCAGTTACAAAGTACAAACACTATTCGATACAAATTTAAGTGGATTCTTAATTTTGGTGCAGGAATGTTATCAGAGTGCTTCTATAAAAATTTCAGATGATAACACATTTCGTTAGTCACGTCGAATAGTTGCAACCCTTTTCAAGCATTGCCACAAATTTCTGACATATCCTCTAAGCTATTTTGACATTTTCTTTCCATCAATTGTTTTCCGTTTGTGAACTTCACTATTGAATCAATTTAGTCCCATTCCCTTACCCTTTTGAGATTTTGTTTTCTTCAAGTCCACTTCCCTTTTCTATGAATTCTGCTTCTACCACTATTTCAATTAGGGCATTCTATATTATAACTGCTGAAAAAAAATTCTTCTACCTCCTATAAGACATGGGAGCAAAGGTAAGCCATTTGGTCCATCGAGTCTGCCCCACCATTCACTGAGATCATGACTGATCTGATGTGATCCTCAATTCCACTTTCCTGCCTTATCCCCATAGCCCTTTGTTTCCTTACTGGTTACAAATCTGTCTGTCTCTCAGCTTTGAATATCCCTCTGCGGTAAATAATTCCACAGATTCCTCTCTCGTAGAGTCATAGAGGTTTACAGCATGGAAACAGGCCCTTCGCCCCAACTTGTCCATGCTGTCCTTTTTATTTTAAAACCCCTAAGTTCCAATTGCCCGCATTTGGCCCATATCCCTTGATACCCATTTTACCCATGTAACTGTCTAAACGGTTTCTAAAAGACAAAATTGTACCCGCCTCTACTACTACCTCTGGCAGCTTGTTCCAGATACTCACCACCCTCTGTGAAAAAATTGCCCCTCTGGACACTTTTGTGTATCTCCCCTCTCACCTTAAACCTATGCCCTCTAGTTTTAGACTCCCCTACCTTTGGGAAAAGATATTGACTTTCTAGCTGATCTGTGCCCCTCATTATTTTACAGACCTCTATAAGATCACCCCTCAGCCTTCTACGCTCCAGAGAAAAAAGTCCCAGTCTATCCAGCCTCTCCTTATAACTCAAACCATCAAGGCCCGGTAGCATCCTAGTAAATCTCTTCTGCATTCTTTCTAGTTTAATATCCTTTCTATAATAGGATGACCAGAACTGCACACAGTATTCTAAGTGTGGCCGTACCAATGTCTTGTACAACTTCAACAAGATGTCCCAACTCCTGTATTCAATGTTCTGACCAATGAAACCAAGCATGTTAAATGCCTTCTTCACCACTCTGTCCACCTGTGACTCCACTTTCAAGGAGCTATGAACCTGTATCCCTAGATCTCTTTGTTCTGTAACCCTCCCTAACGCCGTACCATTAACTAAGTCCTGCCCTGGTTCAATCTACCAAAATGCATCACCTCACATTTATCTAAATTAAACTCCATCTGCCATTTGTCAGCCCACTGGCCCAATTGATCAAGATCCCGATGCAATCCGAGATAACCTTCACTGTCCACTATGCCACCAATCTTGGTGTCATCTGCAAATTTACTAACCATGTCTCCTATATTCTCACCCAAATCATTAATATAAATGACAAATAACAGTGGGCCCAGCACCAATCCCTGAGGCACACCGCTGGTCACAGGTCTCCAGTTTGAACAACCACCCTCTGGCTTCTGTCATCAAGCTCTCTTCATTCTTTTGGTGCTAATAAATATATGTCCTATGCTAATAAAAAGATAAAGGTGCCAGAGTCCCAGATGAACCATAGACTGCGCTCCCCTTTGAGAGGGAGAACTGACTGGTTGTGATTTAACCTGTGGATCACTACACCTCAGGTTGACAAGGTGGGTCTTTGTGAATAGAAGCATTGTTTTTCCTAAGTTACCTGATTCAAACCTCTCATCATTTTGAATACCAGTATCTGATTGTGGCAATGAAAAAGTCCAATTTCCTCTTGTCACTCCTGTATGATTGGTACCATCTTAGTGAATCTCTTCTGCATCTTCTCCATAGCTTTCATATTTTTTTCTGAAGCAAGGAGCAAAAACTGTTTATACAATAATCCAAACCAGTGTTTTTTTTAAAATATAGGTTCCAAGTTACCTCTTCATTTTTGTACTGACTGAATTTTATTTTTGTTCCATATTTAGGGATGATAGAAACAGCTCAAGCAGAAGAACGGGCGAAAGGCAACGGCAACGGGCAATCTGCAAACACAAGAAGAGGTGTACAGATAGTTGACGATGAACCCCAACAACAGAGTAGAGGATGTTGTTCTTAACTGACCAAAACTGTTGAGCTTTGTTTTTGAAATGAAGACTGCCATGCACCATATTACATTTCTTATCAGCAGAATGTTAAGTGTTTTAAGATAAAACTCACTTTTAAAGGACTAAAAGTGCTAAACAAAGTGGAATGTGTGACCAGCAGGTTTTGTTTTTCCTCTTTTTTACACTTGTCTGAACGGAAATGATCAATGGCCTTCGTCATGAACCTTATTTAGAATGGTCTTTTTTAATTGAAAAGCTGTATAATTTGCATGAAGCATCTTAGTATGTAGAAGCTCTAGTTGTATTGTCCTTTTAAAATCAGATATCTATTATTTAATAACTTATGTATATGTGTTGAATAGTATACATTTGATTGTTTTTGAACATAACTACTAAATGTGCAAATTCAGTCAGATTTTGAGCAGGGATTTGCACAGGGCTCTTCCTATTACGCATTTATTCCAATCTGTTCCTTAATATGGTGAAAATATGCATAGAAATTTCATATTAAATATTTTATCCACTTTACAAGTCTTGTACATGTTATAAACTTTCAGTTTTTTTCCAAGAGCCTGTGTGAATAGGGATCTTAAGCATTTAAATAATGGCCCAGCTTTTGCTGTAACAAGGAATCTAATGGCATCTGCTGTCAGGTAGACATGCCCTTGCATGGTTAGATTTTTAAACCTTTTTGTGTGGCAAATTGCTGAAAGTATAAATTGATAATCCTGTGTTGAGGAAAACATTGCATCTGGGACCTGTGTGAACAGACCAAGCAACTATGTCTCCTTTAATAATTAGGTTGAAGGATTGAGGGGTGGGGGAAAGGAACAATGAAGAAGGAAGTGTAAAATACTGGGTGAATTAGATTTCAAATCAGAGAGAAAAATAAATATTCAGTTTAGAGGAGGAAGAAAAGAGACCAATGGAAAGTATGTTTTTAAAAAGAAAATTATATTTTTAAACTCATCAACAAATAATAGCCATGATGCGGAGATGCCAGTGTTGGACTGGGGTAGGCACAGTAAGGAGTCTCACAACACCAGGTTAAAGTCCAACAGGTTTATTTGGTAGCACGAGCTTTCGAAGTGCTGCCCCTTCATCAGGTGAGTGCAGAATTGGGTTCACAAACAGGGCATATATAGACAAACTAAATTTTGTAATTTAATCTGTGTCTATATATGCTCTGTTTGTGAACCCAATTCTCCACTCACCTGATGAAGGGGCAGTGCTCCGAAAGCTTGTGCTACCAAATAAACCTGTTGGACTTTAACCTGGTGTTGTGAGACTTCCTACTGAACAAATAATAGCTGAAATAATGAAATTCCACACTTTTAATAGTTGAATGTCAATGTCAGAGGTCTTGGATGGCAATTATTGACTTATTACATCTTGCATTTGTAATGACAAAAAAATAACTTTATGACAAGTTTAGTTTGCATCTATTGTGCAAATAGAGCAACTTCACTCCTTGCACATCAATAGTGAGGCAGATAGTGAAATGTTGTTTTCATGAAACTAACTCAAAACAGCAACTTTAAGATATTGGTATTAACTACGCATCAGCTTGTTGCCTGAATTTGCTGCATCATATATACTTAAATAACAATAAGAATCATTACTCTGTTACTTTGACGGTAAAATCTGGGCCATTTTTTCTGTCAAAGTACTCTCCTCATCTCGATGATTTTTTAAAATAAAGGGTGTGAAATTGGTCTTTGGCAGGATACAAACAGGCGGTAACAAACTGGTACACCACCCAAAGACCAGTTTCCCTCCAAACATTTTTGGAGGTGAAGTTATGCTTTGAAAATTGACCCACAAAGGTCTAAAGAAATGTACAATTTGTTAAATGTTTTGTGTGTAGTGTCTGTGGGGAGAATGTTTTATTTGATTATGATTTAAAAGTGCAATGCAAAATTTCTTACCTGTAAATCTAAATCAATGTAATAAATGCACTAAAGAGTCATCTCTGTTCTAAGCACTGCTGGGTGTTTCCTTAACTAGATTTTTTTCTTGCATAATTATTACATGCATAATATATCATGAAGGAAATTGCAATGTATCTTAACCTATTTTGAACAAATGGATGTTGATTATAACAACTGTAATGGATAGAAAGTAGGTTTTGATTGTTATGAACTGATCTTAAATCATTAATAGTGAAGTTTTACTACCAAATGATTTCTGTACTGAACATGAATTTATTGGAGCGCATTTTGGGCAGATATATCTAAGAATTGTGAAACCATCTATTTGTCTAGGGCTAACCCTAGAATGATCATGGGAGATGGTGACATGGTGGTAGTGGCACTGGGTGAGTAATCCAGAGGCCCAGGCTAATGTTCTGGGCACAAGGGTTCAAATCCCACCACAGCAGCTGGTGGAATTTGAATTCAATTAATCATCAACTTTATAACAAAATTATAAAGCTCCTCTCAGCAATAGTGAAATTATGAATGGTTATTGTAAAGGGTCAGTTCGCCCATCAGTGTCATTTAGGGAAGGAAATCTGCCATATTTGTTTTGATCTACATGTGACTTCATACCCACAGCAATGTGGTTGACTTTTAACTGCCCTCTGAAATGCTGCTCAGTTCAAGGGTAATTAAGGATGGGTAACTGACCTTGCCAGTGGCACCCACATGCCATGAAAGAAGTTAAAAATTAACTTCCAAGGACTAAATTTGAGGAGATAAGAGAAGATTTAAAATAAATGGATTGAAGAGGTATATTTCTCGACAGAACATTCTTAAAACAATAGTGCTGGACATGCTTAGAGCTGAGACAAGCTTAATCCTGAAAGGATCATCAGACAAAAAAATAAGGAAGGAAGATTCCATCTACAAATTCTCCATTAAGAAGAAGAGCGTTACTGATATGAATACAATATCACGGAAAAATACGTTAAGTGGGTGATCAGAGGGTCCAAGAGATACCTAGATGAATGTACGTCTGTATCAACAAGTCGTAGAATCGTAGAAACCCTACAGTGCAGAAAGAGGCCATTCGGCCCATCGAGTCTGCACCGACCACAATCCCACCCAGACCCTCTCCCCATATCCCCACATAGTTACCCACTAATCCCTCTAACCTACACCTCCTGGGACACTAAGGGGCAATTTAGCATAGCCAATTAACCTAACCCGCACATCTTTGGACTGTGGGAGGAAACCGGAGCACCCAGAGGAAACCCACGCAGACACGAGGAGAATGTGCAAACTCCACACAGACAGTGACCCAAGCCGGGAATCGAACCCAGCTCCCTGGAGCTGTGAAGCAGCAGTGCTAACCACTGTGCTACCGTGCCGCCCACGATATAGCAATACAATATTATCCCATTGTATTAGAGCAGTGGGAGAGAATATTTTTAGCCATCAAAGGCTGTACCTGGTTTGAAATTCAGGATGGGCAGGTAATAATAAATATAATTAAAGCATCATGAGAGAAAATACAAACAATACTTTTTCCCCTGGAGAAATATCAGGACAAAATTCAAGACTTTGATGTAAATGAGATGGATGACCTAGAGGAACTGAAAGGATATATCTCTGAATCTTGACAGAGCCTTGCAAGAGAATACTGATCATTGAGAAAGCAATGAATGGTGGAGATGTGACTACACTGCAAAATGGTGTGCGTACCATTTCAGAAAGGGTGACAAACGTGGTGAACAATGGAGGCATTGTCCTTGCTTTACCTTTGTGTAACAATTATATTGATTATCGGGACTCAATGAGGATTATCAGAGCAATTACAAGCTAGTAAACAGGGCAACACTTTAGACTGCAACAATTTATATCATGTCTTTAACCTAATATAAATCTCAAGGTGCTTCACAGGAGAAATACAACACAAAATATGACATTGAGCCAGATTTATTTTCTCCTTATTCTTCATGAGATATAGGTGTCACTGATGAGGCCATCATTTATTGCCCATCCCTAATTGCCCTTGCTAGGGCACTTCAAAGGGCAGTTAAAAGTCAACCATCTTGCTGTGGGTCTGGGGTCAAGTGTAGGCGAGACTGGGTAAGGATGGCAAATCTTCTCTAAACTGATTAGTGAACTGGATGGGTTTTTGCAACAATCGATAGTTTTGTGGTCACCATTATTGAGACTGGTCTTATGGACAAGAAATGGGATAGTTTAAACTGCACTGATTTCCTGACTACTTATCTGTAAGCAGGAAGTATTTTGAATGTATTTTTTTTTAAAAACTGGCATATGTTCCCAATATAACGTTCTTTTTGTGATCCAATTGCTTTAATAATCCACAGCAAATTCAGATTAGGACTAACAGAAGGTTGTCTTATTTTACACGTTTAAAACCCAAAGGTGGCATGTTCACCACTTCCCACATTCACACAGTAAAAGTGGGATAGAGAAAATTAGTTTTACAGTATAAAGACCACAGAAAAAATGAATACTAGTTCACATGAGTTCCAGAGTACAAAGGTCAGAGTCCAGAGGGTGTATTCTTTGTGGTGGGGTACTATTCCAATATGTTTCTGGCTGGTTAAATTATTTGAAACAAATAATGCTGCGTCATTATGTACTTTTATGCGTTTAGACCACTTGACAGGCTTTGATCAGAGACCTTTAGAATCAAGCTGGCTTTGTGGGGGTGGTTTGGTTACTAGCCTGGCTGCTGGTGTTCTGTCCACTTGACGTTTTTTTTAAAAAATAGTCCGGCTGTGAATGCCAAAGATGTAATATTAAACCGTCCAAAGACCAGAGGCTTGGGTCATGTGACTTTCCACCTCCAGAATAACTTCAAAAGGGATGTTTATCCAGCATCTGGACTTGGCATTGATTTCAGGACCAATTATGTCTCCGTCATTACTTGTTGAAAGTGATATCATCTCCATTGAGAGTCTGGGGTTGGTAAACCATTGTCTTGGCACACCCCCTGACTCCGCTAGTAAGGTTGGCTTATCAAATACAAATGACATCTTTGTAGTTCTCTTTAAAGTGGTCTGAACAGTCCCAAATGGGAGATGAGTCAGTTAACTCTCGAGGCATAATGAGGTGCAACATTACAGAAACGGAGAAAATAATTATTTTTGTCCTTGAAAGTCATGGGAATAGCTGCCAATGAGAGTCAACCCTGTGATCAGGTGACTTGTAGCGGACATCTTTGTTTTCTTTGTTCAGCAGAAAGAATTCAGTTTAAAATAAAAATAGGAATAATATCTTTTTTTACAATGTAGGATGCGATCTTACCTGCCATTCACACCAAATATCCATTCAATGCAGCAGGATGGGGAACGGTGGTAAGATTTTGGCCTTAGTATTGGGTTTCTTTTCCTGGTTGTAGGAACCCAAGACTAGTTTTGTATTGTATTTAAATTGCACCAGTTGTCATGTTGGGACTTGAATCCATTTTCCCAGAGCAGTAACCTGGGCATCTAGATTACTAGTTCAGTGACACTACCATCTCTATGGGAAGATATTAGGTCAGATGACCAAAAGCTAGGTCGAAGAAATGGTTTTACAGATTGTTTTAAAGGACAAAAGTGAAGTGGAAAGGTATCGATGGAGAATTGTCGCTCTTAGAACTTAGGCATCTGAAGGGATGACCACCAATAGTGCCGTGATTGAAATTGGAATATTTAAGGGTCCAGAGTTGAATGACTGCAGATATCTCCCAGAGTAAAAACGTCAAATGCTGGAAAAATTCAGCAGATCTGGCAGCACCTGTGGAGAGAGAAACAGAGTTAACATTTCAAGTCCATATGACTTCAGAGCTAAAGAGGCAGAAATATGATGGGTTTTATGCTGTTTTCTCAATGAACAATTTCTCCTTTAATTTGTCTACTCCCTGCATATGGGTATCTGTATGGACCCCAGTTATGCCTGTCTTTTTATGGGGTATGTGAAATGTTCCTTGTTTTAATCCTATTCAGACCCACTCCCAGAAGTATTTTTTGGATACGCAATGACTATCTATGCCACTTCATGCTCTCGCCTGGACTGGAAACATTTATCAATTTTGCTTTCAATTTCTATCCCCCTCTCAACTTCAGATGGTCCATCTCCAACACTTCCTTTCCTTGACCTCTCTGTGTCCCTTTCTGGTGATAAACTGTCTACCAATATTCATTATAAGCCCATCCACTTCCATAGCTACCTCGGCTACAGCTTCTCACACCCCGCTTCCTGTAAAAACTCCATCTCATTCTTCCAATCTCTCCACCTCCTTTGCATCAGTTCTGATGATGCTACCTTCCTAAATGGCACTGGCGTGTTCCTTTTACCTGGTACCCATATGCATCAAGGGTTCCTCCCCACTACAGTTGACGGGGCATCCAACTGTATCCAACCCATCTCCTGCATCTCTCCCCTTCCCCTCCATCCCACAACCACGATCAGGTCCCCCTTTGTCCTTACTTTTCACCCCATCAGTCTCGGCCTTCGAAGGATAATTCTCCGCCAACTCCAGCATTAAGCCACAACCAAATACACCTCACCTCATCCCCTCCCCTGCCGTCTGCATTCCATAGAGGCATTCCCTCCATGGCACCCACCTACCCCTAACGTTCTGTTTTGGTCCAGTTGCCCCATCTCCTATTCAGCATAAAATCCATCATCTTTTCCCCTCTCTTTAGCCCTGAATGAGCATCTGAATGAGGTCTTGAAATGTTAAGGCTGTTTTTGTGTTTTTATTTCAGATTTCCAGCATCTGGAGTATTTTGACTTTATCTCCTAGGCTTGTAGAACTGGAGTTTTTAAAGATAGAAAAGGATGAAGCTATGAAGGGATTTGGAAGTAAGGATGCAAATTTAAAAAAGACATGGCTCCACAGGGAGCCTGTTTATTAGATTGTAGGTTGGCAAGCACAAGGACTGAGGACAGGACTTGTGAGTTTAGATGAGTGGAGCTTTGCTAGAGGAAGACAGTGTGGTAAACTGTCTAAAGCTGCAGACAGATCGAAAAGGATTAGTTTACCTTTGTCACAGTCACATAACATCATTTGTGACTTTGATAAGAGCCCTTCTGGTACCATGGAGGGTTCAAACATGGTGTTCTGGGAAAAATGGGCATCAATTTGGAAGGCAACATGTTCAGATGAACTATGTTGTCAAAGGAAAATGTGTGAGAGTGATCTGGTCAGACCACATCTTGAGTAATGTGTCTGGCTTTTGTTCCAAATGCTCCAAGCCTCACATTCATAATTCATTACATAACATTTCAGTGCATGGATTCTCGTTTCAAGACTCAAGCTGACAGTTTTTAGAATATTGCTCAATTCTATGAAGACACTTCTGCCTTGTTCGTTTTTTCAGATTTCAATACGGCTTTTGACATTGGATGTTACTGTGCTGCCTGCCTGGTTGAATTGATTGGTTGTTTTAACTTGCTTTCCTTTGCAGTGATGTTGCGTACTGGAATGCCCTTTTTCATTGGCATTACTGAAGTGTACATTCTTTGCAGTTAAGTGTAAGCCCGTTTCTACTACTTACCTTTACAACTGCTACGATTAACTTTTGCACTCCTTCTTCATTTGGCTACAAGTATGGTGTTGCTGGCATTGCAGATATTGTTGATGACTCTCCCTCTTACTTTTATACAGCCCATCCTTTCAATTCCTCTGAGAATGCATTTGTCTCGAAGGGAAAAACGGTCCAGTGGGAGACCACAGCCGTGTCTAACCCCTCTTATGATCGCTTCCAATCACCAAGTTCCTTCTCATATCTGAACGTCGCCGCCTGATTCCAGTAAATATTCCTGATGAATTGAAGATCTTTCCCATTGATGTTGATGCATTCCAGTATCTGAATGAGATGATTATGTTGGAGTTTATCAAATGCTTTAGTATAATCAATAAAATATGGGTAGAAGACATTTTGCATTTCAATGGTTCTTTCTGCCAAAGTTTTTAAAAGATAGATTGCACTTTGTGTTCCTTTATCTTCTACACATGAACGTAGCCTGTGAAATAAGTAGTAATTGAGTGAAATAACTCCTCAGAGGTGGGTGTCCCTCCACAGATTCCCTATATTTACAAACGTATCTCCACTCCTAAGAGTGCTTCAGGTACCAAGTCAGAGCGCACAAGAAACAATACTTTTCACTGTATACAATACGTGAATAATAAATCAAATCAGTGGATCTGACATTCCTCATAAAACACACGGGTGAGACGCCGACTGGGCAGAGAGCCAGGGGAGGGTGGTCTGGGAGGACGCTTCTCGGTTCTTGGCCCGCCGGGCATAGTTGGCTCCTGGAAAAATTGTGATTTCAAGGCCCGCACTGGTCCAGAGGTTTTTTTCTGGATGGCATAACCCACGCATATTTTGTAGGATACCGGCGCCATCCTAGAGTCAACTGTTCGTGGTAGCCATGTAGGACCTTTGGCGTAATTCCTTACCAGTACTTTTCCACTGGCCTCCAATTGTCTCTAAAAACGTAATGCACACGTTCCACATATTGGGCCCAGACCTCCACAGCAAGGTCAAATGAGGCCAGTTTCCTGAACAGAGGCATGATGCCTGAAAATGGCTAACGCCAAGTGAAGCCGGCTGTTAGTGAGCAAGTTCCTGAGGGTCATTCTTTTTCCTTGCCATCATTGAAATAACTCCTCAGAGGCCAGTGTCCCTTCACCAGATTCCCTTTATTTACAAACATATCCACTCATATGAGTGCTTCAGGTACAACGTCAGAATCTGGTGTGTCAGTAAACCTGACACTGTGTACACAGAGGAACATTGGAATAGTAGGCCATTCAGTCCCTCGAGCCCGCTCTGCCATTCAGTAAGGTCATGGCGGATCTGTGGCCTACCTCCATGTACCTGCCCTAGGCCCATATCCCTTGATACCTTTGCTTAATAAAAAATAAGTGCTGTCTACAATGTACCTTAAAATGGGAGCTTGATTCCATCTGCTCTGTACAGCAGTGTTGTGGGTGATATCAGGCATTGTGTCAGCAGCCATGGCTTCTTGTCTGCGAGGATTGTATATTGGCTCCCATGTCCAACTTGAAGTTGGTGCTGTTTACTGAGATGTCCATATTCCAAAAAGAAAATCCAGGATCCTTGACCTTACCCAAGGTGCATGGTTGGATCTCTTCCCAGATTGTCTTGGAATCCTCCATCCGCCTTGGTGTCTTAGATGTGCATAGCTTTCCGAAGTGTCCCAGGCAGTTGCAGTTGAAACACTGCGCTGAGATTGCTGGACATTGTTCTCACCTGTGAGATTGTTTGGTTCCACCGTGCTGACATGGTCACCTACTATCTTGTCGTCAGTTTGGGTATTACCTTACTTAGTCTGGAGCTTCTCTGTCTGCCCCTTTGTTGCTTTACTACCTGGATAGTTGGGGTTGCTGTGTGCCATGGCTTGCATTTGGCACAGATTTCAGACAGTCTATTAGGATGGCCTTTTCCAGAGTCAGATCTTCCTTGGCCTGTAGGGCGGCACGGTAGCACAGTGGTTAGCACTGCTGCTTCACAGCTCCAGGGTCCCGGGTTCGATTCCCGGCTCGGGTCACTGTCTGTGTGGAGTTTGCACATTCTCCTCGTGTCTGCGTGGGTTTCCTCCGGGTGCTCCGGTTTCCTCCCACAGTCCAAAGATGTGCGGGTTAGGTTGATTGGCCATGTTAAAAATTGCCCCTTAGAGTCCTGGGATGCATAGGTTAGAGGGATTAGCGGGTAAAATATGTGGGGGTAGGGCCTGGGTGGGATTGTGGTCGGTGCAGACTCGATGGGCCGAATGGCCTCCTTCTGCACTGTAGGGTTTCTATGATTGTGTCTTTCTATGTTGTCAGCCACTCTGACAATTATGTCCCTTATGAGTTCTGATTTAAGGTCACCTTAGTCACACCCTTCAGCCTATCTGTATCACTAATTTATAAAGGAGTCAACCAGTTGTCCACGCTATTGGACGCAGTTGTTGAATTTTGCTCTCTCTAAAGTTTTGTGGCTTCTTAGATTAAAATACTCATTGATGTAAGTTTAAAACTTCATCCAATTTATCTAAGGATTTGTTTATCGGCTAATGGACCTACTGAATAGTGTATTCATTTGTTTAGCATCTGCTTTTCTTTTTATCTCATCCTGAAGCTATCATGTACCTTAAGAATATTTTTGGAAAAAATCCCCAATATTGTGCTTTGTCTGGCCTTTGGATCAGTTAGAATTGGGGTGGCGGTGGTGATTTTTGGTGCATGGTTGGCTTTAATGCTGTGCAGGTTTTAAAGATGGTACCACTGTAACCATTAATAGAATAATCTTCCCACGCTTGTCGTGTTTTGGAGGGCCCAAGCTCTGTCTTTAGTTTTGTGCAGTGATTTACTCAATCAACTATCTTGGGCCTTCTCTGCAATATTGAAGCATTTTTGGGGCATTTTATAATTGATTCCTGGCTTTGGCTGAGATTTGAATACCATCTGCTTCTCTTTTTTCTTACAAGTTCAGTTGCCACATGGTACGGTGCCAATTCTGAACCCAGACTGATCAAGGTGTTTTCAAAAACAGGCTGCTCTGACTTTTTCTTTGTAGCACTGGAGCTTTTCAAACTCGTCCTGGCTTAGAAGTGAATTTCTTTGCTCAACACTGTTAGGTTCTTTGACTCTGCATGCATTCCCAATGGACCTTCACAAAATCTTGTGGAGTTCTCAGCTGCACAGTGTAACTTTTTCTTCTGCTTTTCTGCTTCCGGTTCTGCAATTAAGCTTCTTTCAGGTCATCATCCTCCGCGCCTTCACTTCAGGTGCTTTCAGTCAGGTCAGAATGCTGCTCCTTTAATTATCCAGCTTTTGACTTTCGGTTCCAGCTTCTCTGAGGTTCTGGGTTTTTCCATTAGCTGCCACCATGTTGTATGTTCAGTAGGTCTCAGGAAGAGGTTCTGAGTTTTGTATGGTTGAACATTGTGTTTATTAATAACGCATAATTATGTACATATTGACAGGGTATAGCCCAAGCTATGAGTTAACTCCATGCTTGCTTCTACACAGGTCTCTGTCCAGTCCACAACTGCCACTAGTCTCAGGTCATGTGTCTCTTTACATCACACCTTTACATCTCAGAATTTAGAATTCATGACTGGCAGGACTACAGAGCTTTGATCTGATCTGTTGGATGCCCTCTGAAGGCCTGGCTAGCTACTCAGTTGTATCAAACTGCTAGAGAAATGTCAAGAAGAAAGAAAAGAGAGTCTAACCAATGCCCCTTGACATTCAATGGCACTACTGTGGCTGAATCCCCCACTATAAACATCCTGGGGGTTACCATTGATCAGACACTGAACTGGTCCAGTCATAAATATTGTAGCTGCAAGAGACTGGGAATTCTAAAGCAAATAATTTACCACCTGACTCCCCAAAGGCTGCCCATCATCTACAAGGCACGATGGCACTAGCCTGGCACCAACAACACTCAAGAGACTCGTCATCATCCAGTACAAGGCCATCCACTTCACTGGATCCCCTTCCACCAAATTATATGTACAGTCTCTCCACCGCCAACACACAGTGGCAGCAGGGAGTACAAAATACAACTTCATTGCAGTGTTAATGTAAGCCTACTTGTGCCACGAATAAAATAAACTTCAAATCTTCTGCCCCTCCTTTTCTTCTCCCCTGTGTACTCTAGGAATGGTAGGGGAGGCGATGGCCTAATGGCATTGTCATTAGAATATTTATCCAGAAGACTCAGCCAATGTTCTGGGGGCCAGGGTTCGAATCCTGCCACAATATCTGGAATTAAGAATCCACTGATGACCATGAAACCATTGTGGATTGTTGGATAAACTCATCTGGTTCACTAATGTCCTTTAGGGAAGGAAATCTGCTGTCTTTACTGGGTCTGGCCTACATGTAACTCCAGAGCCATAGCAATGTGGTTGACTCTCAACTGACCTCAGACATCTAGAGATGGACCATAAATGCTGGCCAGCCAGTGACAGCCACGAATAAAAAAATGTTTTGTCTGTATAGCGCGCAAGAAACGATACTTTTCACTGTATGCCAATGTATGTGACAATAATAAATCAAATCAAATCCTCTCTCTTGCTGCTGGACTGCTGGAATCCAGGCTGCAGGTTGTTCTTTGGCAAAGGGTCATGTGGACGCGAAACGTCAGCTCTTTTCTCTCCTTACAGATGCTGCCAGACCTGCTGAGATTTTCCAGCATTTTCTCTTTTTGGTTTCAGATTCCCAGCATCTGCGGTGATCCGCTTTTTTTTAATGCAGGCTTGTTCTTGACAGTTGTCCTGCCATTGCCGTCGGCGGCCACGGGAGGTGGGTGCGGTCGCTGTGGCGGGTGCTGTCCCGCTTGTGCGGGACTTGGCGGGGCAACCAGCCCATCTTGCCGCCGCCCGACCGTCATTGGCAAACGGGGGGGCGGGCGTGCGCGCGCAGCTGCAGTGTTTTCCTTCCCGAAGCACGTGACTGGCCCGGCCGTCACCAGCGGCAGCGACAACATGGCGGCGGCGGCGAAGGTAGAGTGTTTGTGTTTCCCTCTGGTACCCACCACCCTTCTCTTTAAACCGGCCGCTCTCCGTCTCCAGCATTTTTGATTGATTTTATTTTCCGCGCTGTTTTCATTAGTGAGTGAGAAAAGGGTCTTTTTTTAAAAAAAAACAAAAATAAATGTATTTCGACTTTAGAGAGCGGCAGGGCAGGAGGAGAGTGCCACAGGAGGCTGGGCTGTGTTGACAACCTGTCACTGGGGAAATGCCACGAGTGCAGCACCTGCTGGCTTCAGCTGAAGGCTGGCACTCTGCTGTGCCCGCTCATTTACCCCCCTGGATCTCAGTGCAGATACTGGGGCGGGGGCAGTTTGCCAGAGGCATGGAGCTGGAGGATTTCCATTTGAATTGCTCATTCTCTCTCTTTTGCCATTAACTTGAATTCACTTTGTACGCCTTATTTTTTTTTGGCAACTACATTCATCTAGTATTGAGGATGTAACCTTCCCGTTAGTGAGTTCAGGAGGGAGAGAGGGTTAGGGGTGTATTGGCCATGCTAAATACTCCCTCAGTGTACCCAAGCAGGTGCCGGAGTGTGCCGACTAGGAGATTTTCACAGTAACTTCATTGCAGTGTTAATGTCAGCCTACTTGGGATAATAAATAAAATAAACTTAAATTAGTTGGTCAAGATGAAGTAGGGTGGGATAAGACTATTATGGAGCATAAACATTGACTAGTTGCTCTGAATAATCTGTTTCTGTGCTGTAAGATCTGTCATACTTATTTTTAATAGTTCATATCATAGAATCCTTACAGTACAGAAGGAGGTCATATGGCTCATCAAACCTGCACCACATCAATCCCACCCAGACCCTATCCTCAGAACCTCCCGTATTTGCCCTGTTAATCCCCATCGACACGAAGGGACAATTGAGCATGGCCAATCAACCTAACCTGTACATCTTTGGAGTATGGGAGGAAACTGAGCACCTGGAAGAAACCCGTGCATTCACAGGGACAACGTACAAACTCCACACAGACAGTGACCAGAGACTGGAATTGGAACCTGGGTCCCTGCTGCTGTGAGGCAGCAGTACTAACCACTGTGCTGCCCACTTAGCATTTAAATGTAATTTTGTGAAAAAATGTCAATTGGTGTTTACATTTGTTGTAGATTGGTAAGAAATTAATGTAAAACTTTATTTTTTTCCCTGGCTCACTGTGATTGTCCTCAATTTTAAAGTATCTTTCTCTCCAATCCCAGCACACCCTTGACCTTTCTGTAGCCTTAACAAACCTGTTCAGATTTCTGTGCTCCTCCAATTCTGGCTTCTTGAATGTCTCTGATTTTCATTGTTTCATTATTGGTGGGAATTTGTTCAGGTGCCTCAGCCCATAGCGCTGGAATTCCACCTTGAAACCTCTCTGGTTCTCACTCTTTCTTTCTTTAATTAATTTCATAACATCTCTCTTTTGACCAAACTTTTAGCCACACTGTCCTAATATCTCCTTTTCTGACTTCTTTGCTAATACTCCTGTGAAGCATCTTGAAACATTTTACAAGTTGAAAAGACAAGAATACCATCGGCTTTGTTGAAGCTTAGCTGTTTCCACTTGTTATTATAATAAACAGTTCATACATTGATTATGCATGGACTTTGGAAATATAAAACTCTTGGGCAATCTAAAGAACATGTTCAGTGTAAAACTCTGAGCTGAAATTGATCTTTGTTTTATTGCTTTCTGAATTGCAGTTTGTCTGAAAGTTGTGCAACTTCCAGGTGAATTGTCAACTACTACTGGAAGCAAATTGCACAATGAATGGATAGACAGAGCACAATGTGAAAATAACATAGAAAACAGCCTGAGGTTGGATGAGATAAAAATTATGATGGACGATCATCCGAGCAGGTTGAACTAGCAGAGAAAAATGAGGCAAAAATTGTTGAAGTGAAGTAATACAAAATTATTGAATCGATTATAATCTGATTGTAAATAAAGCCCCGCATATTGAGTAGCTTAGAATAAATGAAATAGAACTAGAAAGTTCTAGACAGGAAAGAAGAGAGCTGCTTTACTATGAATAGGTTGAAACCAAAGTAATTATGAAGATATTCAAATAGCAAACTTTTCAGAAAGGGCAAGTTAGTAAAATAAGGGTTTGAAAATCAGTAACAACTTTTCAAGATCACAGCCAGCAAAGGAAACTTACTATAATGGATTTTGTCATAGGATGGCGATGACAGGAAATTGGAAGTTTTTGAGAAGTGAGTAGACATGTACAGTACACAATTATAACAGCAAATATGTGAGTGACTTGAACATTGTGAAACAGGAAACTGTGTTTTCTTTTTTGCAAAATGAGCTGAAATAATGGAACTATGGTCCAGTTGTGGCAGACTGTTTTTAACTGACTTTCGCAGTTAGATTGTGAGGATCTAAACTGTGAACTGTAGGTCACAAGCAACCCTGGGACTTGACAACTGGGTCTATGAAGACTACTTTAATTTGTACTTACTGAGTGAGATTTTTCTGCCTGTTTCATTGAGGATGGACAGACTATTTAGCCCATGTTTCATGTTAGCTGGTTTGGAATGCCTACATTTTGTGGATGTGGAGCATGGTGGCACAGAGGTTAGCACTTCTGCCTCTCAGCACCAGGGACCCCGGTTCAATCCCCGGCTTTGGGTCACTACCTGTGCGGAGTCTGCGTGTTCTCCCCGTGTCTGCATGGGTTTCCTCCGTGTTCTCCGGTTTCCTTCCACAGAAATATGCATTGGGTAGGTGCATTGGCCATGCTAAATTCTCCCTCAGTGTAACCGAACAGGCGTCGGGGTGTGACAACTAGGGGATTTTCACAGTAACTTCATTGCAGCGTTAATAAATGCCAATTTGTGATTCGAATAAATAAACTTTAAATTGGAGGTTGTAAAGGTGCGTTTTGTGTTATTACCAAATTGGTGGATAAATCCTAGATATGAACATTAAATTTCATAGAATCATAGAAACCCTACAGTGCAGAAGGAGGCCATTCGGCCCATCGAGTCTGCACCGACCACTTGTTAAAAATTTGTTAACAACTTTAGGTATATGCGTGTTATTGGGAATTTTATGTGTGCTCCTTGACAGTCCATGGTAAACACTATGCAGGCTGAAAAGACAACAAGCTTGATGTTCCCGAATTCAGTTGCCTTCACCTCTTCCCTCCCTTCCTCTAGTCTACCATCCCTAACTTCTCTGCAGGTTCTCTTCCACACCTTGCCCTCTGATTTGCATCATTTTCTAGTTCCACTCCTATCTCCCTCTTGTACCCTCTCTGCTTGCATGGACAAGATGAACTCAATGTTCCTTTTAAAATTTATTTGTTCCCAGACAGTTCTTTCATTGCACAGTTCTTCTCAAATTTTTGGACAACCATGCACCAGTGGTACTTATGGAACAAGGCATATATAGTAACTTCTGTTGCTGAGTAGCCAAACACCTGTGCAGCTAAGTGGGAATTGAGGAAAACTGGACAGACTAGGCCTGTACCTGCTAGAGTTTCAAAGAGTAAATGGTGGCTTGGTTGAAATATGTAAGATCCTGAAGGTCTTAAGAGGGTGGATGTGGAGAAGATGTTTCTTCTTTTGGGTGAATCTAGAACTAGGGATCACTGTATAAAAATACTGGGTCATCCATATCAAACTGATGAGAAAATCTTTCTCTGAGGATCCTGAGTCTTTGGAACTCTTCCTCAAAAGGTGGTGGAAACAGTCTTTGAATACCTTTAAGGCAGAGGTAGATAGATTATTTACAGGCAAGGGAATGAAAAATTATTGGGGGTAGTTAGAAATGTGGAATTGAGGTTAAAATCAGATCAGCCATGATCTTATTGAACGGCAGAGTCGGCTTGAGGGGCCAGGTGGCCTACTTCTGATTTGTACAAAATTTACATTCGATTCATCTCCTGTTGCCTCAACCCTTTTTCCATTAATTTGCTGATCTCACATCTTCACTTCCTGGCTCTCATCACAGCTGGTATTAATATTTCCCTCTTTTTGCAAATTTCTCCCTCCCTTTTGCCCCTCTCATCAAGAACCAACCCTTGAACCTTCCATCCTTACAAAGTACTGCCCCATCTCCAACCCCCTTTCCTCCCCAAAATCTTTCAACAAGTTGCTTCCAAAATCCATACCTACCTTTACTAGAACTTCAAGTGTATTACGTCAGGCAGGTTTCCACCTCTGTCATAGTCCAGAAACGGCTCTTATCAAAGACACCTTAAGTGACTGTGTCAAAGGTAAGCTATCCATCCTTGATCATCTTGACCTCTTTGCAACCTTGGACATGGTTGATCACACCATCTTTGTCTAATGTCTCTTTACTGCCCACCAGCTGGGTGGGACTGTACTTGCCTGGTCCCATTCATGAATCTAAGTATATTCAGAAAGTCACTTCCAGTCGCTACGCTTCCAGTTGCACACCAATTCTACTAGTGACTCCTAAAGATCTGTCCTAGTTTCCCTCTTATTACACATTTACATGCCTTCCCTCAGTGACACCATCTGAAAACGCAGCATAAGGTTCCATATGCACGCTGACAATAATGAACCCTATGTCACTATCACCTCTGTCATCCCCTCCAATGTTGCAAGTTTGTCAGACTGCATGTCCAATATCCAGGATTGGATAAACAGACATTTCATCCCATTAAATAGAGAAGAGTGAATTGTCTTCAGATCCCACCACAAACTCTGTTCCCTCATCACTGACAACTGTTTGGGGTTCAACCAATGTTTGCAACTTGTCATATTTGAGTCCAAGGTGAGATTCTAACCATCTACCCGTGCATCACTAAAATCACCTAGTTCAACCTTTGTATCAACTCTTGTCTCAGCTCAGCTGCTGCTGAAACCCTTTAGACTTGACTATTCCAATGCACTCCAGGGTCGTACCCTCCGGAAATTTCAAATTATCCAAAACGTTGCTGCCCATGTTGTAACTTGTACCAAGTGCTGTTTCACCCTTCATCCTTGTGCTCGCTGACCTACATTGGCTTCATGTTAAGGAACATCAGCATTTTAAAAATGTCATGCATGTGTTCAAACCCTCAATGGCCTTGCCCCCTCTCTGCATATCTCTGAAATCTCCGTCAGCTTCATGACCCTCTGAGATATCTGCACTCTTCTAATTCTGACTTCTTGAACATCCCTGATTTTAATTACTCCACCATTGGTGGCTGTGCCTTCAGCTGCCTTGGTTCTAAGCTCTGAAATTACTTCCCTAAACCTCTCTGTCTCTCTTTCCTTAGGCAACCTACCACTTCTATCTCCTTATTTTATAGATTTAGAACTCCGAAAGAACACTATTATGTTAAAGATGCTACATAAATACAAGGGTTGGTGTTGGATTATGTCAATCTTTTGTTTATTTTTAGTGGAGAAAGGCACCCTTTACTGACTTTTGATGGTAGAAATTGGGCGTCTCTGTATTCATTCAAATTGCAAAAAAGAGAAACATTTTATTGCTGGGTTTCTCTCGATTTGAAAAATTAGTAGTCTGCTTGATTTTATTCAAAGAAGGACCAAACACTTGGCGGCTGGAGAACCGTCGCTACATACACAGGATGTTGGGGAAAATATAATGCAAATTTTAGTTTTGCTTCCAGGAATTATGAGTGCTGGAGGTGTAATATAATTGAAAATGGTAGGCAGTTATGTGGATAAGATGGATATAGAGGGATATGGGCCAAATGCAGGCAATTGGGACTAGCTTAGTGGTAAAAACTGGGTGGTGGCATGGACAAGTTGGGCCAAAGGGCCTGTTTCCATGCTGTAAACCTTTATAACTCTATGGTATTTTGAAATGTTTTAAAATTCTTGAGAAATTGCTTGGTATGTTTACTGTTTTCCAAGTGAACTGAATAGCAATGTGCTTAATCTATATGGATTTCATTTTTCTTATTTGAGATTTAGTTGCAGAGTACTATTTTGGAAAGGTTCAGTAATTTATCTTTAGTATTTTGCCATTTTAGTCCAGTTGTACAATTATGTTACGTTAGCCAGACAATACATTGATGTAATGCAATGTGCATTGGTCAGAAATCATGCTAGTCATTTGGCTATCAGCATGCATAGTAAGTTTCACATGAACCAAACAAATTAGCATTTACAACATGCATACATGTAATGTCTGACCTCCCAAACATATATCGCAAAGTGGTTCAAAGCCAATCAATTATTTTGAAGTAAAGTTGCTGTTGTTATGCAGGCGTATTCAGGAGACAGTTTGCATGTAGCAAAATCCCACAAACCGCAATAACCAGATAATTTGTTTTGCTGGATTTGGGTGAGGGATAAATGTTGGCCATGATGCTGGGACAGTTCTTTGCTCCTCTTTGAATACTGCCATGGGATCTTTTATGCCTCTCTGAACAGGCAGGCAGCATTTTAGTTTTGATTTCTCAGCTGAGATGCCAATGGCCCCTTCAAACTCATTTGAGCCAAGCACCTATTTGGTACGGTTTAACTCAGTTTTGCAACTGATGAACATTTGGCTTAATTCTGGACATTTATAATGCTATCGAGTTGAAGGACAAGACAGCCTTTTGTTTATAGGTGATGCTTTCAACCAAATACAAACTTAAAATTCTCTTCCACCTTTGTTTTTCCAGATTGTATATGAACAAGATGGAGTGTTCATTCATTCATGTTCTGAAAGAATTGGTGAGCAAGATACGCTTCCAGGAATACTGAGGTTGATTGATAAGGTACTTCAGCCAATAAATTTGTTTTCCTAGTTGCATCTTTGTAACCAAAAGATTTACGTTGGTTTTGGACTAGATTGCACAACTTTACGTACAAAGATTGTACAAAGCAAATGTTTCTTTGCTTTCCGCAGTGCCAAATCCAATAGTGCTGGTCATAATTTCAAAAATCTGCTTTAACTTTGTGATGAAGACTGCATGAAAACAGAGTCATCAAGAACCAGATCAGCGTTTTCACTCTATAAGCTACACAAATAAAAACTCTTGAAACCTAAGCTCATATTAGATGACATTATATCTCAGGGCATATCTTGTTACCACTTTGCTACCCCAAGGCTGCCACTGACTATTAATCCTCTTAGGCATCAGCATTCCTGGAAGTGATTGTAGTTCCTGTGAATTCATGTTGACTGACATCAGTTTGAACAGTGCTGCTTCTACCAACCTGCAAATGACTCCTGGCCAAGCCAGTCTGGGTAGAGAGTTCATAAAGTAAGTTCACCTATCTTTTCAATAGGTCACATGCATTTGAAGCATTCCTGAAATTACGTAAGAACATAAGAACTCTGAGAAGGCCATCTGACCCTCCTTGGCCATTCAATAAGATCATGGCTGATCTTTTCATGGACTCAGCTCCATTTACCCCCCCCCAACTCACCATAACCCTTGATTCCTTTACTGTTCAAATATTTATCTATCCTTGTCTTAAAAACATTCAATGAGGTAGCCTCAACTGCTTCACTGGGCAGGGAATTCCGCAGATTCACAACCTTTTGGGTGAAGAAGTTCCTCCTCAACTCAGTCCTAAATCTGCTTGAGGACTGAGTATTAAATCACATTTCCCATGCATTCAGTCCTTCAATGCATTCTCTCGAAGAGAGTGGAGCTTTTGTCTGAGCGTATTTGTCTACAATGAAAATTGAAATGCTGTTTGGATAGATGAAGCTGTTCGTGTTTAATAAAATGGAGGCAATATGCACCCCAAGATTTGATGCAACTTTGTGCTGTTATGCAAACAACCCAAGAACAGTACTCCGTGAATATTGAGTATCGAATTCAATTTGTTTCCTTTCTCCATCAGCTTGATAAAGTAGCAGCTGTTAATTCTACCAAAGTGGCAGGCAGACTTGAAACTGGGCAAAGTATTTTTTGTGAAATGAAGCTGTGATGCTCCCATGATTTGTCTTAGGAAAGATTATTGCCTTGGTGCTATGGAAATGTGAATACATTGGAATGGAACATAGGATCAGGAATGGACTATTTTTCCTTTCAAGCCTGTTCCCTTAGAATGTGTCTCTGGCTACTGTGTGACCTAGCCCTATAATACTTGCCTTTGCTTTATATTCCTTGATACCTTTGGTTAACAGATATCTATCATAAGCTTTTTTTAGTGCCTTGTTGGCCTTGCACTGAAGTTTCAGACCGTGCAAGGCAGTTTCTCACCTTCTGCCTTCACAAATTTTATTTTGTATTTAAAAGCAGGATACTCTGTACTTATTACCAATGTGTAGTACTGTCTCCAATTCATTGCCATCAACCAGTGTTTACGAGTCTGCATATCTATATTCTTTCAAATGTCGCCAGTGTTCTTTTGAATAGATTAGGCAGTCACATAGTTTAAAGTAATCTGAAAATTAGCTGATGGATTTTCCAAGGGGTGAATCTTCAGTGGGGTTGAAGGCATGGGGTTGCAAGATGTGGAGGTGTGGGGGCAGTTGGTTCAGGATGGAATTTGAGAGGAATGGTCTGAGAACATAGTAGCTGAGCCAGAGGGAGTGGTAACATGGAAATTTTCTGTAAAGATATCCTAAAATATGACTTCAGGAAACCTGTGTTGTTAAAAAGATAACTGAGTAAATACGGTACAAGTTTCCCTAGGTCACTGCTAGATGAGTCCTTTAAAGTAAATTCAGTTCAGGTGAAATGGGTGTGAGATGGTAGCAATAGGGAGGGGGCATGCAGCAATGAGCTTGTGGATTGCTTTTAGTATCTTGAGTACCAATTTGAAAGGTCCCTGAGGTAAGTAAGTGGTAAATTACCTTGGAGAATTCAGTTAGGATATAAATAAAATCAGTGGGTAAATTAAACAGTGGCAGAAATGAGGCATAACAGAAACTTGCATAAATTTAGTGGGAAGCAGGAATTTACCTGCAGATGTAAATATTTGCATTTTCTGTAATTTATATTTTAACATTGACACTGTGTAGCCATTATAGTATAATTTTGTATCTAAAACACTATATAAGCCTATTCATGATGGAAAACAATGTAAACATTTCAGTGTCACAATTTGTTAATGAAGCAAAAGACATTTTTCACAGTAATTGAAAGAATGAAGGTTTTAAACAAAGTTACATATTTCACAACTTACGTTATTTATTAAATTTATCCATTCAGTTTGTTGCATCTTTAGAAAACCTTCATTAAAATCTTAATTTGAATGCCTCAATCCTTCCCGAAAGCTTCAATCCTTCCCAAAAAGTATGAGTATTTGCAGAGTGCTTAGTCTCCCAAGATGCGTCATTAGCATTTAATCCATTCGCATTTTACCCCCCGCAAACAAAATACATTTAATAGATTTTTAAAACTATGAAATTAGTGGATAAATTTCAAAAGCTGTATGTGAGTAAAAATTATAATTAAAGATTAAAATATGCAGGAGAACAGTTCTTCTGTATTGACCACACACTTTCTTTTGCCTTAATTAGTGTTTGAATTAGAAATATTCTATAAACACACAAAGGCCTATTGATTTTAGGAGGGTAGGAGGGAGAGAGTAATGTATCATTCCTAATCTTAACTTGGAATGTAAAATCTCCAGTATTCATCTGCTTTGGTGTGTTTTTGTTGTCAGTTAGAAATCAAAACCCCACATTGAACCCTGATCACAAACACCCCTGCTGACATATTGTAGATGCTGGCATGCCATCAATGAACTAAACCAGACATTTCATCCCACTCCCCGTTCCCAGTTCTGCAAACATTAGGTTCCTAGTGTTCCTGCTGCATAATGATCCAGTTTTTTGACTTCTTAACATGCTGTCAAAGCTACCAATATGTCGGAGTTCTGGCAAGTCTGGAATCCCATCACAATGCTGCCAACCCCAGGATTGTATCCAACAACAACTTGCATTTATGTAACACCCTTACTATAGTAAATGTTGTAAGCCACTTTCTAGGAGAGCTATGAAACAAAATAGAGAGCTTTGGGCACGGCTGACAAAAAAATTGATTGAAGAAGTAGGTTTAAAGGAGTGTTTTTTTAATTAAATTGTGCATGAGACGCAAAAACCCAGTCTGCAGGTGCAACAGGTGATCAAGAAGGCAAATGGGATGTTGGCCTATATCGCAAGGGGGATAGAATATAAAAGCAGAGATGTCTTGCTGCATCTGTACAGGGCATTGGTGAGGCCGCAGCTGGAATACTGTTTGCAGTATTGGTACCCTTATTTGCAGAAGGATATATTGGCCTTGGAGGGAGTGCAGAGAAGGTTCACCAGGTTGATACCAGAGATGAGGGGTGTTGATTATGAGGAGAGACTGAGCAGATTGGATTTGTACTCGTTGGAATTTAGAAGGCTGAGGGGGGATCTTATAGAGACCTATAAGATAATGAAGGGGCTGGATAGGGTAGAGGTGGAGAGATTCTTTCCACTTAGAAAGGAAGCTAGAACTAGAGGGCACAGCCTCAAAACAAAGGGGGGTCAGTTTAGGACAGAGTTGAGGAGGAACTTCTTCTCTCAGAGGGTGGTGAATCTCTGGAATTCTCTGCCCACTGAAGTGGTGGAGGCTACCTCGTTGAATATGTTTAAATCACGGATAGATGGATTCCTGATCGGTGAGGGAATTAGGGGTTATGGGGATCAGGCGGGTAAGTGGGACTGATCCACTTCAGATCAGCCATGATCTTATTGAATGGCGGGGCAGGCTCGAGGGGCTAGATGGACTACTCCTGCTCCTATTTCTTATGCTCTTATGTTTTGAGGGTAGATAAGTGGAAAGGTTGAGGAATTAAATTCCACAGTTTAGGGTTTAGTGGATTGAAAAATGTCAGGCTGTGTAAGTGGCTAGAATTGGAGGACTTCAGAGATCTCAGAATTGTAGGGCTGGAGGAAGTAACAGAGACATAGAGAGACAAAACCAGGGAGGGATTTGAAAATCAGCATGTAAATTTTAAAATTGAAGCATTGTTGCTGATGGAGGTCAGCCAGCACGAGCAATCGGTGAATTGCTCTCACTACCCTGTACTCACATATCAAGCATTTAACTCTTATCTGGTATATCTTGCATGCCAGTTTGCTGGATAAAACTGGAAAAATATAATTTTTTAATATAATAATAAATACCACTCACCTTATAGTTGTCAGAATAATGGAGAGTTGTGAAAGTAAGTCACCAAAACATCAGTTTAAAAAAACATATTACTATTTATGAACTTGATGTATTCAATCACTAAATTTGTGGCACTGACGTTATTCCCTACAGAGCATAAACACTCCTATTATAAAATAGCGTGCCCTCTGATTCCCTGTGAACAATGCATTGAGAGGCATACTTGTGCAAGTTGTATTAACTGCATGTATAGGTTCTCATAACTTGATAGCTTTATTTAATGGATGTTTAAATTGCATAAGATTTCTGCCTGATAGAGTTGCTTTAATGTGATCTAAACGGCATGCATTTATCAGACAGAGTGCACAATATAGTCAACAACTGAATGAATTAGCAATTATATCTGGCACAAAGCAACATCCATAAACCTTTGTGAATCGGTGTTCTCCCTTGCATCATTATTCAAATATAAAATGCAGTTTTGTTGCCTGAAATATTTGCATTGGTTAATTAGCTGATGGTGGCTTTTGTCTTGCATTATTTTTCTTCCAGGGTTCAGGGGCTGTAGTGGATTGGTCACCAGTGGACGACTGCCTGGATTCTTCAAACATTTTTTGTGCGGGAAAGGTAATTAATCGTGCAACTAAATGGAATAGTTAGATTTGAATACTATTTATGGTGAAGTGAGCAATTAGACAAAAGCTGTAATGATACAGTGTTACTCCGATATGTCTAATGTCACGGTGCAGTAGTTTGAATGTGGTATATATTTGTGCAATGTGATAATTAGATGAACTAATGTTCATCTGTGCATCTTCAGATGCCTTTTGGAAGTGGTTAACAGTGATTAGTGCCTTAATTATGTCATCTTTCTAACGTGTGTTTAGTGATATAATTTACTAATGCATCTTGTTTTGTCAAATCCTGGCAAAATTTCAGCATTACCAAAAGGCCTCATTGCAAATTACAAAATAGATAGTAATTCCTAAATGCTGGGAACTCATCTTCTGGTCTGCCAAGTGAATCCCAATTCAATTTACTTTATTAGGGCAGAATTCTATTGATTTTTAAAAAAATGTTCTAAATAGGTGGTCACCATTTTGAATGTTAATTCTTCCTTCCTCTTTTAATAATTGCGTTGCTTTACTCTAGTATAAGCTCCAAGTATTTGCTGGAGTAAGTCCACGATACAGTCAACAACTGAATGAATTACCATTCAATGCAGACTTTAAACATATCTGTAAAATTTTGTTAGTGCCTATACTTACACCGTTATTCAACCTTAAAATGTGTGTAAGTTTTGTTACCTAAACGGGTGGCATGGGTATACAGTTTGTGCTGGGGCTGAAGACAACAGCCGCAGAATATTCGGGCTGTTTCAGTGCTGTGACAAGGATATAAATTTGTTTGGAGAGATTTAAATGTAGGAAAAATGGATATTGTTTTAGAAGTTGGCAGCATATTGAAAGAATTTGGAGAGGATTGGCAGGCAGCAGTTTGCAAAGTCAGAGATGTTGCGAGTTCATTTTTGGAGGGAGGGATGATAGCAGTGGTTATTAAACAGTACAGGGAAAACCGACCCTGATAAAGCGGCACCATTTATAATGCCAGTTAGCATCAGGATCATATTTAGTATACACATTTAAAAAAATGTAGATACTGAAATAATTATGAGAAATTGTGCTGTACAATTTCCATCATTTCCCTGTAGATATGTTTGCATTGAAAATCTAAAACATTGCAAGTGTAGCATCCTGTTATTTGGCTGGCTTATGTGTCACAGATTAGAAGTCTGTTAGTTTTCTATTTAATGGTTAAAGTGCTTTTTGAATTGAAAATACATAATGTTTTAAAAGAATTTTAATTAAAAAAAACTAAGAGGACAATTGGGTATTCCCTCCCCAAATGTCATTGTGTTCTGTCTTTATGGGCAAAAGAAACATATATATATATATATATATAAGTATATATAATTTTTATAGATTTCAATGTGAAACAACCAAAGGAAGAAAAATTGACATATTTCATTTTTACCGAAATTCTTTTAGGATTCCAGTTCGGTTGTTGAATGGACTCAATGTTCGAAAGAAAAATCTTCCAGGAGTGCAATGCACCAAAACAGCTGTGAAGCTGAATGGGACATGATAAATACAGTTACTTTCAGAAAGAAACCCTTTTTGAATGGTGATGGTATGTAATATATGTTTACACTGTAACCATTGCATTGAAGAGTTCACATTTTGGGACAAGTACTCTCATTAATGCAAATAACTTATTAGAAGCCTCCAGTAGCACAAACTGAAAGGGAAAAATCTGAATTGGGTTTTGCAACACTACTGCACCAAAAATTTAAAATATAGTTGAAACTTTCTTATCATACTGGATTAGTATTTTTAACGCTATTAAGAAGGTAATGAATATTCTTAGTCTGTGTTGGATGAAGCTGGTTTTATCCAGTTGGGCTTTCTCCATTTAAATCGATAGCATAGACCACAGCACTCGCCAAATACAACAATTAAGTAATTCATCAAATTAAATGAAATTGAAAAAAAAATTGTCATGCAGCATTTTATGCCATGGAGATTTAAGATTGGTTTATACCTATAATTTAAGCATTAAGGTCACGATCTTTTGCTCTGCTTTAAAAGGTCAGTGTTGAGTGGAGGCCAGGCACTTTTAATAATAATGAAGGCCTAGCCAACTCCCTACTTCTTGGCAGTAAGTCCAGTAATAAACATGGTGGGTGTGTAGACTAAACTGCAGACTGGTACTTTTTGCAGGGAGTCACATTGAATAATTCTCACAGACACCAAGTGAGAAGTAAAATGAATTGATTATCCTTTACCTCTTAATCAATTTACAGAAAATGAGACAAAGATTGGAAAATTTGCATACGATTGTCAGAAGCTGAAATATCAACAAACTTAATTTTTAAAATTATTTAAAATCTATTGAATTGTAGCCATAATGCCTAATTTTGCCATTTCACCAACAAATAAAAGTAGTTTTTAACGTCAGAGAGATTGCTTGACAAGAATGATGACTTCGCAAGCCGTTTTGAAAAGCCTCATTGAAAATCTTTTTTGAAAAATGCCTTTTGCTTCATTAACAAAAATTTTTTGAAAATACCTCATTCAACAAGACACAAATTTCTAGGGGTTTTTTTCAGTGAGGTTAGAGCATAAAAAATGGAAGTTCACATTAATTGAAGCTATTTCCACCAGCAGGGACTTTTCAACAACACACCCTTTGGTGAAGTAGAGAATCACCAAAGGTTAGGTGAATTGGCCATGCTAAATTCTCCCTTAGTGTACCCGAACAGGCACTGGAGTGTGACGTCTAGAGGATTTTCACAGTAACTTCATTGCAGTGTTAATGTATGCCTACTTGTGACACTAATAAATAAACTTAAACTTAAATGTCTGGATTTCCAAGTTTAACTGAGCATGTGCGAATGCCAGAAGTTGCTGTTAGTCTCGCATTTAGAACAATGGCAAACACTGACAGTTTGACCGACATGACCGTTGCTAAATATGGACCATTGTATATTCTTGCATGGCTCTGTGCCAAAATGATAGGAGGAAATGACTGCAGAATTATTTCAGACACTTCTCAAAGATTTGGGAATCTCGGTATAGGATAAATATCTTTCATTTTACAGTTTACTTTGCTATAGGTTAATAAATAGAACGCCAATGGTAACACAATGTATTTCAGAGCTAGCTTCCCAGAAAAGATGCTTATATATATAAAATACAAATATAATGTGTTCTGGGCTTGCAATATAAGAAGTGGAAAACATTAGGTTTGGCCATTACATTGACTTTTCTGTACTTGTTTTTCAAGCAGTCAGTAATGAAATTGGTTTTTAAAGGTTTGAGAATACCTTATTGTGAGACTATTTTAAGTTAGGAGCTACTTTTCTATGTTCTATTTAACTTTTTCAGATGAACCAATGTATAATATGAGTAAAAGAAGTAAATGGGCATTCTCCTTCAGCCTGACCGACCTGAAATCCATCAAAAAAAATACAGAAGGCATGGGCTGGTCGTACATGGTGTTTTGTCTGTGGGATGATACCTTTCTGCCAGCTCTTCATTTTCATCATGGAGGCAGCACAGATCTTCTCCAGTGCCTTACGAGATATGTGCTTCTTAGTGAGTGAGTAATTGAAGAAGGCTGAAATTAAATTTGATTTTGTTACTGTAATTTATGTGGCAGCACTTTTAAATTGATTTTGTGATATATTTTTCACTCCCCCACCCCCAATGTTGCAAACGAAGATATTTCTTGCCCTTCCCCTGAAGTTGAATATACTATCTCGAGCCTAAGAGGGACTGTCTTGGCATTTTCCAACTTTAGTCATATTTGTCGTGCTAATGATCCAGCAAACAATACCCCTTCATTATCACCACCTATTGTATAAAGATCGTTCTCCCAATCTCTTCAGTTACAACTTTTCTAGTTTTTAGGCAATGTATGACAATTTTGAAAATTTTCCATTTTTAAGATCCGGCTCCAAGATATTTGTTTGTGACTGAAACTGACTAAGACGGAAGGAGGTGTGTAATTTTTTTTTTACTCAAGGGATGAGGACGTTGCTGGCAAGGCCCCCATTTGTTGTCCTTCAGAATGTGGGTGGTGAATTGCCTTCTTGAACCACTGCAGTCCATTGTTAGATTGTCCTTTATTATTGTTTTGTCCAAATTATTGTTAGTCTAGCCAAGTGCTGATTGTTTTTCATCATGGAGGCAGCACAGATCTTCTCCAGTGCCTTACGCGATATGTGCTTCTTAGTGAGTGAGTAATTGAAGAAGGCTGACATTAAATTTGATTTTGTCACTCTATTTTTATTTGGCAGCACTTTTAAATCAATGTTGTGATATATTTTTCACCCCCCTCAAACCCTGATGTTGCTAACAAAGTTATTTCTTGCTCTTCCCCTGAAGTTGAATACAGTACCTTTCTAAAAGTATTTATTACAGGATAAATAAGATAATTAAAAAATGGAAAATGCTGGAAATCAAGTCGAAAATACTGGATATACAGTTAATTGGCAGTTGTGTGTGTATTGCCACTAGATGGCATTCCTGAACGATTCATTCTTATAACGAGCCGAAAGCACATCATGCTTTTGGTACCACAAATTATAGAATCGTTATAGGACAGAAGGCAGCCACCTAGCCCATCGCCTCTGTGCTGGCACTCATAAGGAGCATTTCACATACTGCCATCTCCACACATCCCTTCAAATTCCCCCTTCTCAGACATCGAGAACATGTGGAAAAAAATATTTTTTTTATTAGTGTCACAAGTACATTACATTAACACTGCAATAAAGTTACTGTGAAAACCCCCTAGTCGCCACACTCCAGTGCCTGTTCGGGTACACTGAGGGAGAATTTAGCATGGCCAATGCATCTAACCAGCAGGCCTTTTGGACTGTAGCTGGAAACCGGAGCACCCAGAGGAAACCCACGCACCCCCCCCTCCCCCAATTGTAATTCCATTTTCCAGCACTTGGTCCATATTCCTGGAGGTTACAGGATTTTGGGTGCATATACAGACATCTTTTAAATGAGTTGAGTGTTTTTGTTTCTACTTTCTTTTGAGGCAATGAGTCCAGACCCTGACCACTCTCTGGATGAAAATGTTTTTATTCATCTCACCTCTGATCCAATCACTTTAAATCTACGCCCCATAATCCTTCCCGTCCCATCTTCCCCATAGCTGCAATTTTCTAGTCCTGGCAACACCCTCATAAATCTCCTCTGGCCCTCTCCAGTGCAATTACATTCTTTCTGTTATAAGATGACTAGAACAACACCCAGTACCCTGGTTGTGGCCTAACTGGTGTTTGACATGTACTCCCAACATAACCTCCCTGCTCTATGCCACAGCTAGTCTAGGAAAGTATTCCATATGCCGCCTGAACACCTTGTCCTGCTACCTTCAGGGATCTGTGGGCATGCACTCCAAGGTATCTCATTTCCTCTACATCTCTCAGTGATATATCAAAAGCTGTCTTCTTCCTTCTTAAACGATGAGCAGAAATTTGCTAAGATCCTGTTAATAATAAGACTCTGTTTTAAATGGTTACTACAAATTACTGGTAATTATTTGACACACAATTGAGTCCTGCTGTCTTTCACATTTCTATGTTTTCTACCAATCAATATTTTGATTTTCTATGTGAAAAGGCTCAGTTTGGGAAAAACAATGCGTTTATACCTTCATATGGTTTGATAAACCATTTAAACTTCGCTCATCATCTGAATTTCTAATTTAATGTTTTGTATCACAAATGATGATTTGACAAAGATAAAAATGAATTATGAAACAATTCTAATTGTGCTTTACATTAGTTGTAAAATGTTGTAGTGTTTGTTTTGATTTGTTGTACATAAGCCATAGATGAATTCTAAATGTGTTTTGGGCACTTTAGATTATTTGGTTGCATTGTCAGGCTTCTAAATGTACGGGTCTGTCTTTTGATCGTTTCAAATCGTTGATAAATGAAAATCGTTGGAGCAGGATGGAATGAACCTGAAGGGATGGATTCAGATTAATAGGATCTCACTACAAAAAAAATAGTGACTGCACAGCTTTGTATCATTTCCTGTAAGAAACTTGAGTGCTTAGTGGGACATAGGAACTGGAGTGGGCTGTTTAGCTCCTCGAGCATGCTCTGCCATTGAATTTGATCAAGGCGGATCTCTGACCTAATTCTTAAGGCAGCATCATCTTGCTGTGGGGCGGGTCAGTGGATGAATTAAACCACAAGACCAGTGTTACTCTATTCCACTTGGTGAGATATACATATTTGTAAGTGGGGCTGTTAGTACAATTCTGGTGTCACCACTCTTGAAAACGACCAGTTTTGGACTGGTCATGCAGTACAGTTCTAGCCTAGGACAAATTTATTGGGTTCTCTGAATCTTAACTGCCACTATGCAGTATTTAAAATTGCCCTGGACGTCTCCAGTCAGGAATTGCTGGTGTTAATTTTTTTAAGTGTTTGGAAATCCCCAAGCTACCAGTTGCAGTTGTAGTTAGATTTCTGATTTCAAAACAAAATTCAATTACAATTGAGATGATGATTTAAATAAGTGGAAATGAATTTCTTCCATGGACAGCAAGAAGGATTCTTTTTGATATGATGGATTAGAAGACAAAATGTGTGGCCACTGATAGTTCAGATGGAATTTTTTTTAATATTACGTAAGTTTTAATAAGTGCTTCCAGAGCTGCTTATGTATGTATTTCATCATCTGTGTCTCCAGCCTTAGTCATAGTTAATACATTTTGGTCTGAAAGGCACTTTTTCATAAAATGTAATCACAAATGTGATCAGCAATCTAGCCAGCAGTCAGAGAGATGTCTTCTAGTTTAAAATTAATATTGCATGTTTGTTTTGTTGTTGAAAATGCCATGGTTGTGGGGAGAGGGAGGGGGCTGGTGGGGGGTGGGATGGAAGCAGGCAAGAGAGATGAAGGACATGTCTCACTGCTCTGTATTCTAGAATGTTGTCTGTTTTCCTACCATCTTTCCCTCTTCAGATACTTGTACGTGATCACATCTTTATATGCTGCACTGCATATATGTTTTTGCCTTTCTTAAGAATTCTTATCCTGATATAATTTTAATCTCCATTATTATTCACAGAATTTTCATATGCTAAGAATGCTAATTCTATGCCTTTGGCCTTAATCCAAAATGTTAATGGTATCCTGCTTGAGATCAATTCTTTTTTGGGGTTCCAGATCAGAAACCCCAAGGTATATTATGAAACCAGACTAGACTCCCAACAATTTTTCTATTTGGCATAAATGTGAGGAAAGGATGCTTCGCCTCAAAAGTGATTCCACTGACCAGAGAACCATAGAAAATTACAGCTCAGAAACAGGCCTTTTGGCCCTTCTTGTCTGTGCCGAACCATTTTTTGCCTAGTCCCACTGACCTGCACTTGGACCATATCCCTCCACACCCCTCTCATCCATGAACCCGTCCAAGTTTTTCTTAAATGTTAAAAGCATTTACCACTTTATCCGGCAGCTCATTCTACACTCCCACCACTCTCTGCGTGAAGAGGCCCCCCCTAATATTCCCTTTAAACTTTTCTCCTTTCACCCTTAACCCATGCCCTCTGGTTTTTTTCTCCTCTAGCCTCAGCGGAAAAAGCCTGCTTGCATTCACTCTATCTATACCCATCAAAATCTTATACACCTCTATCAAATCTCCCCTCAATCTTCTACGCTCCAGGGAATAAAGTCCCAACCTATTCAATCTCTCTCTGTAACTCAGCTTCTCAAGTCCTGGCAACATCCTGGCGGCACGGTAGCACAGTGGTTAGCACTGCTGCTTCACAGCTCCAGGGTCCCGGGTTCGATTCCCGGCTCGGGTCACTGTCTGTGTGGAGTTTGCACATTCTCCTCGTGTCTGTGTGGATTTCCTCCGGGTGCTCCGGTTTCCTCCCACAGTCCAAAGATGTGCGGGTTAGGTTGATTGGCCAGGTTAAAAAAAAATTGCCCCTTAGAGTCCTGAGATGCGTAGGTTAGTGGGATTAGTGGGTAAATATGTGGGGGTAGGGCCTGGGTGGGATTGTGGTCGGTGCAGACTCGATGGGCCGAATGGCCTCCTTCTGCACTGTAGGGTTTCTGTGATTCTATGATCCTTGTGAACCTTCTCTGCACTCTTTCAACCTTATTTACATCCTTCCTCTAACTAGGTGACCAAAACTGCACACAATACTCCAAATTTGGCCTCACCAATGCCTTCTATAACCTTACCATAACACTCAAACTTTTATACTTGATACTCCGATTTATAAAGGTCAAAGTACTAAAGGCACTCTTTACGACCCTATCCACCTGTGACGTCACTTTTAGGGAATTCTATACCTGTATTCCCAGATCCCTCTGTTCAACTGCACTCTTCAGAGTCCTACCATTTACCCTGTACGTTCTACTTTGGTTTGTCCTTCCAATGTGCAATATCTCACACTTGTCTGCGTTAAATTCCATTTGCCATTTTTCAGCCCATTTTTCTAGTTGGTCCAAATCCCTCTGCAAGCTTTGAAAACCTTCCTCACTGTCCACTACACCTCCAATCTTTGTATCATCAGCAAACTTGCTGGTCCAATTTATCACATTATCATCCAGATCATTGATATAGATGACAAACAACAATGGATCCAACACCGATCCCTGCGGCACCCCACTAGTCACAGGCCTCCACTCAGAGAAGCAATCCTCCACAACCACTCTCTGGCTTCTTCCATTGAGCCAGTGTCTTATCCAATTTACTACCTCCCCATGTATACCTAGCGACTGAACCTTCCTAACTAACCTCCCATGAGGGACCTTGTCAAAGGCCTTGCTGAAATCCAGGTCAACAACATCCACCGCCTTCCCTTCATCCACTTTCCTGGTAACCTCCTCGAAAAACTCTAATAGATTGGTCAAACATGACCTACCACGCACAAAGCCATGTTGACTCTCCCTAATAAGTCCCTGTCTATCCAAATATTTGTAGATCCTATCCCTTATCACACCTTCCAATAACTTGCCCACCACCGACGTCAAACTTACTGGTCTATAATTTCCCGGATTTCTTTTGCAACCTTTTTTAAACAACGGAACAACATGAGCCACCCTCCAATCATCCGGCACCTCCCCCGTGAATACTGACATTTTAAATATGTCTGCCAGGGCCCCTGCAAGTTCAACACTAGCTTCCCTCAAGGTCCGTGGGAATACCCTGTCTGGTCCTGGGGATTTATCCACTCTGATTTGCCTCAAGACAGCGAGCATCTCCTCCCTTTTAATCTGTAAAGGTTCCATGACCTCCCTACCTGTTTGCCCTATTTCCGTAGACTCCATAGACAAATTAGGGATCTTGCTATCAAAACGAGCTTTATTCATAGCGCAGTTTAAATATATCTCTAACAAAATGAAATAGTTTAACTCTTAACAGTTGAACAATTTTTAAACGTAAAAAGAAACTCTTAACTTCTAACTCATCACGGTTCCAATTAAGCAATATTTATCTTATAGACTCAAACCCCCTCTTTAAAAATAGTTAGTCAACACAGATATACTTGCTCTGACTTGGGTAACAGCCCAGGAGCTTTCAGAAAACTTCTGGAGAGAGAGAGAGAGTCTTTTCTTTTTACCAACTCCAGGCAGCAACTTCATAGTGGTATGTGGCTGTGCTTTGAGGCAAAGAGAACTATGGCAGCAACCTAAGAATAGAAAGTGAAGTAGATAACCAAGGAAGTTTTTTTTTAAAAAGGCTGACTTTGAGTTAATAAAAATAAGTGTATTTTTTTGTGGAAATGATTATGCAAAACAAGAAAAAACAGATCTTTCCATTCCTTAAGAGGTGTGATTTTGGGAGAACTGATTCAGAATTTGCACGTAAATATTAAATAATTTTTTCTTGAGCTATTTTTGATGACACATGAAATTGCCTGCATGCCTGTCTCTTTTCATCATGGTATTGTGACAGTCATTTGTTTGAACATTGTAATAATCTGAGACCAGAGGTATAGACAGCTGCAACATGCTAATGTGCTTAATCTGGGGATCTATCATTATATATTAAAACTTTTCCGTCTGCCTGTGCTTCCTGTTGAAAAAGTTTTTTTTTGTGTTGTCATGCATTTGCTGTGATGGAAGTCTGCTATGCAAACTTGTCACACTGTATTTACACCTTCCCTGTTGTGGTGACACAGTCGTGCCCTTATCTGTCTCCCAAGTTAGGGGAGGTGATGGCCTAGTGGTATTATCGCTAGACTATTAATCCAGAAACTCAGCTCATGTTCTGGGGACCTAGGTTCGAATCCTGCCACGGCAAGTGGTGGAATTTTAATTCAATAAAAAATATCTGGAATTAAGAATCTACTGATGACCATGAAACCATTGTCAATTGTCGAAAAACCCATCTGGTTCACTAATGTCCTTTCGGGAAGGAAATCTGCCATCTTTACCCGGTCTGGCCTACATGTGACTCTAGACCCACAGCAATGTAGTTAACTCTCAACTACCCTCTGAAATGGTCGAGTGAGACACTCAGTTGTTCAAGAAGGCAGCTCACCACCATCTTCTCAGGGGCAACTCGGGATGGGCACTAAATGCTGGCCTGCCAGCGATGCCAATGTCCCACAAACAAATAAAAAAAAATTAATCGTCTACATTGCATAGAAATTTCAACTTTAGTTGCTTGACAAATTGCTTGTATTTTTTGTTCAAATACAAATAATATATGGAATATATGACCTTAAAATGGGGACCGAATTACCTCTGCATGCACTGCTGTAACTAACGCCTATCTTGTCATCTTGACCTGAAGATCGTTCTAGGTCTTGAGTCCCATGTGACTGGGGTAGATTGACCAATTTCCTTGAAAGAAAATACACTAGTTTAAAGCAGCACTTAATAATCAGCCATTATGGATTTTCGCTCAGTATTTACATCCCTAAAAATATAGTCAACAGTTCATATAGTTGTGTGTGCACTTGGGGTTGGAGAATATCTGGGGATTAAGGAGATTGCCACAGCTTTTGATTATTTGAGCTTGAATTGACATTGGCCATGTTTACTCTGTAACTGTGTCCTTCAGTTCTTGGTACACAAATTGCAGCTACTTATACAGCCTGCTGCTTAATGTGGTTTTCAAGTTTCCTTGTGGATTGTTCACTCCTATTCACCAGAAGCTCAGTAATTAAACAGCAGTGATTGACAAAAGATTGTTCATTTTTTCCATTTGGAGTTGTATTCTGATTGATACTTTATAACCCAGTTGTTTGAGGTAAAATAAATTGGTGATTTATTTTTACATTGCTGCCATCTCAAAATGTGTGCAGCACAGTTTGTCTCTTACCAGTGGAAAAGCGGGTCAGATTTAGCCAGCAGCTTTCAGTTATTAAAGTTCTTATCACTCAACTATAATAATAGAACTGTGCGGATCTCTTGCTGAGATGAGATAACCTAACATATAACTGTTCAGCTATGCTCAATAAGAAATTCAATTGTTGCAGCATGTGGGTTAACATAGTTACCCAGAAATTTTTAAAAAGCAGAGACGTCTTGCTGCATCTGTACAGGGCATTGGTGAGGCCACAGCTGGAATACTGTGTGCAGTATTGGTCCCCTTATTTGCGGAAGGATATATTGGCCTTGGAGGGAGTGCAGAGAAGGTTCACCAGGTTGATACCAGAGATGAGGGGTGTTGATTATGAGGAGAGACTGAGCAAATAGGGTTTGTACTCGTTGGAATTTAGAAGGCTGAGGGGGGATCTTATAGAGACCTATAAGATAATGAAGGGGCTGGATAGGGTAGAGGTGGATAGATTCTTTCCACTTAGAAAGGAAGCTAGAACTAGAGGGCACAGCCTCAAAATAAAGGGGGGGTCAGTTTAGGACAGAGTTGAGGAGGAACGTCTTCTCTCAGAGGGTGGTGAATCTCTGGAATTCTCTGCCCACTGAAGTAGTGGAGGCTACCTCGTTGAATATGCTTAAATCACGGATAGATGGATTCCTGATCAGTAAGGGAATTAGGGGTTATAGGGATCAGGCGGGCAAATGGAACTGATCCACTTCAGATCTGCCATGATCTTATTGAATGGCGGGGCAAGCTCAAGGGGCGAGATGGCCTACTCCTGCTCCTATTTCTTTTGTTCTTATGATCAGTTTGGAATCTTGTCAATGAATTTAATGATGTAAATCTGCTGCAAAACTAAGTTTTTATCCTTGTGCAATATTCAAATAAGGTTTTAACTAAATCCTGGTAATAAGTGGGCCAGCGGATTCTGGCTGTTCTCACTGGCAGGAGCTTCTGGTCCTGCCGACGGGAAACCCTGTTGACAGCAGCAGGATCAGAAGAAACCTGTCCCTGGCTTCTTTGTTCAATAAGAAGTCTCACAACACCAAGTTAAAGTCCAACAGGGTTATTTGGGAGCACAAACTTTCGGAGCACTGCCTCTTCATCAGGTGAGTGGGAGTTGTGTTCACAAACAAGGCATATATAGATACAAACTAATTTACAAGGTAATGGTTGGAATGCGAGTCTTTACAGGTAATCAAGTCTTAAAGGTACAGACAATGTGAGTGGAGAGAGGGTTAAGCACAGGTTAAAGAGATGTGTATTGTCTCCAGCCAGGACAGTTAGTGAGATTTGGCAAGCCGTGGGGGTTATAGATAGTGTGTCATGAACCCAAGATCCCAGTTGAGGCCGTCCTCATGTATGCGGAACTTGGCTATCAGTTTCTGCTCGGTGATTCTGTGTTGTCGTGTGTCGTGAAGGCCGCCTTGGAGAATGCTTACCCAAAGATCAGAGGCTGAATGCCCGTGACTGCTGAAGTGTTCCTCAACAGGAAGAGAACACTACTGCCTGGTGATTGATTATATATGCCCTGTTTGTGAACATAACTCCCACTCACCTGATGAAGAGGCAGTGCTCCGAAAGCTTGTGCCACCAAATAAACCTGTTGGACTTTAATCTGGTGTTGTGAGACTTCTTACTGTGCTTACCCCAGTCCAACGCCGGCATCTGCACATCACTCTTTGTTCAAACCAGATTTTGCTCAAAGGAGTACTTCAGGGTAATGTGCTAAAATGGCCTTGTCCACTGTGAAACCTGCAGAAAATAAATACCGCAGTAATGCTCTCAGACTCTTCTTGATAACAAGTTCAGAACTGTACTAAATTGTATTTCTTCCAATTATGCATAAAATAACTTCTTTGCCTCCTTAATTGATAATTGATAGGGGGAGATGACAGCATAGTGGTCTCGTTACTCGACTAATTATGCAGAGGCCCAGGCTAACGCTTTGGCTTAAAGCCAACCATAGCAGCTGGTAGAATTGCAATTTATTTAATAAATCTGGAGCTACTCTCAGTAATGGTGACCATACCAACTATCACCAATTGGTGTGAAGGTGAATCTGGTTTATTAATGTCCATTAGAGGAGGAAATCTGCCATCCTTACATGTGACTCCAAATCAGTAGCAACTACTGTTCGCTAAGCTCAAGGGCAATTGGGGATGGGCAACAGATGCTGGTCCTGCCAGCGACACCCGCATCCTACGAAAGAATAAAAAAAAGGTCTTTAATTTGAAAACTGAAAATGAATGTTGATAAAAGGATTTTTTTTGTGTGGCTTGATTTGGAAATATGCATCAATGAACATAGCCATCCCATCAAAACATAAACTCTGAATGATATGTTCTACCTTTTTGTTGTTTTTCTATAGGTCATCACATGATGATCGAATACTTCTCGTTGCATACAATAGTAAGGCACTTTCTCAGTCTTTTGAAAACTTGTTTGAAGAAAATGCAGTTGGCTTAGTGCAAGTAAGTAAATTACATATTTATGATAAATAATCTTAAATTGTTATATTTTGAGTGTCTTGGATGGAAGAGTGTCCCCAATATTTAATTGCACAATAGCACACTCCCAAGGATTCCCTTGATCTGAATCAGATATCATTTCTTTCTTGCCCCTGATATTCACTTGTCCAGTATTTCCAAAATCAGTCTGAGAAGTATTTAATGAGGTGATATCTCTGCATCCAAAGTATTAAGACCGTACTGATTCCTGAACACTTAATGCTTTGTCCATATGATGTGTAAACTCCAGACCAGTCACCCAAAGCAGTAATCAAATCCAGACCCCGGCACTGTTAAACAGCAGTGCCAACCGCTGTGCCACCGTGCCGTCCTCTTGATTGACTCTCCATGACCCTTGAAATCTCAGTTGTAAGAGCAAATGCTGAGGGTAATTAGGATGGACAACAAGTGCGACCCTGCCCAAATTTCTGGGATGGACAGAATATTTTCTTTCTTGAGCTTTTAATAATAATTATATATTTAACCAAATATTGAATAGTAATCAGGATCAGTAATTTATACTTTCCATGTAATTCTAGAATTCAAGCTTAAAAATGTATGGCATAAACATTGAGTGACCTGAACTTGTGCTTGCTTAACTTAAATTGCTTTAAAAGAATATTACACCATAGCAGAATATTTTGTGAAATACCTAGTGTAAAATTGTTTACAAGATCTGCTATGAAGAATTTCAGAAGAGATCCTATAGTAGATCAATAAATATTACTCTGACATTTCAGTTATATAAATAAAAGCTCTGCATTGTATTTGATTCCACTACTCGTATAGCAATGGAATACTTTGAAGAAATGGGTAGTATACGACTGCATACATGTATAAGTATAATATATATGTGTATATATAAAATATATACATACTAAGGTATATATGATCATTTTTAACTTGTGGTAACAGCTTGTGTATGTATAGTTATGATTACATTGTGTAATTATTTTACATAAAACCTTTTAACACATAGTTTAGCAGTGTGTTTTCTTTAAAAATGAGATTCTGTAACAATTTTCTGTGTCTCAAAATTGCACTGTATTGTTTCCCACTATTATTGAATATTTTGCTCAGAGCATTATTTTAATATAATACTGGAAAGCATACATGCTTTGCTAAGTTAGAACATCACAAAATGAGAATCTTCACCTAAGAGTGGGACCCAAATTTCACTAAGACGCCATTCTTCAATATCTGATCTCCCACAGGCAGAGTTTTAATAACACCAGGCTAAAGTCCAACAGGTTTATTTGGTAGCAAATACCATTAGCTTTCGGAGCACTGCTCCTTCGTCAGATGGAGTGGAAATGTGCTCTCAAACAGGGCACAGAGACACAAAATAAAGTTACAGAATACTGATTAGAATGCGAATCTCTACAGCCCAGGCATGCAGACATTGCAATACACAAATCTTTCTTCCAAAATACAAATCATTCAATTGATTACCCTGCATTATTTTAATTTTCCTCTATCCTCATATTTCCTTAAATGAAAAATACTGGGTGGAAATGATCTACAGATCTACAGAAAACTGCTGGAGAACTCCTTGCTACCATTGCTCTCTGGCAGCAGAAGGGAAGAGGGCAGTTGGAACAGGGAACAGAACTAAAGCACTTAGAGTGAGCCTGCCAGGGAGCAAATGCTGCAGAGTAGGATTACTTGAGGGCAGAGCGGTTTGGCATGCTATCAGTGGCAGGATAAACTGGGTAAACTCCTTGATGGAGGAGGCATTGGGGAACTGTCATAGCAGCCAAGATGAGTTGAAATTATTTTCCAATAATCTGATCAGTGGTGCTGTGCAATTAGGGTAGATGGGCGGGCTTCTGATTGATGCAGGTTGATATTTCATAAAATTGTATAGTACTTTATAGTAAAATGTGTTTCTTTATCTCACCCAAGCAACCTTCTATTCCTTCCTCCCTCAAGTATTTATCTAACTTCCCCTTAAATGCCTCTCTGCTCCTTAACCCATCCATTTTGTGGTAGTGAGTTGTACATTCTTACTAATTCTGGGTAAAGAAATTTCTCCTGAATTCTTTCTAGGATTTGTTAGTAGCTGTTTTGTATTTATGGGAACCCTAGATTTGGACTTGCACCTTGAATACTCTGCATCTATCAGACCCTTCCATCATGTTAAAGGTCCCTAACAGGCCACACCTCATTTCTCTCTTTTCTAAGAGGAGCCCCAGCCTGTTTTGAAAATGAACTAGTCACCATTTGGAGACTCTCTACAATCTTCACAAAATGTATCTATTAGATTAATTGCTTTTTTGGGAATCTTTGTATTCTGGTATGTTTATGGATGGTTTAGTTTACGATCTTGGGGTTTATTTTGTAGAAGTTCAAGAAGGATCCATATACAACTACGTTAGGAGGCTTTTCAAAAGTTACAAACTACATTCTGGATGCTTTTCGCGGCTATGATGTAACATCCCAACAAAGACCTGCATCTGAGATGGATCTCACTGAATCTATTTCAGGTCTGGAAATTAACCATCAGGAGGAGCCAGGTTTTGAAGTCATCACACGAGTGAGTTCTCTCGATGTCAAAAACCCGCACAAATTATTAAAAACTGTCACGTTGATAAAGCATGTTTTCAGAATTTTCAGTTTTTAATGTGTGCTTTAGCTGTTTGGTTGGCTTGTGAAGGAAGTCTGAAGTGGTACTAAATGAAAATCATACATCTATTTCAGATTGATCTTGGAACGAGGCCTGAAGTTCAAAGGGAAGAACCAGTTTCTACTGAGAAGTGGTCACAGAGCATGGATGCGGAAGGAAGAGTAATCGACGCAGACAACCTGAAAAAAATGATATTCAAGGGGGTAACTGAATTCTTTTAACACTGTTTTATTTTGTACGACACTTTGTTAGCCAGCATTTTTACTTTTGCCACAAAGCACATAATGAGTTAGTATTGTGAATAGGTGTTGCTTAATTACCGTAATATTTGCATTTCCAAAACATTCCCAGACTCTGAGCAAGAGTATACAGTTATTTAATAATTTGCACAAATGCTTTATCTACATTTCAAAGCCATTAAATTTCATATTTCACTTGACCGGCCAACTTATTTGAGTGTTAGGGGATAAAGTATTCTGCTCTGGAAAAGATGATTTGTTGCAGTTTTATAATCAACTAAAGAGAGAGCAAATACAGTGAGTAAAAACAGATTTTCAGATTAAAAAGTAATAGAGGCACATGATATACAATCAACAATGAGCAGTTAAATAAAAATGTAGTAAAATAATTGAAATCCTCCAAATATTTTTTGAACTTTTTTTTCTAATGACAATCTTGGACTGCATTCTAACCTGAGCATCTGAGACTCTCTAACATTTTCATTTCTACTTCCCGTGTTGGTTTTCTCACTGTTCACAGTATGAATGAAGTGAGCTCTCCATTTGATTTGCTGCATGTCCTCGGCATGGCTTTAGGACGTGCAGACGTGTCTTAACATCCGAACCCACTCTCACAGCCAAAGGAAACATGGAAGTCTATACATCTGGGCCTAGTTGATTATTGGAGTTGCCATAAGGTGCTTGATTAAAAGCATCATCAATCACCTGAAGGGAACTCCGCTCCAGATTTTTTGTCAGGTCAACTCCCTCGTCCTTTAACTCTCCTGATGTTGTTTTTAAAGGCGCGTCTGGCAGAGTACAAGTCACTGCCTCATTGCACTGCAGGCTTGGCAGTCTGTTGAGGCAGTTCCTGTGGATGAATCCTGTCGCCAGGCCATGGTTCCCCCCTGTGGTGACCACCCCACCCCTGTGACACGGTGCATTAAAATATAGAATGACTAAACAAGCCTTTGCATGCCAAAGCATTCATTCAAACATTAACCAAGTTAAATCAGCAAAAGTTAAAGATCCTGCTTCATTTTTTGATGTTTTTTCCAAAGCAAAATGTTTTGGACTGTTTCCTAATGGTTTTCTTATCAGTCATTTCTCATTTATATAGAGAAATTCAGGGAAGGGTATAAGTTACAAACAGCAAGTCCTGACTGGCTGTGTAAATTACAACATTTCTGTCAATCATGAAAAATATTTGGAAGTACTATGGATATTGGGAATCTGCCACTTTGTTGATGCACTTCAAATACTAGTGATGGCTCAGGAAGTTTATGAGCTCAATCCTTCTCCGAGGTATACAGACGATAATGGAAAACATTGTTACACCTATTTTCAATGTAAAATAGTAAGCCAATGATTTCAGGACCCCTGGCAAGGGTGGAATTGAAGGCAAAATGCTTCAGCATGCAAAGCCCTTTCACTGTCAACCTTCATGATCTCTTGCTTTTCTGGTTGAGGGCAGGATCCATTCCACAGGACGTGGATGATGCAAAAGTCGTAAAGGTGACCGAGGAAATTGCAACATCTCTTGGGGCATTTCACTCCTAATTGTCACTGGGAAGGCCTTTGCTAAAATCATGCTGAAAATTCTCCATCAACTTGCAGGCCAAGTGTACCCAGATGCAGTTTCTGTGCTGGCAGATCTACAATGGACATGATCTCTATTTGACAGCCAAAGGGGAAGTGTAGGTACCAGGACATACCTCTGTACCTTGCTTTCATGGATTTCATAAAAATCACATATCTGGCAGTTATTTCAAAGGCAGGTCTCTCGGGTATGCTAGCAGAGGCAGCTTCCCTGGCTCAGGCATATTTGCAGGATAAAAGACAGATGCATTCCCAAGGTTATTCTGCATAAGGAAGTAGCCAGAACCAGAAGACCAGTCCAAAGCTCCACATATTTGCAAACATAACATGAAAGCCCTAAACATTGATTTTTGTACATGGGAGCCAACAGCAGAGAAATGGTGACACTACCTGTGGGCTGGCATGTGCCAATATGGATATCAGTGGCTACAGCTTGAGAACAGATGTCAGCACCGATAACAGCACCCCGCAACGACACCTAATAATCTCATTTGCAGCACTTGTGATAGGATCTGCTTCTCGCAGATTGGTTTCTTGAACCACCAGCCAAAATGCACCCTGTGAAACTATCCTATCACCAATGAATTTGCTATATGTCCATCATCTAGTGTAGATGGAAGGATGCCAACCGTTTTTAATGCATTGAAAATGGTCGAAACAGCTGTGTTACTTAAGAAAACAAAATAGCTAAATAACGAGGAAGTTCTAAATTTAAAAAAACCTAAATTTATACAAGTTTCAGAATCATTGATAAAACTGCAGAGGTACATGACGAAAAAGGAAAATAAATATTGGCCTACATCTCCTGAGGAACAGCAGTCATCTCTGCTTGAGCTTTTCCCTCTTCTGAGCCTGGCTTTACAGAAATACAGAGCGCAGTGTCCCTCCAAGAGTTCTTGTTGCAGTGCAGTAGAATTGGGCTGGAGAGGACGTTCCTTCTTACTGTTTGCAATAGTTGCCGAATGCTAAGTTGAAGGGGCCCATGTGAATGTCAGTGAATTGGTGAACGGATGAGCTAAGTGGTAAGGGTATACATGGTTAGGGTGGGCGTGGTGGCAGGTGGGTAAGGTGAATGAGGTAGGTCAAGGGGCGGGCGTGGTCAGAGGAGATGGTGGGGTGTGAGAGTGAATGGGGGAGGGCGGGGGGGGGGGTGGGGCTGGCTGGCTCGCTCAGTTACATAATTAGCCAGGAGTTAAACTAAGTTTTTCTGTCGAACATTTTCTAGGTAATTACCCAGATCTGTCCCAAGTTTCTGATTCTAACTCAGAGTCAGAAATGTTTGTGGAGGGCCCTGGGGAGCAGGGAAATTATCCACGGGAAGTTGAAACTCCTCGGATACTTCTTACATAGATCAGAATGTTAGGACTTCCACCGTTCCAATCTATGATCTTCAATGATCTGGTGACTAGAAAGCCTGGGCCATTATATACATTTTGTTATAATTATTTGCTGCTGAACTGTGAAACTAGCAAAAAAGAATACCAATTTTAGATCACTTAAAATATTGGTTCCTTTTACAGATGTAAAACTATTCCTGTATTTAATGTGTTTCTCTCACAGGGTCTTTGTCACGCAGTTAGGAAAGTGATTTGGAAATTTCTTCTAAATTATTACCCATGGGATAGTACAAAAGAAGGGAGAAGATTATTAACGAAAAGAAAGACGTGAGTTATTTTTGTGCTTCATTATGTAAGGTAGACTATGATCATACAACTATTGTTACTATGGGATATTTCTGGACCTTGGCTGGTCTGTTCTGGGGCTGTGTAGGAAGATTACATTTTCTGTTTATACCCAGTATAATTTTTCTGTTCTGTTGTGATAGGAAGCAGGGAAACAAGTTCTTGGCTACAATACCCAAGAGTTCTGCAGCCCTGTAGGAATTAGGGAAGATTTGCATATATTTCTTTTCATGGATTTGACCGAATATTTAATATTTACATTTTTAGTAAAGCCTTTAACAACTTAATGACTTTACAATTGAGTTTTTGAAATGCTAAATAAACAGTAAGTCTGCTTGACATAACTAAGATGTGGAGATGCCGGCGTTGGACTGGGGTAAACACAGTAAGAGTTTTAACAACACCAGGTTAAAGTCCAACAGGTTTATTTGGTAGCAAATGCCATTAGCTTTCGGAGTGCTGCTCCTTCGTCAGATGGAGTGGATATCTGCTCGCAAACAAGGCACAGAGACACAAAATCAAGTTACAGAATACTGATTAGGATGCGAATCCTTACAGCCAACCAGATCTTAAAGATACAGACAATGTGAGTGGAGGGTTCTGATAGCCAAGTTCCGCACACATGAGGACGGCCTCAACCGGGATCTTGGGTTCAAGTCACACTTTCGGTAACCCCCACAGCTTGCTCCTGGACTTGCAGAATCTCACTGGCTGTCCTGTCTGGAGACAATACACATTTCTTTAACCTGTGCCTAATGCTCCCTCCACTCACATTGTCTGTATCTTTGAGACTTGGTTGGCTGTAAGGATTCGCATTCTAATCAGTATTCTGTAACTTGATTTTGTGTCTCCGTGTGCCTTGTTTGCGAGCAGATATCCACTCCATCTGACGAAGGAGCAGCGCTCCGAAAGCTAATGGCATTTGCTGCCAAATAAACTTGTTGGACTTTAACCTGGTGTTGTTAAAACTCTTACTGTGACATAACTAAAGCAGCAATCAACCCATTTTAAGTTTTTGCTTTTATTTCACATGTACAGAGATGAGTACTTCAGGATGAAGCTTCAGTGGAAGTCAGTCAGCGAAGAACAAGAAAAAAGAAATACAAGGTTGAAAGATTACAAGAGTCTTATAGGTAAACAGACCTATGTTTCATTAAGAGGGCAAAGAAGCAAGTATTCAAATTGAAATGCTAATATTTCTGTGACTGAAAATTTTCATTCTAAGGTAAGAGTTATAGAATGTTTTTATTATTGCCTGCATTAGTCATGCCCGGAACAAATAGAGAGGAGGCCAGATGATTTTTTATTATATAGTGCATTACATTTTTTCTCTGATCTGCTGAGCCCTGCAGGAACTGAGTTAAGACTTTCAACATTGTTTCAGTTCAGAACTCTCCAACCAATAGAGAGAAAAAACATTCATTTAATCATTTGGGATTGGATTCTAACCTAGGTCAATGATCAGTTCACTAACACACTGTATAACTGTCCACTATTACAGTTGCAACTTGCAAGACATCATCAATCTTTGTGTTTATTTGTATTATGTATCATAGAATACTCATTCAGGATAAACAGTTGTGCACTACTAGTTACAGGGTTTTTGACTCTGAGCTGAGTTGTAAACCTTACATGCAGTCTATCACCAAACATAACTCCCTAAACCTGTATAACATGACCCATGTATTTCCTTATTGTACCTTCATGACTGTTGAACTGATCCTCCACTCCTTTCTCATAATGTGGAGATGCCGGTGGTGGGCACAGTATGAAGTCTAACAACACCAGGTTAAAGTCCAGCAGGTTTATTTGGTATCATGAGTTTTGAGTGCACTGCTCCTTCATCAGATGAGTGGAGAATTGGGTTCACAAACAGGACATATATAGACAAAGACCCAATTGCAAGATAATGGTTGGAATGCGAGTCTTTACAGGTAATCGAGTCTTTACAGGTACAGACAATGCGAGTGGAGAGCAGGATAATCTCAGGTTAAAAAGGTGTGAATTGTCTCAAGCCAGGACAGTTAGTAGGATTTTGCAAGCCCAGGCCAAATGGTGGTGGGTTACACATGGTGTGACTTGAACCCAAGATCGCAGTTGAGGCCGTCCTCGTACATGCAGAACTTGACTATCTTTTCTCATCGTACTTGAATGCCTGTCTAATCAGAGTTCTGTGCTTGATCAACGTTGCCAAAAGAAGCATTATTTTTCTGATGCTAGTTTCATCTAGTGTTTAATTTGTTCACTGGTTTTGATTCATGCTGTCTACCTGCCTCTTCTGTAATTTTTAAATTCCATCTTCACTTCCAAGCATTCAGCTTCTTGGTTTGGTGATTTTATTTGATTTACATGGGGTTAAACAATTGAGGATGCCCAGAGAAACTGTTGGTGGCTTGGAAGTGTATCCTCAGATTATGACCCCTGGTTCTGGACTCCCCCACCATCAGGAATATCCTTTCTGTATCTACCCTGTCTACTCCTGTTAGAATTTTATAGGTATCTGAGATCCTCCCTCGTTCTCCTAAACTCGTAAACCTTCACTGCACTCCCTCCATAGCAACAACATCCTTCCTCAGAAAAGGAGACAGAAACTGCACACAATATTCCATGTGTGGCCTCACCAAGGCCCTGTATAACTGCAGCAAGGCATCCCTGCTCCTGTACTCAAATGCTCTTGCTATGAACGCCTACGTGCCAATTACCTTCTTCACTACCTGCTGCACCTACCTGCTTACTTTCAGCGACTGGTGTACAAGGCCACCCAGGTCTCATTGCACATTCCCCTCTCTCGATCTATAGTCATTCAGATAACATTCTACCTTCTTGTTTTTGCTACCAAAGTGGATAACTTCGCATTTATCAACATACTGCATCTCCCATTCATTTGCCCACTCAACTTGTCCAAATCACACTGAAGCATCTCTGTATCCTCCTTACAGCTCATCCTCCCACCCAGCTTTGTGTCATTTGCAAATTTGGAGATATTACATTTAGTTCTCATCAAAATCATTAATATAGTGAATAGCTGAGGTCCTAGCGCTGATCCCTACGGTATCCCACTAGTCACTGCCTGCCACTTTATTCCTACTCTGTTTCCTCTCTGCCAACCAGTATTCTATCAATACATTATCCCCAATCCCATGTGCTTTAACCTTGCACACTAATCTCTTCTGTGGGATCCATGTTGAAAGCCCTGAAAGTCCAAATAAACCACATCCATTGGCTTCCCCCCCTCATCAAATCTACTAGTTACACCCTCAAAGAATTCCAGTAGATTTGTCAAGCATGATTTTCCTTTCACAACTCCATGCTCTGTTCGATTCTACCACTGTTTTTCAAGTGGTCAGCTATTAAAACTTTGACAGTGGACTCCAGCATTTCCCCACCATCAACGTCAGGCTTTCTGGTCTATAATTCCTTATTTTCTCCCTACTTCCCTTTTTAGATAGTGTCGTTATATTCGTTATTCTCCATTCCATAAGAACTGTTCCAGAGTATATAGAATCTTAGAAGGTCACCACCAATGCATCCACTATTTGTAGGGCCACATCCTTACGTACTCTGGGATGTAGATTATTAGACCCTGATGATAGAACATAGAAAAACTGCAACACAAACAGGCCCTTCGGCCCACAAGTTGCGCCGGTCGTGTCCCTACCTACCTAGGCTTATAAATAGACTTCCCTATAACCCACAATCCTATTAAGTCCCATGTACTCATCCAGAAGTCTCTTAAAAGACCCTATAGAGTTTGCCTCCACCACCACTGACAGCAGTCGATTCCACTCACCCACCACCCTCTGAGTGAAAAACTTACCCCTGACATCTCCTCTGTACCTACTCCCCAGCACCTTAAACCTGTGTCCCCTCGTAGCAGCCATTTCAGCCCTGGGAAAAAGTCTCTGAGAATCCGCCCGATCTATACCTCTCAACATCTTGTAAACCTCTATCAGGGTCACCTCTCATCCTTCGTCTCTCCAAGGAGAAAAGACCGAGCTCCCTCAACCTATCCTCATAAGGCATGCCACCCAATCCAGGCAACATCCTTGTAAATCTCCTCTGCACCCATTCTATGGCTTCCACATCCTTTCTGTAATGAGACGACTAGAACTGGGCACCATACTCCAGGTGGGGTCTGACAAGGGTCTTATAAAGCTGCACCATTATCCCCCGACTCCTAAACTCAATCCCTCAATTGATGAAGGCCAGCACACCATACGCCTTCTTAACCACCTCCTCCGCCTGCGAGGCCAATTTAAGAGTCCTATGGACCCGGACCCCAAGGTCCTTCTGATCCTCTACACTGCTAAGAGTATTACCCCTGATATTATACTCCTTCATCCCATTTGACCTGCCAAAATGGACCACTACACCTTTATCCGGGTTGAAGTCCATCTGCCACTTCTCCGCCCAGTCTTGCATCCTATCTATGTCACTCTGTAGCTTCTGACATCCCTCCAAACTTTCCACAACACCACGATATATCAGCCTTTAATCCCATCAATTTTCCCAACACCGCTTCTCTACTAATTAGTTTTTCTACTAATTTCCCATTTGGAAATAAGTGGATGTATTAGTGAGAGACAACATGGTTTTGTGAAGGGGAGGTCGTGTCTCACAAACTTGATTGAGTTTTTCGAGAAAGTGACGAAGATGATTGATGAGGGTAGGGCAGTGGATGTTGTCTACATGGACTTCAGTAAGGCCTTTGACAAGGTCCCTCATGGCAGACTGGTGCATGGGATCAAAAGTGAGCTGGCAAGGTGGTTAAAGAACTGGCTCGGTCATAGAAGACAGAGGATAGCAGTGGAAGGGTGTGTTTCTGAATGGAGGGCTGTGACAAGTGGCGTTCCTCAGGGATCAGTGCTGGGACTTTTGCTGTATGTAATATATATAAATGATTTGGAAGAAAATATAACTGGTTTGATTAGTAAGTTTACGCATGACACAAAGGTTGGTGGATTTGCATATAGCGATGAGGACCATCAGAGGATACAGCAGGATATAGATAGGTTGGAGGCTTGGGCGGAGAGATGGCAGATGGCGTTTAATCCGGACAAATGTGAGGTAATGCATTTTGGAAGGTCTAATAAAGATAGGTTATATACAGTAAATGGCAGAACCCTTAAGAATATTGATAGGCAGAGGGATCTGGGTGTGCAGGTACACAGGTCACTAAAAGTGGCAACGCAGGTGGGGAAGGTAGCCAAGAAGGCATATGGCATGCTTGCCTTCATTGGCCGAGGCATTGAGTTTAAAAATTGGCAAGTCATGTTGCAGCTTTATAGAACCTGAGTTAGGCCGCACTTAGTAGTGTTCAATTCTGGTCGCCACGCTACCAGAAGGATGTGGAGGTTTTGGAGAGGGTATGGAAAAGATTTACCAGGATGTTTCCTGGTATGGAAGGCTTTAGCTATGAGGAGAGGTTGGAGAAAACTTGGTTTGTTCTCACTGGAACGACGGAGGTTGAAGGAAGACCTGATAGAAGTCTACAAGATTATGAGAGGCATGGACAGAATGGATAGACAGAAGTTTTTTCCCTGGGTGGAAGAGTCAATTACTAGGGGGCATAAGTTTAAGGTGCGAGGGGCAAGGTTTAGAGGAGATATATGAGGCAAATGTTTTACACAGAGTGTGGTGGGTGCCTGGAACTTGCTGCCGGGGGAGGTAGTGGAAGCAGATGCAATAGTGAGTTTTAACACATGAATAGGATGGGAATGGATATGGTCCCCGGAAGGGTAGGGGGTTTTAGTTCAGTCGGGCAACATGGTCGGTGCAGGCTTGGAGGGCTGAAGGGCCTGTTCCTGTGCTGTAATTTTCTTTGTTCTTTGTTCTTAATACTGATTTCCTTCAGTTCCTCCCTCTCACTAAACCCTATGTTCCCCAACATTTCTGGCACGCTATTTGTGTCCTTTGTGAACACACAACCAAGGTATGTAGATGGTCAGCCATTTCTTCGTTCCCCTGTTTCTGACTGTAAGGGACCTACATTTGTCTTCACCAATTTTTTTGTGTTCACATACCGATAGAAGCTTTTACTGGCAGTTTTTATGTTCCTTGAAGCCTACTCTTGTATTCTATTTTCCTGTCTTCAATCAATCCCTTTGTCCTCCCTCTGCTGAATTCTAAACTTTTCCCAATCCTCAGGCATGCTGTTTTTTTCTGGCAAATTTGTATGCCTCTTTCTTGGATGTATCTCTAATTTCCCTTGCAAACCATGGGTTGTCCACCTTTCTTATTTTTTTGTGCCAGACAGGAATGAACAATTGTTGCAGTTCACCCATTTGCTCTTCGAATGTTTGCCATTGCCCATCCACCATCATCCTATTAAGTAACCTTCCCCAATTCATCATAACCGACTCACACCTCATACCGTCATAATTCCCTTTATTTAGATTCAGGACCCTAGTTTCAGAATCAAGTACGTCACTTTCCATCTTGATGAAGAATTCTATCATATTATGGTCGCTCATTGCCAAGGGGCCTTGCATAATTAGATTGCCAATTATTCTTTTCTCATTACACAATACCCAGTTTAGGATGGATGTTCTTTAGTTTGTTCCTCAACATATTAGACCAGAAAACCATCCTGTAGACACTCCCAAGAATTCCTCCTTTTACCCGGCTAGTTTTGAAAATGCAGTTCCTCAATAGACTGAGGTTATGCTACCCCTTGGTTAGAGATGTGCTCTCCCAAATCTTGCTGTGGTATACTTGAAAGTTCGAATCTCAAATTTCATTGCCACTTCCACATTGAAGTTTTTACACTAATACATGAGTTGTAGCATGAAGCAGCTTAACACAAGTCGATATTTCTTTTAATGAGTCAGTCTTTTAACCGTTAAGATGATTGTCCTTCAGAGTTTGTTTCTTAGACTCTAGACTTTTTGAAATTATTTAACTTTTTTGGTTCCTTGAAGCTGCTTTATTTGATCCTCACTGAAATGTCACTGCATTGATTCTGATAAGAGCTGTTGGTTCAGTGCCTTGATAGTTTAAAGAGTATGTGGTATTTCATTGTTGATTTAACGCGTTTCATCTTGGGAGGGGAAATAAATAATCCACTAAAAAAACAGGAAGAGTAAAAGAAAATGATACGTGAGGGTACTGGTTAACCTCGTTTTCAGTACAGAAATGTATTATTTGAAAAGATCAAATGCTTTCATTCTATTTTAATATCAGAAAGTAGTTTGAAAATGTTAATTCATTTGGAAATAAAAATTTCTTTTAGAGAAAGACGTCAACAGAACAGATAGAACAAATGCTTTTTACGAAGGGCATGAAAATCCTGGATTGATTCTCTTGCACGACATATTAATGACCTACTGCATGTATGACTTTGACCTTGGTAAGTCTTATGATCTGTGGAAACAACGTGCAGCTTTGCTTACACAAATACTTACTTAAAATCTCTGTCTTCAACTTCAGTGATAAACTATGTACCATAACATTTTCTACCACAAATGTTTAATGTTTGTAATATTTAAGTTGAATATTAATAAAAACATTGCACAGATATGACTGGACAGATAGTGATTGCATGTTTATCTGACACATCAAATTATGTAGGCATGAAACACATAGAAACATAGAAGATAGGAGCAGGAGGAAGCCATTTGGCCTTCGAGCCTGCTCCGCCATTCATTACAATCATGGCTGATCGCTCAACTCAAGAGCCTAATCCTGCTTTTTCCCCATAACCTTAGATCCCATTCGCCCCAATGAATGAACATGATATTATGTTGCTGATTTCATGAGAGTTCTGTAGTTGTTGAAATTGCTAGTCAAATAAGTTGACATGAACTTTTTAATTTTTAGGATATGTCCAAGGAATGAGTGATTTGCTTTCTCCCATTTTGTATGTTATGGAAAATGAAGTGGATGCCTTTTGGTGCTTTGTTGCCTTCATAGAACAAATGGTAAGGGTTAATATTAGCCAATGTTGAATTCTAATCTTTGTAAGCACCTCGCGTATGGAATTCCCCATTTTTTTACAATGGAAATTACTCACCCACTGAGTACTGAAGTAGAGAATGTAGCTTACAAGGGAAGGAAACTGAGCAGCTCAAAGCCACAAGTAAAATGCACAAGTTCCTCTTGTTAGGGTTTCAGATCAAAAATCCCAATGTGTATTATGAAGCCATATTAGACCCCAACAATTTCCTATTTTGGCATTAGTATGAGGATAAGGTGTTTTCCTCCAGGTGTGATTCTATTGACACACTGGGGAGCTTTTATCAAAACAAACTTTATGTAACAACACAGTTTAATTATAACAAATGAATTAGCTTAACTTTTAACAATTGAACAATACTTAAACATGACAAAATGCAATTCTATCAATATGAGTTTGAATGAAGCAATATTTCTCTTGTAGATTTAAACCTCTTTAAAATTACTTAGCAAAACACAGGCATACTTACTTTGATGTACGTTACCAGGCTTGGAGTTTTCAGAAAGCCTTTGGTGAGAGGGATAAAGCGGCACTGCTTTCTTCTGGCAACTGCTTGTATTTTTTAAATGAAACTCTTTCTTTCCTGCAAGCTTAGCTCCTGCCATTAGCCACATGACTCTGTCCCTGTCAATCAACCTAATCGAAACTCTCATGACTTGACATACCTAGTTTGAAATCCCAGGAGAACTTAAATAAACAAAAGGTGCATTAACTCTACAAAGTAACACATCCCCAGCTAAGATCAATTATTAGCTTGCATTCTTAGCATCTGCTGCATGTTTACCAGATCAATCGACTCCTGTAACAAAATACTGCCTCTTATAGCAGTCCTCCCAAACATAAAATATATCAAATAGCACTGTGTCATCACACTTTGACATGTAGAATTGACAGTTTTTAATGACCTAATTAGCATATGATGTCTCTTGAAATACCTGTCCAATTTATATACCTGTCCAATGCTATCATAAGGTTTCAGTTATATGCAATAGGGCTCAAAATATTTTCTTTCAGGATCCTTGAGATTCTCTTGAGAGTTTCTGTCTGGTTTTCAGAGGCTCCTTTCTCATTCCTCCTTTATTAGGTGATGCAGTCACATGGTAACGTTATCTTTTGTATTTGTAGTGAACCTTTTATTTAGAGTTTCCTTCTATAGATAGGTAACCTAGCACAAATATCAAAGAATATGTGAGTATGTAAAATTAAATCTTTTAACTTGGAAGATGTTTCTGTTGAATCATTATAAATAAATCTCCCACATCTCAGTTTCCAAAATGAAAATCTAACTACTGGCACAAGATAACTTACTGAGAATGAGTCTCACATCTGCAGCCTCTTTTAAAAATAAATTGCAAGCAATTAGCTCCCTCCGGCATTCTTTGGTTTAGTTGTGCCAATTTCAAACTTCGTCCCACTCAATTCTTCTGTTTAAAGTGAGTGGTGTCATGATACTGACTTCCACCGGTCCATCTGCGTGACAAAGGGATTCCACACACATTTATTCTGCAGCACCAAGCTAACCATCAGATAACACATTTTTTAATTCACAAAAACTTCACATTTCAGTGATCTTTTCCAAACAAATGCTCCTCCTCACATCATCATCCATGCTTTACTGAGACATAGTTTGAAACCCCTTAGCACAGAAGCACTCCAGCCACATTGGACACAAACTACTTTATAGAGGTGGTTAATCCATTAACCAAATCCCCCAAATACTTTTTACGAAGGATATTGCAAATCTGTACAGAGGCAAACAGAGATATGCTGGCTGTCCAAAATACCTTCAATAGATTTTCCCAGCCTGACCAACCAGATGAAGCTAGGGTTGCCAACTCAGGCTGGACATATTCCAGGAGATGTCAGTGGAAGTGATGTTGTGGAATCCTGGTGGCATGGCAGGCGAGGGTTAGCCCATCCAGGGCAGGGTTGCAGCAGAGTCCAACATCTGTTTGCCCATGTGAACCTGTGATCAGACGGCGGTGGCCCATCAAAGCAGCACAAGAACCAAATGGTTTGAATTGAGTATAAGGCAGGAAAATTTTCACCCAGGCTTAAAACTGAAAATACCTATAAGAATCCCTTTCTGACAGGAACTGCTTTTTTTTAGTGTCTAGTTCCCCTTTCTAGGGGAAAGAAGTGAAACACCGTTGCAAAGTCCTCCAAGACAATGTCAAGCGCATCTGTGGCCCTATCTACGAGGAGACCCGGGATATGCTGAACAGCTTTCTGGAGAATATCATCGGGGATTTGGTCACCTATACAGAACATGTTAAATGCAGGAGAGTCAATCCCCTGGATGTAGTGTATGCCCTGAAATTGCAGGGCTGGACACTATACGGATTTAGTGGTTGAAAGAAATAAACATTAAGCCTAAAATAACTCATTTACCTCATTTATCTAACCCCAACTGTAAATCCCCAAACATAAACCCGACTCTAATTTATCTAGATTACTGAAAACTAACATCAGAAGCCATTTTCTTTAACTTCCCTTCGAAACTGCCTTCTCTCAGTGATTGGTAATGGCAGCAGTGGGACTAGCCCAAATAACTACTCCAACTCCTCCAGTCACAGGTTCCCTCTCTCCTGTCCTGGCTACTTCAATGATGTGGAGATGCCGGCGTTGGACTGGGGTAAATACAGTAAGAGTTTTAACAACACCAGGTTAAAGTCCCAACAGGTTTATTTGGTAGAAAATGCCATTAGCTTTCGGAGCCCTGCTCCTTCGTCAGATGGAGTGGATATCTGCTCCCAAACAAGGCACACAGACTTCTCTAACTTTTTGGAGACTTCCAAGGGTGAATTCGCCCACTGCCCTCTTGGATTTTGAACCCTGGTATCCAATTATTTTCAGGCCTTATGACCTTAATTATGACCTTAACACAAACTATCTGTAAGGACTTTAAAGTTTAAGTTCATGTGTTAGTGTCACAAATAGGCTTACATTAACACTGCAATGAAGTTACTGTGAAAATCATCTAGTCACCACACTCCGGCGCTTGTTTGGGTACACTGAGGGAGCATTTATCATGGCCAATGCACCTAACCAGCACGTCTTTTAGACTGTGGGAAGAAACTAGAGCACTTGGAGGAAACCCACGGCGACACGGGGAGAGCGTGCAGACTCCACACAGACAGTGATCCAAACCGGTAATCGAACCTGGGTCCCTGACACTGAGGCAGCAGTGCTAACCACTGTGCCACCCTCATGCACCCAAAATTCCAAAGGCCTAATGTGTTAGCGATGTGTTAGCAATGTGTTAATGTTAACAGTAATGCAGAAGTACTATCTTCTTTGATTAGTCATAAAGCTAGAAATGCTACATGTATTCATCCTTTCCTCTTATTTTCTTCCTTTGTTTTGGTCTCTCTGTTTGGTATATTTTTCTTCCGTCTTGCCTTTCTCATCTTCCGTTTAATCTTTTTATTTTGTCTTGTTTCATTGCTTATCCCCCACAATTCGGAAGATTCTGGAATTGAAAATGGGAGTTCAGAACTTTTAAGGTGTCTAAAACTGATCATTAAACAACAAGGATGGGCAAAGTTGATTGATGTATTTAGTTTGCCACTAGGATTGGTTAATTTGAGAGTCAGGTGCAATTTTTCAATTACAATAGAGTGAAAGCTATGAAATGGTTAGTCTTTTTTTACATTTCATTAGTAATCTGGAATATAATCGCAGTATGAGCAACATTTTTCTTTTTCTTGCAGCATTGTAACTTTGAGGAGCAAATGCAAGGCATGAAAACAGAATTATCCCAACTGAGTACGTTACTTAAATTGCTAGACCTTGGGTTCTGGAATTACCTCGGTAAGTGTGTTTTCATGTGTGTATCTAAAGTAGCTCGTTTACTTCTTATGTTTAATTTTAAGAAGTCATTTCTCACCTCTGAAGTAACCAACTTTATGATTGGGGCCCCCATTAATGGTTGTTGGCTGCAGATTAAAAACAGCAGTGCAGAGACTCCTGGAGACCAAAGTGCAAGAGTGGGATGCTATGTTTCCACATTCCTTAACACCACACCCACACCTCCCCTCCCACCCCGGCACGGTGGCACAGTGGATAGCACTGCTGCCTCACAGTGACAGGGACCCAGGTTCAATTCCAGCTTCGGTTCACTGTATGGAGTTTGCACATTCTCCCCGTGTCTGCATGGGTTTCCTCCGGGTGCGCCAGTTTCGTCCCACAGTCCAAAGATGTGCAAGTTAGGTTGATTAGCCATGCTAAATTGACCCTAGTGTCAGGGGGATTAGCAGAGTAAATGTATGTGGTTATGAGAATAGGGCCTGGATGGGATTGTGGTAGGTATGACTCGATAGGCCGAATGGCCTCATTCTGCACTGCAGGAATTCTGTGATTCTATCTATGACTCTATGACCCCCTTCAGCAAAGCACAGTAGCCACAGGAGGTTGGCCATCTTATTGTGAGCTAACTTTAGTTTTTGGACATGTTCTTTTGAGTAGAGAACTACATTAAAAACAACACTAATGCAGTCACTGTTGGACCTTATAAAAATGCAGCCTTCTCCTGTTAAATCAAAACTTCCTTGTAATTAAAAACGTGAAAATACTGATAATTTTATTTACTTTTAATTTGAAAGGCTACAAAGCGCACCTGATATTTTATTGAGTTTAATTTGGTTGACTTCCGTTTGAAAAATAAATTGAGAACATTTGTCTTCTAATTGTTCACCGAATGCTTTTTCCTCATCCGTCTTTCGGATGGGATGTAATTCGAACCTCCTGACTACGTTCTCAGGTGAAGATGAAAGGGCCATGCCGCTGATTCAGTGAGGAGCAACAGTGTTTGCCAGATGTCCTCGCCAACATTTCTTCCTTATTCAATGCCACCCAAACAGACTAGCTAGATAATTTCCTTTGATTGTATTGAGTCCTTGGTGTGCACACATTGGCTGCCCCATTTCCTTGCATAAGAGCTCTACCTGTATTTCGGAAATACTTCAAGAACTGTAAAGCAGTTTGCAATATCCAAGGATGTTGAAAGTGCTCATGCAAAGCAAGTTTTTTTTGTTTTCATTGAGTTCAGCAATCTTAAGCTTTGGTATTTGCGTAAAAACGTGGACAAGATAACCGTGCTACAGAGTGAAGTATTTTAGATAGCTCTATTCAACTGGATAAGAGGATTTTTAACAAGCCATGTTGTTTTCCTAGAATCTCAAGAATCTGGATATCTCTACTTCTGCTTCAGGTGGCTTCTCATTCGGTTCAAAAGGGAATTCAGCTTTCAAGATACTCTTAGACTTTGGGAGGTTAGAATCATTTCATGCATATTGTACAGATAAATGTGCTTTTGATTTGCAGTTGATCTTTGAAGAAAAGTTTGGGAGTTACTTTGCAATAATTCCACTTTCATCTGAAGGAACAAAACGAAAAGTGGCCTTGAATATTGCTGGAAAGAGAGACATATTGCCAAAACTTTCACCTTGCATTTATAAGGGCAAAGGCGTTTGTTTGTTCAGAATAAGCAGAGTACAGAGCACACTCAACCAGACCGTGCTTGCAATACTCAAAACAAAACATCAACTGTTGCATGTGATTTGGTGATTGGACAGCACACTTGCTGAATAATCCCGAGTGCGTTAATTGCTACTCTAACAGCCAATTTTAAGATAATCAGTCAAACTTGCAACATAATAAAAACTGAAAATGCTGGGAAAACTCAGCAGATCTGGCAGTATTTGAGGAGAGAGAAACAGTTAGAGTCTGTATGACTTCTTCAGAGCATGTAACGTCGCTGATTTGTGCCTGCTAGAAGTGACCTAACATTTGTACACATTCTCTGCAAACAAAAGGACTATGTTCAAGCCTTGTGCTTTGAATTACCCGGAAGTGCAGGGAGACTATAGTTTCCCACTGTTTTTGCCATGTTGGCGCCCCGGCCAATCATAGCAATCTGTTCTCTCGTGTAGTGTGAATTGGCACGATTGTTTGAATTTTGGCATTCTTGTGTTTATCCTGATCAGTGCAAGATAAAAAAAAACTTTGACAACATGTCTCTTTTCAGCAATATTCAAGACCTGAACAAGTGGTCGGTTAGGTGCATTGACCCGAACAGGCGCCGGAGTGTGGCGACTAGGGAAATTTCAAAGTAACTTCATTGCAGTGTTAGTGTAAGCCTTATGTGTGACTAATAAATACATTTTAACTACTGATGCTCAGTTGCTGCATATTCCAGTGTAGTAAAGAGAATTGGGTGCTACAGCATGAAGCTCGGGTAGTTCAATCTAAAGCATGTTTTGCACTGAATTTTCCAGGATAGTGAGTTATTAATTTTAGACCTTTAGTGTTGTTTTAAAATTTGAACCTACATGATCTATTGTATATAGGCATTTCCTCATTATTTGCTAATGTAAATATATTTTGTTCAATTTGATCAAGCTACTGCTTTAAGTATGTATTTAGCGCTCTCGACTGTTCCAAAATTGCAGTCTGACATTTTCTGTCTCTAACTAAAATATTTCCTTTATTTCTTGTGGCAGTTTTCAACCCAGCTAGTTAATTTGTTATTAATTCATTTACTTTTAATAGAGTCATTTAGGGCACAGAAGGAAATTGCTAATCTAATCCAAGATGGCTTCCAACTGATTTAATTTGATTTATTGTCACGTATTGGGAAAAGTATTGTTTCTTGCACGCTATACAGCCAAAACATACCGTTCATAGAGTACACAGGCGCGAAGGAAAGGAGAGGATGCAGAATATAGTGTTACAGTCATAGCTAGGGTGCAGCAAAAGATCAACTTATATAAGGTAGGTCCATTCAAAAGTCTGATGGCAGCAGAGAAGAAGCTGTTCTCGAGTCGGTTGGTATGCGACCTCAGACTTTTGTATCTTTTTCCCGACGGAAGAAGGTGGAAGAGAGAATGTCCAGGGTGCAAGAGGTTGTTGATTATACTAGCTGCTTTTCCGAGACAACAGGAAGTGTAGACGGAGTCAATGGATGGGAGGTTAATTTGTATGATAGACTGGGCAGTCTAGTTAGACCCGCTCCCCTCCTTGGTCCCTGTAGTCCTGCGAGTTTATTCCCTTCAAATGCCCATTCAAATACCTTTGAGTTACCCTGCATCCACCATCCTCGTGGACAGTGAGTTCCAGGGCATTACAACTTGCTGCGTATAAAAAATTCTTCCTCACATTCTCCCTACAACTCTTGAGCAAAATCTTAAATCTGTGCCCTCTCATCCTCATACAACCAGCCAACCGGAGAAAGTTTTTCCGTGCCAACCTTATCTTGTACATTTCTATCAAAGTTCCCCTCAATCTCCTTTGCTTCAAGGAGAACAACTTCAGCCTTTCCATCGGAACACTGTAACTAGAACACCCCATTCCTGCAACCACTCTGGTAAATCTCGGCACCCTCTCAAAGATCTTCACTTCCTTCTTAAATTCTAGTGGCCAGGACTGTATTCATCATTCTAGTTGAACTTAATTTCCCTACTTTTGTACTCAATGCCTCTATATATGAAGCTCAAGATCCCACACTCTCAATATGTCCTTCCATCTTCAAAGATCGTTGCACAATGCACCCCGAGGACCCTTTGTTCTTGTACACTTTTGGAATTGTGCCATGAAGTCCATATTGCCTCTCCCCATCCCTTCTGCCAAAATGCATCACCTCACATTTCCCTGTATTAAATTCAGTCTGCCGCTTGCTTCCCATTCTACTAGCCTATCTATATCCTGATGTGGACGACTCATGTCATCCACACTGTCACTCTAAGTTTGATATCAACAGCAAATTTTGAAATTTTACTCTGTATTTCAAGATCCAAGTCATTTATATATAGTAAAAACAAACCAATAATCTATAAATAATCTCTAAGTTCCACACGTTGAATTTCACCAAAAACCTGAAAATCCACATATATTTATTTCAATAGTCTGGGTTGCATTAGATTCTTGCACCCATAGGCAAAGCTAAGTGTGCCAGCACTAATCTGCTCATAACCCAGTCCCTGGGAACGTGTCTATACTTCTTTGTGGCTCCCAGAAGGGCCCAGAGCTTTATCCCTGGTTTGCTAGGTAGAAATTTTGGTCTCGGTTGACATCATTTGTTTCTCTCCCAACCAGTATTTTTTGAGTTCAAAAGTTTAGAGAGAATATATTTCTAGGTTCTCTGACAATCTTGAGTGAATATTGCTTCTTTTTTCAAAATGTGCGTCAGCCAGACGTTGAGCTAAATCTATAAAGAATGGATGAACAATTATTACGTCAACCAGATGGAAAAAAAACACAATAAAGATAAAATTGCAAAGATATTTGAAGATTATTTCTTGAAAGTGCTGACACCAGGACTGTTATCAAGAATATCCATATCTCTCTCCTGTGTTTCTGAAACAGAATCATAGTAGTAATAAAAAAATTACAGGAATGAAGGAAATTAAATTCTGAGTAACAGTGGGAGAAAAAAACCTTCTTCATTTTGTAGGTTATGTGGACTGGATTGCCTTGCCAGAATTTTCATCTTCTGATATGCTGTGCTATACTGGACTCTGAAAAACAGAAGATAATGGAAAACCATTACGGTTTTAATGAAATTCTAAAGGTACTGAATTACTTGTATACAAAAAGGTCAGATGCAGAGCTGTGTGCTTTATCTATATTTCAGATCAATATATAATAAGCACAGAATCACAAAATGGTTACAGCACGCAAGGAGGCCATTTAGCCCATTGTGTCTGTGCTGGCTCTCCAAAAGAGCAGTTCACCTTGTGCTACTCTCCTGCCTTCTTTCCATAGCCCTTTATTTTCATATAATTTCCTCTTGAATGCATCGATTAAGCTTGCCTCAGCTTCAGGCAGAACATTCCTGATCTGACCGTTCGTTGTATGAAATGTTTTTCCCTCATTTTGCCATTGCTTCTTTTACTAATTGCCTCAAACCAGACTCCTCATAATTTTGAAAACCTCCTCAAATCTCCCCTCAATCCTCTCCCAGGGTAAAAATCCCAACTTCCTCAGCCTATTTATGTAACTGGTTAAGGGGATGAGGAAGTTAATTTTGCATGAATCTTTGCACCACCCCATCCTTTGGCATAATCTTCCTTTAAACTTTACATAGTGCAGGATTAAACTTTTCCTCCTCAGAATCCACATTGAGGACTTTTTATTTTTCTATTCTTAGCACATCAATGAACTTTCCTTGAAATTGGATGTAGAAGAAGTGCTCTGTAAAGCAGAAGCAATTTACTGCCAAATGATGAGATGTAAGGTGAGTGGTATACTATGAAGTATTTAACCTTTACCAAATTTTGCTAGAATCTAAAGACATCAAGGAGTATGGAGAGAGAGCCAAAGGATGTCGTTGAGTTGGAAGATTGGACATTATCTTATTGAATGGCAGAGTAGGCTTGAAGGGCCAAATGGCTTACTCCAATTTTCAGTGATTTTCAGTAACCACTGTAATGAAACGTGCTTGAAGAATGATAAAGCTCTTGAATCACTCAGGAACACGTTTAGCTTCTGTCTGTCCATTAAAGTACACACCGGGAGCGATTCTCCCATGCCGCTGCACTAACTTTTTAGCGCAGCGGGCTGGGAAAATCCTGTGGCGGACAATGCACAGGAGTGGCGCGTGTGTTCCCACCACGATAGCGCCTCCCAGTGCCGGATTTCCGGTGGTGTCTGCTTTGCGCTGGAAATCAACGGGGAGGTGGGGTAATTATTTTAAATCTAATTTTAATATAATGTAAATGCAATTAGCGGGCCCGGGACTCCGGGTCCTCTAGCCTCTCATCCCCCCTTTTGGGGAACTAACGGCCTGACCCTGCTGGAGTGAAGGGGAGCATTCGGTGCCCCCCAGAGGGTCGGGCGCCAGGGAGGGGTGCTGCCTGGGCATTGGTACCCTGGCACTGACAGCCTGGACCCCCAGCCATCGAGCTGGCCAGCAGTCAGGAAGCCATCAGTGTCGGGTTACTGCGCATGTGCCGATCTCAGCACTGATAGATCGCTGATTGCGCAGTGGCTCGCTCAGCACACTGATTTCAGCAGGGATAGGCCCCGCCCCCTAGCTTTTAATAATATTCACGCTGGTGTCACATGTAAGCCAGACCAGATAAGGGTGGCAGATTTTCTTCCCTCAATGACATTTTTGAACCAGATGGGTCTTTCTGACAATCGACAATGGTTTCGTGGTTATAAGTAGATCCTTAGAATCATAGAAATCATAGAAACCCTACAGTGCAGAAGGAGGCCATTCGGCCCATCGAGTCTGCACCAACCACAATCCCACCCAGGCCCTACCCCCACATATTTACCCGCTAATCCCACTAACCTACGCATCTCAGGACTCTAAGGGGCAATTTTTAACCTGGCCAATCAACCTAACCCGCACATCTTTGGACTGTGGGAGGAAACCGGAGCACCCGGAGGAAACCCACGCAGACACGAGGAGAATGTGCAAACTCCACACAGACAGTGACCCGAGCCGGGAATTGAACCCGGGACCCTGGAGCTGTGAAACAGCAGTGCTAACCACTGTGCTACCGTGCTGCCCCTTAATTCCAGATTTTTTTTTATTGAATTCGAATTCCACCATCTGCCATGACGGGATTCGAACCCGGCACCCCAGAACATTAGCTGAGTTTCTGGATTAATAATCTAATGAGGCCCTTGTTGCTGCATGAACTTAACAGTTAATGTGGGAAAACTACAGTTGATTCAGTGATGATAAGTTTCCCATAGCAACCTTTGAGTACCATACGTTAATTTCCTGTAATTCCTCACTGCCAAGGTCACAAGATTTTAAATCCAAGTTGATGAGAGTTATTTTATGTAAAATAGAAACAGTTTATAATTTCCTTCTGATTTTAAAAAAAAATGAAATTTTCTTTATATTGTGTAGGAGTTGCCGCAGGCTGTTGGTGAGATTCTCGGTCTAAAGGACAGCACACTTGTAACCCCTGATTTGGAAATCGGTGCATCTGAGAGGGGGGTTTCCAAAAATCCCTGGAGGGCAAACCATTCCGATACGGGAGCAGACTCCTTTGCACAGACAAATGAAGACTTAGCCGGACATAGAGACACTCCTCAAAATGGGCACAAGGTGACAAGTGTAGAATGAAGCGGAAAGCTGGAATTTTGTAACCCAAGACAAGAGATGCCACAATTTGTTTACTTTTTGCAAAAGACCTCATAGATGACTCATCAGTATTTGGAATGATCAGATGGTTTGGATGTGTTCAAGACCAGATGGGGCGGGTTTAGGGCAGCAAATGATTCTGTTGCAGTTTCACATGTTTAAAAAGTGAATGCAGAGAAACTTTGCATTTTTCTAATTACTTAAAACCACAAGGGCCTTCGTATGGAATTGCATTTTTCTGATTGCCTCATGTCATTTACATGGATGTTGGATAGTAATGAGATTTTGTTTTGTATTAATATGAAAACAAATATTTTGTTAAGTCATGAAAGCTTGTCCAATTAGTACCTATGATTTTACTTTAAAAAGGGTTTTTTCCTCTTGTGATGCCTCCTGAAATCAAAGAAATAATGTTTTTTGTAGCTTTTAAATCAAACGTACAAGATTTAATTAAATCGCATAACTGACTTGTCCAATCTACCTACCCAAAGTAGGGCATCCTCTGTGATAGCTCATGCTTGACCATTTTTTGTGGGGAATCAAGATTTAGGGAAAGAAATGTAGTGAGTGGTGAATTATAGATAACATTCAGTCATCGTTTAATTCTTGAAAAACTTTTACCAGCTTTTTACCAGTCCTAACAAAAGAACTGATGCATTGAGATACCCTATAGATTTTGGATTAGCTATACTGATAGTTCTAACAAAGTTATCGCAACTATTTCTCAAATGAGCTGTGAATACTACAGACGAGACTTCAGCAAATTCATACCATAACCTACAATGTTCAAGAGAAAGAAAGTACTTACAAGTTTTGCTGCAGTGATGCATTGTTATAAGCAGTGTTAACGAAAGACTGTTCGCTGTATTATTACGTTAAATATGAGGCTGGGAAATGATTTGGTTTACCATTCTGAAGTTAGTTTACAAGACCTGAAGTTAGCTGACAGCAGGGGAGTTCTTTGCAGGGCCCCAGTGAGATTCCTTATCTGCCAGAGATTTGTCAGAACTGCCAAAAAAGGTATTTAATTTGCAATTAGTGCAATGCTTAGTAAACTAATACCCTCCTCAAAATGCAAATCAAAAATTTATATAGTCTTTTAATCAGCTGAGAATATTTGTAAAAAGCTTAATTTTTAAGCAGTCACATTTTCTCTCCATACTTTAATGTATGGTTAATAATAAAGCATGTTGAATAAATGTATAACTTGATTTACCTTATGATTTTTACTATAATAAGAAATGTACAGTGGCATAATTTCTAACAGTTGTATAAAGCCTGACGTTTTGTATTCTAATTATGTGTACAAAAGTAAATGTAATATATAACTCTGCTCTCTAAAATATGTACTTTTGTTCACAAGGGAACTATTTTTAGAACACGTGGTTTGTGGAACGAAAATCCCTATTTGCACTGTTTTCTTTTTATTATGGGAAACTCAAGATCATTTTACTTTACAAAAGCACTTGCGTCCATGTACGTGGAAGGAAGGCTTAGGATTACACTGAAGTTTGTATGCTACCCGTTAATAGAATTGTAACAAAGAAACTTTTGAATGAAATACACACTTTTGAAAAACTTCAGCTGGTGGCTTTAGTGTAGAGGGACCCTCGGTTTTCAGCTCAGCTTGACTTAGTTCACCAAGTTCCTGGAGGATGTTAAATCTTCACTAGTATCGAGAAGCTTAGAATGAGAAAACTGTTAACCACAGTGCCATTGACCAGACGTGACTTGGCACTTCAGCTCTGATAGCTCTATACTTTTTAAGCTATTTAAGGGACCCGTTACTTCCTGGTGCCATTTTCCCTGTGATGGATTTCTGTAAAGGTTTTTGCAATTTTTGGTATTTTGTTCTGGCCATTTTATTTCCTGGCATTATTCATTAAATACTTTAAAACTGGAACACTGGCAAACATTTAAACTCTACATGTGAACAATCCTTTAAGTTTAAAATATTTAAAAGCTTAACTTAAAAAAAAGATATATTCTCAGCATGCCATTTGCAACAAAGTACATTGGCTTAATTATATGCAATGATTTAACAGTACAGAGCTGAGGCAGGCGTGGGATGGGGCAATAAAAGAAGGTAGGTTGAAGAGGCTTATTCCACTTTATCCAGGGATATTCTTCAGTTGGTGTACTTGGCCCATACATTTGAGGAGCACTGGTGGCAGTGTGTTCTTATTCATGTTAGCCTGCCACTTTCACTTTGAGACTATATTATGGTGTTGTGCAAAGTGATCTATTATACATGCATCCAAAATGAGTAGACGCAACACCATATTTCCCAGGTGGAGGCCACACATTGCGTACACTGGTATATAAGCTCACAGGCACCACAGAAGCATTCCTGTCAACTGTTTCATAGCAGTTCCTATAAAGTGGACTTTGTCCCCTCCTGCAATCTTGAAGCAATATTATCCCTGTAATCTCCCTGTGTGGAATTGCTTGATCTGTTGGATAAACAATCACCTAATTACAGTAACCCTGCACACTGGATCAAATGTTATAAAATGCTGTTAGCAATCTCTTGATTAGCCAAAATATTAAATCTGGCCAGTGTTTGTACTGGTGCAGGCAAATAATGTTCATCTCTTTAAAATGACATGAAAACATGATACATAGAAGAAGGAATAGAAATCTTAAAAATGAAATGCTATATAGAAGCAGTGAATGGGACTAAGTGAATAGCTGTGTCAGAGGTGTAGGCACCACGGACCAAATGTTTTTTTTCCTGTACTGCAAAATTGGTGTCTATTATTGATCTGTAAATCTTCCAATCAAACTAAACATTTTTGTGATGGATCCCCCTCAGTAACCTGAAGTGTTAAAATTGCAATAAGCAATGTTATTACGTTGGAAGTTATCAGAGCTAATTCTATTAATGAACGCACCGTTTACAACCTATTTTTGTCTTGAACTTAAGGGAAAGCATTTGCGAATTTGCAGGAACTTTTCAGTTTACACGGACATGTACAGGGAGTCAAAGAAGAGTGCTGGTGTCCTCTAAGGTTTTAATTTCCTGTTGCCTCGGAAATTAGCATAGGTTGACATAATCTTTCGGTTTATGCCTCGCGTTTGTTCTCTGTTATTTGTAAAATGTGCCCTTTCTCCAAATTTCTTATTAGTTTACAAAGATTCATTGTACAGTGTTCCAGTAACTATGACACATTTTCTCTGCCGTTCATAAGGAAATTAGTTTTATTAAAAATTGCGCCATAAGAACCTGATGTGGAATATTTTATCTCTGTAGCATGCTGCGTGTGGACACACCATTTCTGCAATATGTACATAAAATTGCATTGATCTCATCAAATTATTGTTTCGTACAATGTGAAATGTTGAATCAATAATATTGTAGACTAAAATAAATTATCAGTCACATTTATATACGGATATATATGCCATTGCACAGAACATCATTGAGTTCCATTATAGCCTCATGCTGTTAAGTTGAAAATCTAGCTTTTTACTTTGGAGGTAATGAAGAGTGAATTACTGTTTTTACTTCCTGATTTATGATTGCAAATGGGATAACTCGTACATCTTAGGAGATGCTTCTTCATTCCATAATGGGGAAAAACACTTTTACAATAAAAAGGTTGCCGCTGCTGATATTTATCTAATAGTATCCGATGATCCTCTGTACATTGTTTTCTTCTGTGAGTGGAAGAAATATATGCTTTCAAGAGAGTGCATCGTATCATTTGTGGGGTAAAAATGTATTTACATAGAACTGTGCTGACAAGTTTCACATCTTGTTTGTCTAATTCAAGGCAAGGCAACTTATCGTTTCCTTCTTATTAGTTATTGCCACTGAAAACTGACGAGTTTTTTTTTGTCACTGTCAAATGTCAAGTGAGGAAAAAGTTAACCAGAATGATTGTAACCATAGAAACCCTACAGTGCAGGAGGAGGCCATTCGGCCCATCGAGTCTGCACCGACCACAATCCCACCCAGGCCCTACCCCCACATATTTTACCCGCTAATCCCTCTAACCTACGCATCCCAGGACTCTAAGGGACAATTTTTAACCTGGCCAATCAACCTAACCCGCACATCTTTGGACTGTGGGAGGAAACCGGAGCACCCGGAGGAAACCCACGCAGACACGAGGAGAATGTGCAAACTCCACACAGACAGTGACCCGAGCCGGGAATCGAACCCGGGACCCTGGAGCTGTGAAGCAGCAGTGCTAACCACTGTGCTACCGTGCCGCCCTTTTTGTTTCAATTGTAACAAAGCACCATCTGTGCCAGATTCCCCGCAACTCCTATCCATAGGCAAAATAAACTTGAGCAACGTTAGAAAGTAAGAGTATGATCGGGCCAAGCACTGGTAAAAATATATCTTTTGCTAGGTGCAAGGTGACATAGGTACTGGAATTAATCTGGGGGGGGGGAGGGCGTCTTGCAGAAACTTTTCCCTTTTTATTCTTTCATGGGACATGAGGGTTACAGGCTAGCTATTTTCATTGCCTTTGGGAAGATGTTGGTGGGCTGCTGCCTTGAATTGCTGCAGTTCATGAGGTGTAGGTACATTGCTGTGCTGTTTGGGAGAGGTTGGAGGATTATGACTCAGTGCCAGTGAAGGAACAGAGACGTAGTTCCAAGTCAGGATGGTGAGTGACTTGGAGGGAACCACGTCGGTGGTGGTGTTCCCATACATCTGCTGCCCTTGTCTTTCATAGCAGTGGATGTTGCGGGTTTTTAATCGAGAGATTAAGTATGCTGTGAAAGAATGGCCATGGTGGACATTTCTTTTAATCTCCCATTTCCTATTATTTTGAGATTCTAAGGGCGGGATTCTCCGCCTCGCGAGACGGCAGGCAGGAATCCTGATGCCCCGCAGAATGGGGGCGATAGCCAACAAGATTCCCGACGGGTGTCAAGGCAATGAGGATTCATCTGAGCTGCTGGCCCCAATGGGTTCCTGTCCATAGTGGGCAGTAACCTGATAATTATGCAAACTGATGGCACGTTCGCCAACTCCCCCCTGCCATGCACCCTGCCCCCCCCCCCCCCCCAAAGCGGGGGCATGGTGTGTTGGACTGCCAAGATCTAGAGGAGCACCACCAACCCCTCAGAAAAGAGGGGCACCCTCCCCATCAATAAAATCATAAGTCGCTCCCCACACACACATATACCACGCAGGCATGAGATGACCTAACTCAAGCTTCCCCCCCTCGCGCCCCCCCCCCCCCCAATAGTGCTTTGAAAGAGGCCTCCATTGACAGCTTAATGGATTTCTACTCGTGCTCCAGTCAGCTGTTTATTTTCATTTCCCTGCTTGAATGCATCTCGGATATCTCCATTGATCCAAACTGCAATGTTTACAAAGATTCTAAACCTGATTGACAGCTGTGGTTTCTTCAAAAGGAGTAAGGCCGCGTTTAATTCCGGCCTCGGGTGACTGTGTGGAGTTTGCACATTCTCCCCGTGTCTGCGTGGGTTTCCTCCGGGTGCTCCGTTTCCTCCCACAGTCCGAAAAACATGCTGGTTAGGTGCTTTGGCCATGCTAAATTCTTTCTCCGTGTACCCAAACAGGCACTGAGTGTGGCAACTAGGGGATTTTCACAGTAACTTCATTGTAGCGTTAATGTAAGCCGACTTGTGACTAATAAATGAGCTTTTACTTTAAGTGGTTTGCAAAAGAGGAAGTGTAAAATGGTGCCCTGATCTCTGGACAGCGGAGTTGACCAGCAGGTTCCCTGAGATGAGCGAGTTAATAGCTTTCAGGTGGATGAATCCCACCTGACGTGCTGTCAATGCCAGTGGGAAGCGCTCCTGTTTTCCTGCCAGTGTGGGCACTTGTGATAATGGAAGAATTCCGCCCTATTCCTCTGAATGTACCAGAGAAAGCAGGAAGCTGTTACAAGGGCTCATATTTTGTGAATGTGCTGCACTCGTTGGAATATTGCAGCTTTCCTTGCTGCTGTTGCTCCCACAGTGGCACATTCACATAGATACTTAGAAAAATAGGAGCAGGAGTAGGTCATTCAGTCTTTCTAGCCTGTTCCGCCACCTCATGGCTGATCAGCAAATTCAATATTCTGACCCCCCCCCCCCCTTCCCGCCCCCCGTAATCCCTTTAACCCTTTAGCCTCAAGAGTTCTATCTATTTCCTCTGTGAAATCTCAACATTTTGGCCTCAATTACTTTCTCTGGTAGTGAATTACACACATTCGCCACTCTCTGGGTGAAGAAATTTCTCCTTCAAATTTCTTTCAATTTCTTATCTTCAAACTATGACTAGTTCTGGACTCCCCCACCATTGGAAACATTCTTTCTGATCATTGCAGGAGTGACAACATTATTTGGGGGAAGATGTAATTCATTAATAAATTCTATTATAACTTGAATCCCTACCCTGCAAAAAGAGGCCATTCAACCCAGCGAGCCTGCACTGATAACAATCTCACCCAGGCCCTATCCCCGTAATCCCACATATTTACTCTGCTAACCTCCCTGTCACTAAGGGGTAATTCAGCATGACACATCAACCTAACCCACACATCTTTGGACTGTGGGAGGAAACCGGAGCACCCGGAGGAAACACATGCTGGCACAGGGAGAATGTGCAAACTCCACACAGTCAATTGAGGCTGGAATTGAACCTGGGTCCCTGGAATTATGAGGCAGCAGTGCTAATCACTGTACCACCCATTCTCTTGTACAAAGCATTTCAACTATTGGAATGATCCCCAAGAAAATTGCATAGCCATGAATATGGTGCTGGTGGAAGACTATGTGATAGTAAAATATTTCTAAGGGCACAGTGCCAGATCCTGTGAAAGGAGTTTGTAAATGCCCCAAAGTTATTCCTTGGAATGGTTGCAAAGAACAAAATGCATCATGTCTGGCAAAACACTGTTCCACTCTCTGGGATCTGAAATATGTTATTTTCAAAATCAGTGCAACTTTGACAATTGGATGAGAAGGAATGAAGGTAGTTTAGGAATAATGGACAATAAGCCACCTGAAATCACGATAAGTTATGACTGTAGACTGGATGTTGCATTTTTCCTTTAATTCCTGTCGAATTGCCAGTGAAGAATTACAGAATGGTTACAGCAGGAGGCTGCTTGTCCTGTTGCTTCTGTGCTGGCTCTCTGCAAGAGCAACTCACCTAATCCCATTCTCCCACCCGTTCCCTGCAATACTACAATTTCTTTCCTCGTCAAATAACTATCCAATTCTCTCTTGAAGGCTACAGTTAATCTGCCTCCACCTCCACACACGGGTCCTAACCATTTGCTACATAGAAGAGGATTTTCTCTCGTTGCTCTTGCTGTCCACATGTTAATGAAAGAAGTGGACTTGGTGCTTAACTTCTCCAAAAATTTGCACTCTGATATTAATCAAATGTGACTATCACGTTTATGCACATATTCAGATAAGGGGGTTAATATGAATAGAAAACTATTATACATTTGCTCACCCACTGAATCGGGCAGACTAGTAGTATAGTGATTGAAAAGGGTTATATTTCTCCTAAGTCATTTTTGCATCACTTACACAGTATTTCTCTTGTACAAAGCAGACAGATAGAATTTTAATCCATCAGTTGTCAGTGGGATGAGTCATGCTTTCTCTTTCACTGAGCAATCATTGGAGTTGATATTAATATTGATGATCTGTGTCCTGTAATTTCCTCCATAAAATATTAAAATAAATCCCGATGCTATGATGTTATCAATGGTTACATGTTATTAAAATGTTTATATGTCTAACAAGTAGATGTGTTGGATACTTTTCTATTACTTTGGAATATGGGCTTTGCTAAAATGTCCAGTAGATGATTTTACAGGTGAATGTTGTTCAGCCACCGAGTCGCTCGGTTTTTGGTCACAGTCAGTCACACGGATTATAATTTCAGACCTGCCGAATCTAAAAGGATCCCATGCTTTTCAATCCCAGGACACACATTCTCATTGCTGCAACCCCCAAGACCTTTCACTACTGTTATGATCCTAGTTGATATAACTGGATTGGGAAGATCCAGAATGGAACATGGCTCAAAAGACTGTAACTTTTACTTTATGTGAAGGAACAGACTAAGTAAGAAGTTTAACAACACCAAGTTAAAGTCCAACAGGTTTATTTGGTAGCAAAAGCCACTTTTTTGTGGCTTTTGCTACCAAATAAACCTGTTGGACTTTAACCTGGTGTTGTTAAACTTTTTACTGTGTTTACCCCAGTCCAACGCCGGCATCTCCACATCAAGGAACAGACTCACAGGGCTGCCAATTAGTTCTAGCAACAAAAACAAAACATCTATTAAACACAAAACATTGGAGGATGACACAATACTCCTTTGCTCCCCCCTTATTTTAGCAAAAACACACAGGTTTTAAGATTAACACATTACAAAGTATATCTGAATCTACAATGGTCTCAGTAACACAAAGTACATTTAAATTCACAGACGGGCTGTGTCAAAACACACATCCCGCTCTGAACCCAAATGAATGTCTGTGGATTTCTCCTCAGAATCCCCCCAGATGATTGAAATCGTCTTTCACAGCATTGCTTTCCATCAGTGGTTTTATTCTGAAATCCAGTTCAGGTTTCCCAAATTACTCTTTCAAGCAAAGCTTCTGCTCCACTTTTGACAATGAATCCAGTATCCAGAATTTTCAACCCCCCCCCCCTTTTGGATTTAGTTGTCTTAACTGCTGTAAAAATGTTCATAATTTCTTTAACTCTCCATTGAATTCTATGATGCCGGTGGTGGTTCATGGCTATCACTGACACCGCAAACCGTCTGCTCAAAGTGGAGAGGATCTCCAAGAAGATTGTGCATATCGACATACCAACACTGGCATCTCCACATCATGGCTATCATCGACACCGCAAACTGCTGGCTCAAAGTGGAGAGGATCTTCAAGAAGATCGCGCACATCAACACATTAAATTATATGAAAGTGGCGTCAAATCTTTCATATGCCTCTGAAGTCTGTTTTCCCACTTTAATTCTGGTGACTGCAGCTGTCTCTTTCACTCACAACTCTTTGTCTGCTTCTTATTTTGAATTCTCCTTTGATCAATATCTTGATCTCTGTTCTCTTAACTTCAGTCTTAAAACACTCTTTCTGACACAATTCCCTGGTTATCTCGACTGTTTCTGGTTCTTTGGGAAGCCTGCCTCTTGGCAGCTCCCTTGTCCTATCTAGCTTCTCCTGGCAGAGTTAGGAGATGTTCACTCCCCAGTGTACTATCTTCAAGTGCAATATATTTCCTACATTCCTACCTTAAAAGTTCCTCAGTTGCTAAGCAACACTGGAGGTAAGGGTGTGTGTGGGGCAAAGGCTAGAGAGGATAAAATCTTCTAATACGACTGGGATGAATTTCCAGAGAACTGAGTTGGAAGGTCCAACACCATCCTACAATTCTGCCCAACACCAAGTTCAGTGTATCAGGACATATTTTACCTCGGCAGGTCTTTGAATTGTGAAATTGTTCAACTGGTACAGCCAGCCTCTGTAGGCTGTGTCATTAACACTACAATGCAAACCTTAGACCTCTGATTTAGTCAAGGTCTTGTAACAAAAAGACTAAATCAATGCACATTCTCCTCGTGTCTGCGTGGGTTTCCTCCGGGTGCTCCGGTTTCCTCCCACAGTCCAAAGATGTGCAGGTTAGGTTGATTGGCCAGGTTAAAAATTGCCCCTTAGAATCCTGAGATGCGTAGGTTAGAGGGATTAGTGGGTAAATATGTGGGGGCAGGGCCTGGGTGGGATTGTGGTCGGTGCAGACTCGATGGGCCGAATGGCCTCCTTTCTATGATTCTATGAAATCAATGTTCCTACCACTGTGACTCTACATATATTCTGTCAATTGGTAACAACCTCTGTCTATCTCTGTTTACAACACTGTCTATAGAATGAGAAAACTCACTGTGGCAAAACAGACAAACCAGGTAAAAAAAAATTTGAAACTGTAATGTCCTAACTATATTACAGTTGTGGGTTTTAACAGAAGGAAAAGGTGTGGTTTGCATACGTAGGTATAAAGTAACACACAACAGGTTTCACTGAAAGAGATGTTCTCTACACTGCAGCCTCACAAACTGAAAATAGAACAGCAGCCTCTGCAAACACCCTAATGACATCACCATCGAATCATGTGATCAGTTCTTAAAGCAACCTGCAACCCTTTTAAATATATAAGAGAAACCAACGATTTTCAAGGGACTATTCACAAATAGGCTCAAATAATTTCCCTAAATGTCAACAATTATCAACCATTGTTTGATGAGGGTGATGCAGTTGATGTAGTGTACATGGACTTCCAAACGGCATTTGATAGAGTGCTGCACAACAAACCTGTGAGCAAAGTTGGAGCTTAAGTAATAAAAGCAACAGTGGCATTCAGGATATGAAATTGGCTGAATGACAGGACACAAAGAGTAGTAATCAGTGTTTTTTTGGACAGGAGGTAGATTTTTTTTTAAATCCCGACAGTACAGAAGGAGGCCATTCAGCCCATCATTGAGTCATAGAGGTTTACAGCATGGAAACAGGCCCTTTTTTAAAAAACCCCTAAGCTAATCCCAATTGCCCGCATTTGGCCCATATCCCTCTATACCCCTCGTACCCATGTAAATATCTAAATGCTTTTTAAAAGACAAAATTGTACCCGCCTCTACTACTACCTCTGGAAGCTTGTTTCAGACACTCACCACCCTCTGTGTGACAAAATTGCCCCTCTGGACACTTTTGTATCTCTCCCCTCTCACCTTAAATCTATGCTGTCTAGTTTTAGACTCCCCTACCTTTGGGAAAAGACATTGACTATCTAGCTGATCTGTGCCCCTCATTATTTTACAGACCTCTATAAGATCACCCCTCAGCCTCCTACGCTCCAGAGAAAAAAGTCCCAGTCTATCCAGCCTCTCCTTATAACTCAATCCATCAAGTCCCGGTAGCATCCTAGTAAGCCTTTTCTGCACTTTTTGTAGTTTAATAATATCCTTTCTATAATAGGGTGACCAGAATTGCACACAGTATTCCAAGTGTGGCCTTACCAATGTCTTGTACAACTTCAACAAGACATTCCAACTTCTGTATGACATCGAGTCTGTACTGACCACAATCCCACCCAGGCCCTATTCCTGTAACCCCACACATTTACCCTGCTAATTCCCCTGTCACTAGGGTCAATTTAGCGTAGCCAATCCACCTAACCCGCACATCTTTGGACTGTGGGGGGAAACCAGAGCACCGGGAGGAAATGCAGACACAGGGGGAACATGCAAATTCCACACAGACAGTGACCGAGGCCGGAATCAAACCCGAGTCCCCGGCACTGTGAGGTAGCAGTGCTAACCACCGTGCCACCATGCTGCCCATGCTGCACTTGTTGTGGAGTTCCCAAGGGATCGGTTTTGGATCCCTGTTGTTCCTGATATTTATTTGTGACCTGGACTTCGGTGCGCACGACACAACTTATAAATTTGCAGATGATACAAAATGTGGAAGTATTGTGAAGCAGGAAGGGGATCATATAGAACTTCAAAAGTTTAAAGTTTATTTTTTTAGTGTCACACGTGGGCTTATATTAACACTGCAATGAAGTTGCTGTGAAAATTCCAGGGGATTCAATAGAGAGAATCGGGATGCACTCAGATACCTGAACCGTTGGACGGGCTGACAGCGGTGCTTTTTTATTGACTGACTGGTTTTACCTTTTACCCTTAAATCATTGAAAAAATTTCTTCCAATGCCATGGTCAAATCGAGGGATTTGGCGGCCGTTTAAATCTGGAACTACTGGTCGTGCTGCACTCTACATTGAATATTAGTAATGAGGGAGATTGTAGTATTCCAGTCCAATGGTAACTTGCAATCACATAGTCGGCACAATAAGAAAAGAACTGCCTCAGTTCTACATAAAGAACCATGTTGCATCGATCTTTTAAATCAATTAGATAAATGAGCGTGTGGATATTTCAGTTCGCCCTACTCTGGCTGCTTGTACAAGTCTTTAGTGAGTATCCACATTGTAAAACGTATGAGAGGCTGAAATTTAAATTGGTAATTTAAACTGATTTACCTCATTGCATTTTGCCAAGTGTGGAAGAATTTTTCCAAAGTGTAAATGAAACAACAGCCTCTCGGGTAAAGGAAGAGGTTTTGTTAAGTATAGCTGGTGGGAAGTGTCACTGATGCCCCTAAACCTCTCCCTGGGATTAGACAGCGGGTGCCACTCTGTACAATTCAAAGCAGCTTTGGAAGGTCGCTGTACAAATGTTCCTTACTGCTGGAAGGGAAGATTATTGAGGATGTCTCCGTCAGCAGCAGCACCTCTTATCATTCCATCAGCAAGTGGAGAGTATTTAAACAGTCAGAGGCGCTGCTGGAAAGGAACACATCCAGACTGACTCGCAGTCCCACTGAGGAAGGCGATCCTTTACATCTTTCCACTGCTCCCCCCACTCGAAACGGTGCCAAGATGATGATCGGCAGTAAATACTGGGCAAAGCGAGGAATGTCCCTGGACTCGGGCTTATTGGAAGAACAGCGTTTAAACAATCAGGTGAGTTCCCAGCTGGTTCACAACCCTAGTCTGGAGAGTTCCCGGATGCAAGAGTGTTTTAGTTTATTTATTAGTGTCACAAGTAGGCTTACATTAACGCTGCAATTAAGTTACTGTGAAAATCCCCGAGTCGCCACACTCCGGCGCCTGTTCGGGTACACTGAGGGAGAATTTAGCATGGCCAATGCACTTAACCAGCATGTCTTTCGGACTGTGGGAGGAAACCGGAGCACCCGGAGGAAACCCATACAGTCTCGGAGAAAATGTGCAGACTCCACACAGCCACCCAAGCCGGGAATTGAACATGGGTCCCTGGTACTGTGAGGCGCTGGTTACTTGTACAATTACTTTTGTGCAAGTAACCAGAGTAGGGCAAACTGAAATAACTGAGGCAGCAGTGCTAACCACTGTGCCACTGAACAGAAGACAGGCGAAACCTTTCTTATGAGGCTGTGGACTTCACTCCCAGGGTTAGTGGATGAGATAGAAACTAGATCAGCATTGAAGGTGAGATTGGAGAGGCGGACGAGAGAAAAGGGGGATTCAAGGCAAAATGGGAACAAAGTGGGTAAATGTGATTTGTCGACAGAAGGTGATCACCGATGGACTGATCTGTTTGTATGTTGCAATATTCCTGTGTTCTCAATTGAACTCCAAGATATTTAATTGCAATTAGCTTGCGCAGTCTTAACTTTGAACTGTTAAATACAGATGTGTTGCATGTAAGTGCTCCGATATACAGCAGATCATTACTAAGATCAGGTTTGGGCTCCTTATTTTCTTCTGAACAATTCTTTAAAAAAATTTTGAGACAGCAATGGTAAAATTGTGAAAAAATTACGCTTCATACTATAATCATTTCTTTTTCATTATTTTAGGGATATGGGTGTCACTAACATTTATTACACATCCCTGATTAAACAGTGATATGTAAAAAGTTACATTAAAATAATTTAATTGACACTTTGTTTGATTGGTCCAGGACTTTATATATTACATGCTGGAACTAAGGTCAGTTAATTGAATTACAGAACCAGTGTGGATAGACTTGTCCAATGACACAAATTAATGAAGGTTCAGAATATGATCCGTAGGTTGTTTGTACTGATTGAAGGATTTTAAATAGGTAGTGAGGATGGTGAATATATAGGAAAGCTGATATACGGTGGCACTGCTGCCTCACAGCACCAGGGACCCCTGTTCGATTCCCAGCTTGGGTCACTACCTTTGCGGAGTCTGCACGTTCTCCCCGTGTCTGCGTGGGTTTCCTCCGGGTGCTTTGGTTTCCTCCCACAGTCTGAAAGACGTGCTGGCTAGGTGCGTTGACCATGCTAAATTCTCCCTCAGTGTACCCGAACAGGCGCTGGAGTGTGGCGACTAGAGGATTTTCACAGTAACTTCATTGCAGTGTTCATATAAGCCTACTTATGACACTAATAAATGAACTCTAAACTTTATAACTTGGAGCACAATGATGCTAATGGAAGAGTAAATCTTCCAAATGAAATATGGTGGCCTCAAGTTCAAAAGTAGATTGAATACTTGTTTGAGATTAACAGAGCTTTGGTTTAAGATGGGCTCACTGACAATAAGAAGCAATGAGGGCAGAGGCAAGTCTGACAAGTTTACAGATGATTTATCTTGCGCTTAAACAAAGGAGGCTACAACGGGATGAAGGAGGAGTTGGCTAAGGTAGACTGGGAGCAACAATTTTATGATGGGACAATTGAGGAACAGTGGAGGACTTTTAAAGCAATCTTTCACAGTGCTCAGCATAAATATGTACCAGTGAAAAGGAAGGGCTGTAGGAAAAGGGATAATCAGCCATGGATATCTAAGGAAATAAAGGAGGGTATCAAATTGAAAGAAAATGCATACAAGGTGGCAAAGATTAGTGGGAAAGTAAAGAATTGGGAAATCTTTCAAGGTCAACAGAAATCCACAAAAATCTATAAAATAAAGCAAGATAGATCATGAGAGTAAACTAGCTCAAAATATAAAAATAGATAGCAAAAGCTTCTATAAATATATAAAATGAAAAATAGTGGCTAAGGTAAACATTGGTCCTTTAAAAGATGAGAAGAGGGATTTAATAATGGGAAATGAGGAAATGGCTGAGGCATTTTGTCTCGGTCTTCACAATGGAAGACATAAATAACATGCCAAAAATTACAAGGAGGCCATAGCAGGTGAGAACCTAAAAACAATCATTATCGCTAAGGAGGTAGTGTTGGGCAAGCTAATGGGGCTAAAGGTAGACAAGTCTCCAGGCCCTGATGGAATGCATCCCAGGGTACTAAAAGAGATGGCCGGGGAAATAGTAAATGCACTTGTGGTAATTTACCAAAATTCGCTGGACTTTGGGGTGGTTCCCGCAGATTGGAAAACAGCAAATGTGACACCACTGTTTAAAAAAAGGCAGTAGACAAAAGGTGGGTAGCTACAGGCTGGATAGCTTAACTTCTGTGACGGGGAAAATACTTGAATCTATCATCAAGGAAGAAATAGCAAGACATCTGGATAGAAATTGTCCCATTAAGCTGACACAGCATGGGTTCATGAAAGGCATGTCATGTTTAACTAATTTAGTGGAATTCTTTGAGGACATTACGAGCGCGGTAGACAACGGGGAACCGGTGGATGTGGTGTATTGGATTTCCAGAAGGCATTCGACAAGGTGTCGCAGAAAAGGCTGCTGCATAAGGTAAAGGTGCATGGTGTTACGGGTAATGTATCAGCATGGATGAAGGATTGGTTAACTAACAGAAAGCAAAGAGTGGGGGTAAATGGGTGTTTTTCTGGTTGGTGATCAGTGACTAGTGGTGTGCCTCAGGGATCAATGTTGGGACCACAATTGTTAACAATTTACATAGATGATTTGAAGTTGGGGACCAAGTGTAGTGTGTCAAAGTTCATAGATGACACTAAGATGCGTGGTAGAGAAAAGTGTGCAGAGGACACTGAAAGTCTGCAGAGGGATATAGATAGTTTAAGTAAGTGGACAAGGGTCTGGCAGATGGAGTACAATGTTGGTAAATGTGAGGTTATCCATTTTGGTAGGAATAACAGCAAAATGGGCTATTATTTAAATGGCAAAATATTGCAGCATGCTGCTGTGCAGAGGGACCTGGGTGTCCTTGCGCATGAATTGCAAAAAGTTGGTTTGCAGGTGCAGCAGGTAATTAAGAAAGCAAAATGGAATTTTGTCCTTCATTGCTAGAGGGATGGAGTTTAAAAACAGTAAGGTTATCTTGCAACTGTATAAGGTGCTGGTGAGGCCACATCTGGAGTACTGTGTACAGTTTTGGTCTTCTTATTTGAGAAAGGATGTACTGCCACTGGAGGGGGTGCAGAGGAGATTCATTAGGTTTGATTCAGGAGTTGAGAGGGTTGGTTTATGAGGAGAGACTGAGTAGACTAGACAATACTCATTGAAATTTAGAAGAATGAAGGGGGATCTTATAGTAACTTATAAAATTATGAAGGAAATAGATAAAATAGAAGCAGGGAGTCTATTTCCACAGGCAGGTGAAACTAGAACTAGGGGGCATAGCCTCAAAATAAGGGGGAGCAGATTTAAGACTGAGTTGAGAAGGAACGTCTTCACCCAAAGGATTGTCAATCTGTGGAATTCCCTGCCCAGTGAAGCAGTTGAGGCTACCTCATTGAATGTTTTTAAGGAAATGACAGATACATTTTTAAACAGTAAAGGAATTAGGGCTATGGTGAGTGGGTGGGTAAGTGGAGCTGAGTCCACAAATAGATCAGCCATGATCTTATTGAATGGTAGGGCAGGCTCAGTGGGCCAGATGGCCTACACCTGCTCCTAGTTCTTATGTTCTTATGATTACAATGAGGAAGGAAAAGCAGCAGTTTTCAATTAGTGACAAGTTTAAAATGGCTCAGTAATGTCCCACTCAACATGGTACAGCTGATTAAATTTTTATAGCATCCTTTCCATCAGAGGTAAAAGGACATTGGAAAACAACTGACAAATAAAGCAAAAATATAAAAGCAAGATACTGTGGATGCTGGAATCTAAAACAAAAACAGAAAATTCTGGAAAATCTCAGCAGGTCTGACAGCATCTGGGGAGAGAGAATAGAGCCAATGCTGGAGTCTAGATGACCCTTCATCCAGCTCTGACGAGGGGTTATCCAGGCTCATAACATTGGTGGCACAGTGGTTAGCACTGTTAGCATGAGGGATCTGGGTTCGATTCCCGGCTTGGATCACTGTGTGTGTGGAGTTTGCACATTCTCCCCGTGTCTGTGCAGGTTTCCCCTGGGTGCTCAGGTTTCCTCCCACAGTCCAATGATACGTGGTTTAGGTGGATTGGTCATGCTAAATTGTCCCTTATTTTAAGGGGACTAGCTAGGGCAAATGCATGGGATTATGGGGATAGGGCCTGGGTGGGATTGTGGTCAGTGCAGACTTGAGGGACTGAATGGCCTCCTTCTGCACTGTTGGGATTTCATGATCAAATCTGTTCTATCTGCTCTTCTATACATTTATTGAGTGAAATAGATATGGCATTGCACACAGGGCGGGATTTTACGGCCTTGCTCGACCCGAGACTGGAAAATCCCACCTGAGGTCAACGGACCTTCCCATTGTCCTCCCCTTGCCCGCTCCGATTCGCGTGGTGGGTGAGGCGGTAGAATTCTGACTGGCTCTCAGTTAAAAGGTTTCCTATAAAATATGTGAATAAGCATATTTTAAGAGTCAGTGGCAAAAATGTTTTTACTGCTAAGTTTCATGTACCTCAGGTATTTCCTATCCTTTTTTTTATCGTTCTCAGATGTGGCATCACTCCAAAGCCAACATGTGTTGTCCTGAGAAGCTGGTGGTGGGGCAACTGAATAACTTGCTAGGCTACTTAGCAGAGCAGTTGAGTCAACCATGTTTATGTGGGACTGGAATCACATGTATACCAGACTGGGTAAGGACGGCAGGTTTCCTTCCCTAAAGGACATTAGTGAACCGGTTGGGTTTTTTGCGACAATTCATGACAGTATTAAATGTCCAGGCGTTTAAAATAGAATTTACAGTCTCTGCTCACGCTCTCTGGATTTTCGGCCAAGTTTCAAACCTTTTTCTGTGACTAATAATCTATTATTTCGCAAAACTATTTAATAATGATTAACTCTGCCACTCCTTTTGGAGTTCAGGCTAAAGCAGATGACAATTTTTCCTTGTTAAATTTTGCCCTGATATCTAGAGTTTACAGACAGAATGGATGATCGATGTCATTACATTTGTGCTAACGAAGGAGTTTTAATATGGGCAACAGTTAGTGATTATTTGGATCAGAAATTCAGTTATGTTTGTTGTTGCTGCAATGACTATCAATGACCTGGGCAAGACAAAATCTATTGGAATAATGTATAGTTCTGGTTAATATCATTACTGAAGATTTTTTCAAATGATAATATTATGCAGGAGGAGGTGTCACAGTGGGACAGGGGGCGGCATGGTGGCACAGTGGTTAGCACTGCTGCTTACAGCGCCAGGGACCTGGGGTCAGTTCCGGCCTCGGGTCACTGTCTGTGGAGTGTGCTGTTTGCACGTTCTCCCCGTGTCTGCGTGGGTTTCCTCCGGGCGCTCTGGTTTCCTCCCACAGTCCAAAGATGTGCGGGTTAGTTTGACTGGCCATGCTAAATTAACCCTAATGTCAGGGGATTAGCAGGGTAAATATGTGGGGTTACGGGAATAGGGCCTGGGTGGAATTGTGGTTGGCTCAGACTCGATGGGCTGAATGGTCTCCTTCTGCACTGTTGCGATTCTATTCTATGGTTTGTCCGACTGTGAATTTAAGTTCTCAGACCAGCGCATACGGGCAAGTTTGAAGTACGGAAGTTATGTGATTGAATTTGAATAATGTCATAATTACAACATTTAAACTGACTGAAGTTTGAAGAAGCCTATTCCTCTCTCTCTGCTTTTCTCTTACTAAATTGGGTTGACACAATGCTGATTAATCACTGTTCATGTTAACCATCAGTTTCAGGATTTGGTGTGTGGTTTTACAGCCAGATTCCCTTCTTGCTGTTAACCCTCCACATTTATCCGAGTTGGGGACTGGCACTCATGCACACAGGCTTTCCTGCACCGGTGGCTGGGTTCTTCTCTGATCAACAAACCCTGAAGTTAGAACCCAGGACCTTCCAGTTCTGAGGCAGGAGTGTTCCGAGCTGCACTACTCAGGCTCCTGAACAAAACCATTGCTGTTTCATTGAATCCTCTCCTCCACAATCTGCCAAGAATTCCAAGAATTCCCTGCACAAAAAGTTCAGAACCAGCACCAAAAGTTCAGAAACAGTGTAACAGGGATCCAACAGCAAGAGCAAATATGTTTTAAGTTTATCATTGTCACAAGTAGACTTATATTAACACTGCAATGAAGTTATTGTGAAAATCCTCTAGTTGCCACATTCCGGCACCTGTTCGGGTACACTGAGGGAGAATTTAGCATGGCCAATGCACGTAACCAGCACATCTTTCGGACTGTGGGAGGAAACCGGAGCACCCGGAGGAAACCCACACAGACACAGGGAGAACATGCAGACCCCGTACAGACAGTGACCCAAGTCAGGAATCGAACCCGGGTCCCTGGCACTGTGAGGCAGCAGTGCTAACTGCTATGCCACTATGCCGCCCCTTGGTTGAGATACACAGTTTACTTTAAACTGGAATACATTCATTAAACATCACGGTAAACAGAACCAAATCATCAGCATTATAAGTGACCTTAAAGCTTAGTAATTATTGCCCAGCCTTTCTGTTATAACATCATTGGTGAGTAAATCATATGGTAGTTGGTAATGATTCTGAGTGTGTAACAACATAAACTTATAATTTTATACTATGCAAAGGAATCCATGTTGGTTAAATCCTTTTGAAGTGGGAGCCATTATGGTACGTAGGGCATGAAGCCTTCGATAACGAGGTATTGCTGAGGAACATAGACAATTTTGAGAAATGCCAATTAAAGTCATGATGATGAAGCATTGCATAAGATAGCTCAGGTTAGGGAATAACGGAATAAATGAAAGCCATGGCTGACATTGGAAAGAATAAAACAGGAAACAATCAGCAGAGTGATCGGACAAAACCTGGGCAATGATGCCTGCCAATAATTTAAATTAGTGCTGAACTGGTGATCCTTTCAGATTGTAGGTGATGTGTTTCATCACAATGCAAAAAATGTTATTTGTCTGATCAACAAAGAAAACATATTTCACCATGGACACTGTACCAACTAGCCTCATAAAATATTCTCCTCGTGTCTGCGTGGGTTTCCTCCGGGTGCTCTGGTTTCCTCCCACAGTCTAAAGATGTGCGGGTTAGGTTGATTGGCTATGCTAAAAATTGCCCCATAGTGTCCTGAGATGTGTAGGTTAGAGGGATTAGTGGGTAAAATATGTAGGGATATGGGGGTAGGGCCTGGGTGGGATTGTGGTCGGTGCAGACTCGATGGGCCGAATGGCCTCTTTCTGTACTGTAGGGTTTCTATGATTTCTATGATTTCTATGAAAATATGGATAAAGCACGATGGTTTCCTGAAATATTTAAGCAAATGCAAATTTTTGTTTCTAACTGAAGCTACCAATTAAATAGTATTTACAATAGTTGTTATTTTATTCGGTCCCCTTAGGGATACATTTCTGGACATATGGATCGAAAGAGATCATAGAATCCCTACAATGCAGAAGGAGGCCATTTGGCCCATCGAGTCTGCATTGACCACAATCCCACCCAGGTCCTATCCCCGTAAGCCCACTTATTTACCCTGCTAGTTCCCCTGACACTAAGGGGCAATTTATAATGGCCAATTATCCTAACCCGCACATCTTTGGACTGTGGGAGGAAACTGGAACACCCGGAGGAAACCCACGCAGACACGGGGAGAATGCGCAAACTCCACACAGACAGTGACCCAAGCCGGGAATCGAGCCTGGGTCCCTGGTGCTGTGAGGCAGCAGTGCTGCCACTGTGCCGCCCCAACCCTCACTCGGTGGAAAATATGATAGCTTTTCTGAGATGTGGAGAATAAGATTTTTGTAAGAGAAACAAGAGGGAAAATATGCAGGCGGTTTCACCAGAGCTGCAAAGTGATTAGTGAAGTGTCGTGTTGGTGTATGTATGAAGATGCAATTTCCCACTAAGTTGCCCAGCCATGCCCTCCCTGTTCACAAAATCCAACCTGGTCAATTAGTGCCCTGTCAGTCTTTTCCCAGTCATCAGCGAAGCAATGAAAGAAGTTGTTAGCAGTGCTATCAAGTGGCATTTACTCACCAATAGCCTACTCATCAGTACTGGGTTTGGGTTCTGCTGGAGCCACTTGACTACAGCCCTTGTTACAGTCTTAGTCCAAGTGAGCTGATTCCAGGGGTGAGGTTTGGGTTTGACTAAATGTGGCACCTGGAAGTTTGAATAAAACTGAACTCAATGGGGAATTATGGCGAAACACTCCAGTGGCTGGGAACATACTCAGCACAAAAGAAGATGGTTACGATTGTTGGAGGTCAATCATCTGTGCGCCATGCCATCACTGCGGGATGTTCCTCGGCCTGTCTATCCCTAGTTGCTTTATAAAGGCTCTCCTTGTATTATAAGCTTAGAAATTGGATTGAAGACTGCACAGGCGACAGACAGCTCCATTCCTCAGACAATGACACAGTGCCTAACCACAATCAACAAAACCTAGACATCATCTGGAAAAGTGGTTACTATAATCTGCAACACACAAAGTCCCAGGCAGTGACTATCTCCAACAAGGGAGAGTCTAACACATGGAATGATTTGGGGATAGTTTCTTAGAACAGCAGATTCTGGGGCCAAGCAGTGAGTAGACTATACTGGACCTGGTATTGTGCAATGAGATAGGATTGATTGATAACCTCATAGTGAATGCACCCCTATGTAGCAGTGATCATAATGTGATTGAATTTTGCATTCAGTTTGAGGGAGAGATGAATATGTCCAAGACTAGTGTTTTAAACTTAAATAAGAGCATTTATGAGGGCAGGAAAGCAGATTTAGCTAAAGTGAACTGCCAAATATGTGTTAGCGATGTATCAATAGATATTCAGTGGGCGATATTTAAAAGGATATTTCAGGATACACAGAATTGACACATTCTAATGAGAAAGGAAAATTACAGGAGGAGGATCTTTCATCCGTGGTTAACTAAAAACGTTAAAGACGGTATTAAACTTAAAGAAAAAGCATATATTTGTGCAAAGACAAGTGGCAGGTCAGGAGATTGGAAAGACTATGAGGAACATCAAAGAATGATAAAAAGATTGATCAGGAGGGAAAAATTACAGCACAAGAGGAAAGCTGACCAGTAATATAAAGGTGAACAGTAAGAGTTTCTATAGCTACTTAAATAAGAAAAGAGTTAATGCAGCGAGCATTGGTCCTATAGAAAGTGTGTCTGGGTAACTGGTAATGGAAAGTAGGCCTATGATGAATGAATTAAACAGGTATTTTCCATCTGTCTTCACTATGGAGGACACATCCCAGAAATAGCTGTAAATCAGGAAATGGAAAGGAGGGAGGAACTCAGGAAAATTGCAATCACCAGGGAAGTGATACTGAGCAAATTGTTGGGTCTGCAGACTGACAAATCCCCAGGCCCAGATGGATTTCATCCTCAGATCTTGAAAGAAGAGACTAATGAGATAGTTGATGCATTGGTTTTAATTTTCCAGAATTCCCTAGATTTGGGAAAGGTTCCATTCGATTGGAAGACAGCAAATGTAACTCTTTTATTCAAAAAAGTGAGACAGAAAGCAAGAAACTACAGGCCAGTTAGTCTAACATCTGTCATAGGAAAAATGTTGGAAACCATTATTAAAGAGGAACATGGAAAAATTCAAAGCAATCAGGCAGAATCAATGGGGTTTAATCATTTTCAACCATTTATTGGAGCTCTTGATTGTACTGTACTTGGATATCCAGAAGACATTTGATAAAGTGCCACATCAATGGTTATTGTGTAAAATAAAAGTTAATGGTGTAGGCGGCAACATATTGGCATGGCTTGAAGATTGGTTAGCTGACAGGAAACAGAGTTGGCATAAATGGGTATTTTTCCAGTTGGCAGGGTGTGACGAGTGGTGTGCCACAGGAATCAGTACAATTTACATAAATGACTTGGACGAAGGGACTGAAGGTGTGATTGCTAAATTTGCTGATGATACAAAGAGAGGTAGGAAAGTGAATTGTGAAGAGGATGTAAGAAGGCGATAAAGCGTCATAGATAGGTTAAGTGAGTGGACAAAATCTGGCAAATGGAGTATAATCTGGGCAAATGTAAAATTGTCCAAGTTGACAAAAGAATTAAAAAAAAGAAGCTTATTATCTAAATGGTGAGAGGTTGCAGAGCTCTAACGTGCAGAGGGACCTGGGTGTCTTAGCACATGAATCACAAAGGCTAGTATACCGGTACAGCAAGTAATTAGAAAAGCTAATAGAATGTTACTGTTTATCATGAGGGGAATTGATTGCAAAAAGTAGGGAGGTTATGCTTCAGTTGTACAGGGCACTGGTGAGACCAAATCTGGAATATTGTGCAAAATATTGGTCTCCATATTTAAAGAAATATGTAAATATGTTATAAGGAGTTCAGCAAAGGTTTACTAGACTAAAATCAGGAATGGACAGGTTGTCTTATGATTTGAATTTGATTTGATTTATTATTGTCACATGTATTAACATACAGTGAAAAGTATTGTTTCTTGCGCGCTATACAGACAAAACATACCGTTCATAGAGAAGGAAATGAGAGAGTGCAGAATGTAGTGTTACAGTCATAGCTAGGGTGTAGATGATGAAAGGGTGGACAGTTTAGGTTTGTATCCATTACATTTTAGAAGAGTAAAAGGTTACTTGATGTAAACCTTTCAGATCCTAAGGGGTTTTGGCAGGATGGATGTGGAGAGGATGTTTCTTCTTGTCGGAGGATCTAGAACTAGGGGTCACTGTTTAAAATTAAGGGGTCACCCATTTAAGACAGAGATGAGGAGAATGTATTTCTCTGAGGGTTGTGAGTCTCTGGAACTCTGTTCCTCAAAAGGCAGTGGGAACAAAGTCTCTGAATACTGTTAAGGCAGAGCTGGATAGATTCTTGATTAACAAGGTGGGGTGGGTGAAAGGTTATAAGGGGTAAGCAGGAATGTGGGGTTGAAGCTGATCAGCTAATGAGCTTATTGAATGGCACAGCAGGCTCGAGGGGCAGAGTGGCCTATCCCTGCTCCAATTTGTATTTTCGTAACTACTTCCCCATCAGATTCAATACATTCAGATCACTGAATATTACAGAATACAAGTAGCACCCTCTCCATTTGCACTACATATTATACACAGTCATTACTATGCAAAGAAATAAATTCTTCCAACTAATTTTTGCAGGTGAATAAAGGCTGGTCCACTAAATATGATGACAAGAAAGTCAGCAAAGAAAACGGCAAGAATGAGACTTGCAGGACCACAATTCTGTTTGCCTTGAAAAATGAAGTTGGTGAACTGGTGAAAGCCCTTCAAATCTTTCAAGTAAGATTCTACAGAGAAACGGCTATCACTGAAGAGATTATATTGACCTACTAATAATTAATTGCATGTACCAAGATTTAACATCTTATGTTTGCATTTACATCCTGTCTACAAACCCTGATTCTTTTGTCAGATTTTAATTCCAGTATCGAATTCCCAACTCCACATTTAAAAGTGAAGTTAGTCACAAGTAAGGCTCACATTAACACTGCAATGAAGTTACTGTGGAATTCCCCGAGTCGCCACAGTTCAGTGCCTATTCGGGTTCAATGCGCCTAACCAGCACATCTTTCAGAATGTGGGAGGAAACCAGAGCACCCAGAGGAAACCCATGCAGACACGGGGAGAATGTGCAAACTCCACTCAGGCTGTGGCCCAGGGCCGGGAATCGAACCCGGGTCCCTGGCGCTGTGAGACAGCAGTGCTAACCACTGTGCCACCGTGCCGCCCCTTTTACGTTTACGTCCAACATTTACATTGGAATCTGCTCATGTAACTATGCCATGCTGCAATTCTACCCTCCTGCCAGTAATGGCACTGTTCACAGTTTTGGCATGTTCCAGCTACTTTCCCTGCATCTCTGGAGAAGCTCCGAACGCAAAAGCAAAATACCGCAGATCCAGGAGATCTGAAATAAAACTAGAAATTCCTCAAAAAGACTGACAGCATCTGTGGAGAGAAAAACGGAGTTAGTGTTTCAGGTCCACCTTTCATCAGGAAGCACTGCTTCACAGTTTGCCCCTAGGTTTCCCATTGTTAACTCAGACTGATTGAATAAAATCATTATCTCTCTGCTCCTGATCGAATCAACCCCCCCCCCCCCCCCCCCCCCCCGCCCCACCGGGACCCCATCTCTAACACCACTTCATCTCAATACACATTTCGTCACACTGAGCAAATTTGAAACTTTAAATTACGTTCTGTTTTATCAGGAGAAACACATCAATCTAGTTCACATAGAGTCCAGAAAGTCAACGAGGAGAGCTTCGGAAGTTGAGATATTTGTGGATTGCAGCAGCACCAAAGAGGATTTTAATGGACTGATTCGGTTGCTACGAGCCAACGCAAGTGTTGTTTCTTTGAATCCATTGGCCAGCAACTTGGCAGAGGAAGAAGGTATGGGTCATTCTGCAGTCCATGCGTTGTACTGTCAATGTCACCTTCATAGACAGTGAGTCAAAACAACTCATGTGAATTTTGCCCTTTTTCACCCCAGGGAACGGAACTACTTTTTGAAGCGTTGGTACAAGGGAAGTTGTTTTGTATTGACTCCTACGGGACTTGAGTTCTTTCAACAAAACAGCTGTCTCAGTTTATACCTGTCACTGAATATATTGTATGAAATCTCACAACACCAGGTTAAAGTCCAACAGGTTTATTTGTAGCAAGCGCCACTAGCTTTCGGAACTGACTGTTCCTTCGAAGGAACAGCCAGTTCCGAAAGTCAGTGGCGTTTGCTACAAATAAACCTGTTGGACTTTAACCTGGTGTTGTGAGATTTCTTACTGTGTTTATCCCAGTCCAACTCCACGTCATGACTGAATATATTGGCAGAAAAGAATTATTCTTTAGAATTTTCTACCTTTTACACGACCTTTACATAAAAGGAACGAGATTGGGACATCGCCATGTTGTAAATCAAGGTCAGATGCTTTATTTTATAGCTGATTATAAGGGGTGAAGTTAGATCATAAGACCCATAAGACATAGGAGCAGAATTAGGCTACTTGGCCCATCGAGTCTGCTCCGCCATTCAATCATGGCTGGTTTTTTTCTCATCCCCATTCTCCTGCCTTTTCCCCATAACCCCTGATCCCCTTATTAATCAAGAACCTATCTATCTCTGTCTTAATGACACTCAATGACCTGGCCTCCACAGCCTTCTGGAGTTGTAATGACCACCAAGCTGTCTCCACCCTTACACATTGTTCATTTAAGGATCAAAGTTATTTACTTATTCTGCCTGCTGGAAATGGGAAACACCACATGAAATATTTGCACATTTTTGACAATAATGTAACTTGGATAATTAGTGCAACCAAACAACACTCCTGACTCCAGTGGCTGAAGAAGGAATGTATCATCTGCGGTGATTATTCACACCTCACGTCCCTACTATAGACTCAATAATAAAAGGGCAAACTGCCATTATTTCTGACCCAATTCCCACATGGATCATTTTGATGACTTACTTGAATTCCAATGCTAATGCACTACCACATTTGGATGCTTTTAATCAGGTAAGAGTTGCAGTGTCTCCATTTTACAAGTGTTAGGGACCAGTACCGAAACCCCAAGGTGTATTATGAAGCTAGACTAGACTTCCCACTATTTGTTTTTGGCATTAGTATGAGGATAAGATGTTTCACCAGGTGTGATTCTACTGACACAGTAGGAAGCTTTTATCAAGACACACTTTATTTTAACAATACCATTTACTATAACAAATGAATTAGCTTAACTTTTACCAATTGAAATACTTAAACATGACAAGATACAATTCCTAATTGCTAACCTATCTCTATTAGTTCCAATTCACATAATAATCCACTTATAGACTTAAACTCCTCTTCAAAAATCAGTTAGCAAACAACACAGGCTTTCATATTTTTACTTGTTAACAGTCCTGGGACCTTTGACCACCTCTGGAGAGGGGAGAGGGGAGAGAGATAGTGGTCTTCTGACACTCGAACAGCAACCTCCAGAGAGAGTGAAACCTCTTGATTCTTTCAGGGCCATGCAGAAACTGCTTGCTTTTCCTTGTCGGCTTAGCTCCTCCCATTAGCACATGACTCTGTCTCTTGTCAATCATCCTATCAAAACCCTACTCTGAAACCCCAGGGGAAAAACCAAAAATAAACAAAGATGCATTAACTCAGCTAATGGGGTGTTTGTTTTAATCTAAGATCAATTATTAGCCTGCATTCTCAGCATGTGAGCTGCCTGGTGCAGACAAATTGGCACCATGTAAACACAGCCGAATCTTAAACATACCCCTCACAAGAAACATAATGTAAATACATTTCTTAAAGGCACAGTATCATCATATAAGACATTGCTATTCTGTACAGATCACTGAAACTTCAAAGTGGCCATTACAGACAGATTCCACTAAATTCTCGTGCAACCTTCATTAGAAAATACCTGTACAATGAAGAGGAAATTATCCATTACCTATCGGGACTGCCCAATGGTAATGCTGATCAAGTAAACATTAATACAACTGTTATTAGACCCCAAGACCTGTACATAAGATACCTATATATATAATATATATAATACACCACAATTAATCAGAACCTCCAATTATTGAATGAAGCTATGTTAAGAGAATGTATTATTGGCCCCTGTCCAAGAATGGATCCAGTGCACTGTGGGGAGAGCCAAAAACTTTTGATCTGTTATTACAAGCTTGAAATTTAACATTTAACATGAGTTTGCACGTACCCATGTTTAGCGACATGCAACTCCTGCTCCATTGTAAGTATAGTCAGGAAAACGCTGTAATTAAGTTCGTGAAAGGAGATGTCGTGCTAACAGATTTGATGGGGAAAAATCTAGGAAGGGATAACAAAATCCACTCAGAAATGGCAACAGTCACTGTATGTTTGGTAGAAGCAGGTGCCCGGGAGGTACCACTGCAAATCTGACGCCCACCAGCAATATTCAAAAGAGAGAGAGAATCTCCCATGACCCCAATGACAGGGGATGGTGGAGGAGGTTAAAGCCTCGTGCAGTGCCAATGTACATGTTGGAATCAGAGGCTGGTGAGTTTTTAAGTGCGGATTTGGTGGATTGCCCATGATCAATGTAAAGGGTTACAGGGAGAGGGTGGGGGAGTGGGCTCAGATGGAGTGCTCTTTCAGAGGGTTAGTTCAGACTTGATGGGTCGAATGGCTTCCTTCTGCACTGTATGGATCCTATAGATAACGGGGACAGCTATGGCTGAATTAACAAGTTACTCAATTAATTCTGATAGTACCACTTAGAATATGCTGATCGTTCATCTGTGTTTATATTTTTATTTTACTGTGTATTCTCCAGAATGTGATGGCATTCCTTGGTTTCCAAGAAAGATTTCTGAACTCGATAAAAGTTCCCAGAGAGTCCTGATGTATGGCTCAGATCTTGATGCAGATCACCCGGTGAGTACCAACAAAGAATCAGAGTTCAAGTTGAGGGTTCTTACAGAATGGAGTTATCACAAGAGTCTGGTCTTTGTGGGGATGCTGTTTTACACGTAATTCTGGTGAGAGGTGCTGGTTAGGGTGCATTGGCCGTGCTAAATTCTCCCTCAGTGTACCCGAACAGGCACCGAAATGTGGCGACTAGGAGGTTTTTACAGTAACTTCATTGCAGTGTTAATGTAAGCCTACTTAGAATCATAGAATACCTACAGTGCAGAAGTAGGCCATTCGGCCCATCGATGTCAACAATCCCACCCAGCTCTATCCCCGTGACCCTAGATATTTATCCTACGAATCCCCCTAACACTCCCCTAACACTAAGGAGCAATTTAGCATGGCCAACCAACCTAACACGTGCATTTTTGGACTGTGGGAAGAAACAGGAGCACCCAGAAGAACCCCACGCAGACACTGGAAGAATGTGTAAACTCCGTACAGACAGTCCCCCCAAGCCAGGAATCGAACTCGAGTTCCTGGCGCTGCGAGACAGCAGTGCTTGTCACTGTGCCACTATGCCACTATGCCGCCCCTACTTGTGACACTAATAAATAAACTTAAACTTAAAAAGTTCTCCAAAATGGTTTATAAAGGATTAGCAAAATAAACCTGGTTATCTTATTCGAGTTAGTGATTCAAAATGAAATCTACCCCAATGTAGTATTGTGATTATGTTACTGGACTAGTAATCTGGAGGTCTAGACTAGTAATCTGGAGGTCTAGACTAGTAATCTGGAGGTCTAGACTAGTAATCTGGTAAATCATAAATTTAAATACCACAATGACAGGCGGGGAATTTAAATTCAGCTAATTAAATAAATCTGGAACAAAAATCCATCACCAATGGTGATGAACCATGTGATGACCAGGTTTTTGTTAAAAATCCATCAGTTTCATGAATATCCTTCAGAAAAGGAAGCCATCGTCCTTACCTGGTCTGGCCTATATGTAATTCCAGACCCCACGGCAATGTGGCTGACATTTAACTGCCTTCTGAAAGGGTCTAGCAAGCCGCCCAGGTTGTCTCCACAACCTTCTCAAGGGCAACTAGGGATGGGGAGGGAGGCCCAATTTATACAAATAAATTAAAACGACTTCTTTAAAAATTTGTTCTTAGGAAATGAACATTATACGTTGATTCAAATACCTTGAAACAAATGCATGCTGACCTTTCCAGGCGAATAATTAGAATAGATGTGAACATAAGAACTAGGAGCAGGAGTGGGCCATCTGGCCCCTTGAGCCTGCTCTGCCATTCAATAAGGTCATGGCTGATCTTTTCGTGGACTCGGCTCCACTTACCCGCCCACTCACCATGACCCTTAATTCCTTTACTGTTCACAAATCTAGCTATACTTACCTTAAAAACATTCAGTGAGGTAGCCTCAACTGCTTCACTGGACGGGGAATTTCACAGATTCACAACCCTTTGGACAAGGAATTCCACAGACCATGGTGATGAGCGAAGGCTTCTAAGGAAGCAGAAAAAAATGACATTTTAAAAATGAATGTAAACAAATGTCCTCAGAGTTTGCCGGGCTATGGGGAAAGAGCAGGGAGGGGATTGTAGCTAGTCACTAGCACTTTGAGTGCTGGCAGAATGGACCAAGCCATCTTCTGTGCTGTACTCTTGTGCTAGGTTTTACTTGGGATAGGGTTTCAATGGAGTGTTTTCCAATCTCTCACCATAACTTTGGCACAGTTTACTGTGATTTCTGCCAATCTTCCACTGCAGTTTTGATAAGAGATCAGGAACCCCCCTGTGTAAGTCCTCGTATTACAAATGAGATAAAGGTCACTTTGTAAGTAGGAACTTTTCTGATGTTGTGCTAGGGGTGGGACTCGCCTGTCAGAGGGAATCATAAATTTGGGCACAAGTTGCATGTGAGCTTTGGTTACTGGTTGAAAATTGGGTGCAACGAGTGCCCCGGTTTCTGATATCCAGTACTACAAGACCATACGTCAACTTGGCGCAAAAAAGATTTAGAGGAAAACCTGATACTTCAGAGAATTTGAACAGTGGAAATCTTAATGTTTTACTCTCTGAACTTCACGTGATTTGGACTTTCTCAATGAGTGCTTGAGTGATTGAAATGTTCCTTTAACAGTTTAATTGAGTGATGCAAACTCACACTTCAGGTGTTTTCTTTTATATGGGCATGCTGCCTGCTCTGATAACAATACTGTGTTGTATAATAATCCTTAAAGTGATGTGTCTTAGGCTGAACTTACACTGCAGCTGTAATGTCAGTGTGAAGCAGTTTTGGGTTGCATTGCTGCTACTGTTGCAGTGTAAATTTGGCCTTAATCTCCCTCTGTTCCCAGGGTTTTAAGGACAATGTGTACAGAAAGCGAAGGAAGTACTTTGTGGACGTCGCCATGAATTACAAAATGTACGTGTTGGCAGGTAGCAAAGAGAATTTCATTTATTTTTTATTCTAAATTTATTTTAAATTTTAAATTATTTTAAATCAGCTTATTTCAGATAAAAGCAAATTTATATACACATTACTATCTCAACTTAAACATCATTTAGCTTTATCATTTGAAACTGCGAGTCTCTTGCTAAAAGGTCTTGGATCACTGTCTGTGTGGAGTTTGCACATTCTCCCCATGTCTGCGTGGGTTCCCTCCGGGTGCTCCTGTTTCCTCCCACAGTCCAAAGATATGCGGGTTAGGTTGATTGGCCGTGCTAAATTGCCCATTAGTGTCAGGGAGATTAGCAGGGTAAATTTGTGGTGTTACCGGAATAGGGCCGGAATAGAATCATAAAATTCCTACAGTGCAGAAGGAGGCCATTTGGCCCATCGAGTTTGCACTGACCACAATCCCACCCTGGTCCTATTCCCGTAACTGCACATATTTACCCTGCTAATCCTCCTGACACTAGGGTCGATTTAGCATGGCCAGTCAACCTAACCCGCGCACTTTTAGACTGTGGGAGGAAACTGGAGCACCCGGAGGAAACCCACGCAGACACGGGGAGAACGTGCAAACTCTCAGTGACCCGAGGCCGGAATTGAACCCGAGTCCCTGTGGCGCTGTGAGGCAGCAGTGCTAACCACTGTGGCACCATGAAGATTGTGGTCGGTACAGACTCGATGGGCCGAATACCCTCCTTCTGCACTGTCGGGATTCTATGATTCAAATGATGTAAAACTGGAATGAAATTGTAATCCAGCAGAGGCAAACGCCATTGTTCAGCAACATGTTCTATTGCTGCCCTCTAGTGGTCAACCTATCCCCAGAGTTGAATACGCAGAAGAAGAAGTGAGGACCTGGGGAACTGTGTTCAGAGAACTGACAAAACTGTACCCAACTCACGCATGTCAAGAGTATCTTAAGAACTTCCCTCTTCTGACGAAACATTGCGGCTACAGAGAAGATAATATCCCACAACTGGAAGATGTTTCTACATTTTTGAAAGGTAGTTGAGATGGCTTGCTTTGCAGACTTAAAGAAAAAGCGGGCAAAACTTGGAAATGAAGGGTACCAGTAAAACTTGCCCCAACTGGTCTTGTGCACCTTAAAATGGAACCCTGGATGCTGGCATTAATGATTTTTTAAAAACTGGGATTTGACAGTCTTGGAGTGGTTTTTACTTCTATGCATGTTTCTCCTCAATGAATGGGCTGAATTTAAGTAGAAATCCTTTTGTTCTATGTTTTAGAACGATCTGGCTTTGTGGTTCGACCAGTGGCTGGATATTTGTCCCCAAGGGATTTTTTAGCTGGCTTGGCTTTTCGAGTTTTCCATTGCACTCAGTATGTGCGCCACAGTTCAGATCCCTTCTACACACCAGAACCGTAAGTTTCTGTTTTCCAAACTCTAACTCTAACCTGTACTAAATTGTCCTAAAACTGTTTTTAGATTTACTTAGCTATTCTGTGAACAAATGCTTCTCCAAGACTTTAGAATGAATTAATATTTTATTCATAATACCGTCATGCAACATCAATATTAAAATTATTTTGTATAAAATAATCTGACTCTAATTTGATAGGCATGTGGAATTTTGTCTGGCTCCAGTGTAAAACTTTGACTGTTAGTTTTTATTTACATCCCAAGGGTATTCCTGTCACACTGTCCTTAGGCTGAACAAGTATTTTTAAAATTACTTTTCCAGTTCCTATAGGCAGCTGAAGAGATTCCGCTACTTACTCAGGCACGGTGGCACAGTGGTTAGCACTGCTGCCTCACAGTGCCAGGGACCCGGGTTCAATTCCAGCCTCGGGTCACTGTCTGTGTGGAGTTTGCACGTTCTCCCTGCGTCTGCATGGGTTTCCGCCAGGTGTTCCAGTTTCTTTCCAAATTGCCCCATAGTGTCAGGGGGACCAGCAGGGTAAATACGTGTGGTTATGGGGATTGGGACTGTGGTCAGTGTAGACTCAATGGGACGAATGGCCTCCTTCTGCACTCTGTAGATTCTATGATTATTACATTGTGATCAAAGAATAAAGAGACGTATTGTTTAATTTAGGGAGGAAATGACAACCCTTTGAAACACGGGGGGGGCTGATTTACCCAGGGGGCAATGATTGTCTCATTGCAACTGCATCTGTGAATCCTAGGCCAGTATAAGATCACTGGGGGGGTGGTGGATTCAATTCCAGCCTTAGCTTACTGTGGAGTTTGCATATTTTCCGAGTATTTGCGTGAGTTTCCTCCGGGTGCCCCGGTTTCCTCCCACACTCCAAAGATGTGCAGGTCAGGTGGATTGGACATGCTAAATTGACCCTAGTGTCAGGGGGACCAACAAGAAAAATACATGAGGTTACCGGGATAGGGCCTGGGTGGGATTGATGTCAGTGCAGATTTGATGGGCCAAATAGTCTCTTTCTGCATTGTGGGGATTCTATGGTTGCATTTACATTGTAAGAAGTTTAACAACACCAGGTTAAACTTCTTACTGTGTTTACCCCAGTCCAACGCCGGCATCTCCACATCATGCATTTACATTACCATTGGAGAGTTAATGTAAAGTGTTTTAACTTTGCAAAATTGCAATGCGGATTGCTCCTTCTGAGACTTTGGAGTTAGATTAAGCCCTGATGCTGGACTCTGGCTGTAGTGTAGATGAGGCAAAGCCAATTTATGCTGACACTGCAATTATAGCGTAGATGCAGAATGATATAATATGATGCAAAATAATCCTATCAAAGTATAAAAAAAAATACATGTCCTACTCGACTATTTTATCTCTACTTTTGACCTTTTTATATAATGATAGTACCATCACTGAATCTCCCTCTGTCAACATCCTGGGGATTACCATTGACCAGAAACTGAACTGGACCAGCCATGTGAATACTGTGGCTCCCAGAGCAGGTCAGAGGCTGGGAATCCTGTGGCGAGTAACTCACCTCCTGACTCCCTAAAGCCTGTCTAACATCTACAAGGCACAAGTCAGGAGTGTAATGGTTTCTGTCCACATGGATCGAGTGATGCAGAAATTTTTTAGATCTTTGACCCAGAGAATGACATAATCTAGGGATTGCCAAAGCTTTGATCAAGGATGCCTTCGTGTTTCTTTGTATTTTTCCGTCTGGAGCAGATTGAGGTGGTTACTACCATTCCACTCACTTGCTGAATCCAACCTTCAACTCCTCCACCCCATGACTGACCTTCTCCAGAGCCTTCTTTCCCCCCCAAACCTTTGATTTCAACCCCCTGCCCCAACCACCCGCCATAGCTTACAATCTCCCCCGTGGCGCCTGCACCCACCCCGCTGAGGCCTCTCAACCCCTCCGGTCACCCATTTTGACCCCCACTTTCCCCTTACTGGGATAAGGGGTTGAATGGACCTGAACCTACCTTACCCTGCAGCCACCTCGCCAGTATTACTCCCCCGTCAGTCTGGGTAGGCAGCCTGTCAGTGATATCGATGCAGTACTGTCGAGTTAAAGCAGCAAAGAGTAAGCTTCTTCAACTTCCCATTACCACCCAGGGGCTTCTCTGCTCCCGACGGGTTAAAAGGTTAATACTCCCTCAAAGGCCCTGAAGCCAAAGGGTTAATAGAGTCATAGAGTCATAGAGGTTTACAGCATGGAAACTGGCCCTTCAGCCCAACTTGTCCATGCCGCCCTTTTTCTTTAAAACCCCTAAACTAATCCCAATTGCCCGCATTTGGCCCATATCCCTCTATACCCATCGTACCCATGTAACTATCTAAATGCTTTTTAAAAGATAAAATTGTACCCGCCTCTACTACTACCTCTGGCAGCTTGTTCCAGACACTCACCACCCTCTGTGTGAAAAAATTGCCCCTCTGGACACTTTTGTACCTCTCCCCTCTCACCTTAAACCTATGCCCTCTTGTTTTAGACTTCCCTACCTTTGGGAAAAGATATTGACTATCTACCTTGTCTATGCCCCTCATTATTTTATAGACCTCTATAAGGCCACCCTATAATATCTAACTGTGTTCTGTCTTTCAGCCATTTCCACCAACAAAGCTGTGTAGGAAATGAAAACCACACAAACTAACCTTGTTTATAAAGTTATAATTGGGCGTAGTATTTCTTCACTTTCGCGATATGTCACTGGGGTTTTTTTACTCATTCCGTGGGACATGGGCGTCGCTGGCTGGCCAGCATTTATTTTTATGTATAATGTGTATGTGTGTGTTTACCTAGTGATGCCGATTAGTACAGGTTAATTTAGCTTCCAGACATTGTTATTGATGCGCACAATATAATTCTCTTTCCAATCTGTATTTTTCAGGGATACATGCCATGAGCTACTGGGACATGTGCCCCTTCTGGCGGACCCGAGTTTTGCACAATTTTCACAAGAGCTCGGCCTTGTCTCCCTTGCCGCGACCAATGAAGATGTTCAGAAGTTAGCCACTGTAAGTTGCCCCCCTGTCTAGACGTTCTCACAAATATTGAGCAGTTTGACCACATGTTCACATGTCTATCTGTTCAGAGCCTGTGCCATCTCAAGCCCATGTTATTCCCATTTCTCGAAGGCTGAGACTTCTTGTTCCACATTCTGTTTGACCTGTTGATTGTTTGACTTGGATAGAGCAAGTGTTGAGTTTATTGTCAATGACTTTCAGCTCCTCCCTAAGTTAGTTCAGCAGCATTTGTTGGCTATCATTTATCTGTATTGAATTGAATTTGTCCTGTTTGTAATGTGGTCTTGCTTCCATTCCTGTGCCACCTGTCCTGGATGTGCCACAGTTGTCCCTGACATACTGTGCAATTGTCAGATAATGGGCTACTTGGTAAAGTATTCAATGGTGACGATGAAGTTGGTGCTATGGACATGAAAGAGGTTGGATACAATTTTGGATTGAGGGTGGGTGGGAACTTCCTGTGGAATCAATGGTGTTTTATTTGACTTGCCATATCACAGAATCACAAAATCCCGCAGTGCAGAAAAGGCCCTTCAGCCCACCGAGTCTGCACCGATGCATGAAAGGCCCTGACTTGCCCACCTAATCCCACTTGCCAGTACTTGGCCCATAGCCTTAATGTTACGACATGACAAGTACTCATCCAGGTACTTTTTAAAGGATGTGAGGCATCCCGCCTCCACCACCCTCCCAGGCAGCACATTCCAGACCATCACCACCCTCTGAGTAAAAAGGTTTTCCTCTAATCCTCCTGCCCCTCACTTTTAACTTGTGTCCCCTCATAACCAACCCTTCAACTAAGGGGAACAGCTGCTCCCTATCCTTTCTGTCAATGCCCTTCATAAGCTTGAACACCTCAATCAGGTCACTCCCTCAGTCTTCTCTGCTCCAGAGAAAACAATCCAAGCCTATCCAACCTCTCTTTATAACTTAAATGTTCCATCCCAGGCAGCATCCTGGTGAATCTCCTCTGCACCCCCTCCAGTGCTCCAGTACAATTTATGCTCTTGACATGTCTTCTTGATGATGAGTTCAATTTCATTGCTCGTACCCAGCCAAGGGACTGTCTCTCTTGTTTTCTCGTCTGATCTGTGCCCATGTGTGAGTGATGAAGTGGTTGGAGAACATCAGATGGTAAAGATTCTGGTTTGATGACCTGCCTGCCTTTAAAAATGACTCCCCAGGTGGTGCCTAGCTCATCCTGATAAAGCCAAAATGGTCTTGTGTGTTTGCGGGCTGCTGAGTTGCATCAGGCCGTCAGTTGATGATGATTTTCCACAATGTCCGTAGTGTAGAATCTTTTGCCATTTTTTCGTGGAGATGCTGGCATTTACATTGCACAAAATATACCGATCAATTTGGAAAATATCCTCAACTTCAATGAAGTCAACATGTGGACCTAAAGTTTATTAATGTCACAAGTAAGCTTACATTAACACTGCAACAAAATTACCATGAAAATCCCTTAGTCGCTACACTCCAGCGCCTGTTCGGGTACACCGAGGGGGAATTTGGCATGGCCAATGCACCTAACCAGCATGTCTTTCGGCCTGTGGGAGGAAACCAGAGCACCCGGAGGAAACCCACACGGACACGGGAGGAGAACGTGCAGACTCATCACAGACAGTGACCCAAGCCAGGAATGGAACCTGGGTCCCTGGCGCTGTGAGGCAGCAGTGCTAACCACTATGCCACCGTGCCGCGGTATATAGCTTCTGATGTATCTTCTGATTTTGCTGGGTTAGGCAACCTCGATTGATGCTGTGCATCTTGGACTTGTCTAGCAGATCGTCCCAGAATTCTTCTACAGAGTGGATGGAATCACCGACTCGACAATTCTGTCTGCTAGCTCTCTATTTGAAAAATCACAGTGCGTACTGGAGTACTGTGTCCAATTCTGAGCGTTGCCTTTTAGGAAGAGAGATATAAGGAGAGGGGGATTACTGGGGTAAATACTGGGGTAGGGCCTGGGTGGGATTGTTGTTGTTGCAGACTCGATGGGCCAAATGTCTTCCTTCTGCACTGTAGGGATTCTATGATTCTAAGAATTGTCAGAGGCTTTGGAGAGGGTGTGGGAGAGATTTACGAGAATGGTTCCAAGAATGAGGGATTACAGTTACGTGGAGGGACTGAAGAAGCTGGGACGAAAAGGAGATTTGGCGGAGGACTTTACAGTGGTGAAGGGTTTGGACAGAGTAAATAAAGGGGACCAGTAGCCAGCGGGCACAGATCTGAAGCGATTGGCAGGAGAATCAGAGCCGACATGTAGAAAAGTCGCCCCACACAAATGGTTAGGATTTGGCACGCTCTGCCACATGGGATGGTGGAGAATGATTTAACAGTTGCCTCCCAAAGGAAATCTGAGAAATACTTGAAGCAGAAAAAACTACAGAGATGTGAGGAGAAAGTGGGGGAGTGGGACTAACTGGATTGCTCTTTGAAAGGGCTGGTTAAGAATTGATGGACCGAGTGGCCCCTTTCTATGAACTCAGATTATCAGGGCAACTTGTACACTTGAGGCACTTTGCCATTTTTAACATTTACAATCAAAAATGAGTGGTAACTTTAGTGACCAAATAAATTGGTTTAACAAAATCTCTTTAGAACAGCATTTTTAATATCGTTCTTGATAACCTGCGGCCGACTTTCTCGAGATATTTAGGACTGATTTCTGTGCAGTTGCGAACCTGCTTGGTTTTTTCTTAAAAGAAAAGAAATGGGTAATTACCGCGGTTAGCGATCAACAGATTCAGTTCTGATGATTCATAGCTGGTTGATGACAGAGAGAATATGGTTGCCACAGTTACTGTTACCTAGCACTGGGATGGATGATGTACTCCACAATGTCCAGTTGCTTAAATTACCACAAGAGCCTGCGTTTCAAACTATTTATTTCTCATATGTCATAGAGTACATCAAAAAATAATCCAGCAAATTATTTATTAGGTGCGTGAAGCACTGTTGGACGCTGGAGTCATTCTTTTGCTGACTTAACAGGAATTATAAGCAGTCCCAGTAATCTATAATTTAAAGTGTCACTTGTGTCACCCTGCAGTGCTACTTTTTCACAGTGGAGTTTGGGCTCTGTAAGCAGGATGGACAATTGCGTGCTTACGGTGCAGGACTTCTGTCTTCGATCGGAGAACTAAAGGCAAGAAATGGTTCATTTTTTGGATGTTTTTCTGCCTGTGTGCTCTTAGTTCATAATCAAGAGATCACCGTTTTACTTGTAACTGTCTCTCACAGCACGCATTGTCGGACAAAGCGATCGTCAAACCATTTGACCCAAAGACGACCTGCACACAAGAATGTCTCATCACCACCTTCCAGGAAGCCTATTTCTTGTCGGAAAGTTTTGAGGAGGCCAAAGCTAAAATGAGGCAAGTCATTTGTTTCCTTCTGAAATTCGAGAACTGACCGTTGGCAGAGGTTTGCTAAACACCACATTTGCATGGTAGTTCCTTTTCGATATCAGTGGAGGTTCTCGGTGTCACAGTGGTTAGCACTGCTGCCTCACAGCGCCAGGGACCTGGGTTTGATTCCTGGCTTGGGTCACTGTCTGCGTGGAGTTTGCACATTCTCCCCGTGTTTGCGTGGGTTTCCTCCGGGTGATCCAGTTTCCTCCCACAGTCCAAAGATGTGCTGGTTAGATGCATTTTTTTAATACTTTTCCAATTCAATCAAATCAAATCCAATTCAGAGTCTCAACAAGTTGAGACATTTCAGATCCAGGCTGACAAGACAGGGCGAGCGACCAAACCACCCTGTCCTGGGCCTGATCCACATGAGCCAAGCTGATTGGAGAAGGGGGAGGTTCCTCCTCCAAGACTTGAGCTCATTTGTATCTTAGCCAAAAGGCCGAGATGCCGCTTTTAAAAATTGCTTCATATGAAACATATGAAGCCTCAGCGTAACCTAATGACCTCGACCAAGTGCGGCCGACCATGGGCTGCCGTCCATACACTTGATCTTAGCCAAAAGGCCTTGCTAAATTCTCCCTCAGTGTACCCGACAGGTGCCGGAGTGTGACGACTAGGGGATTTTCACAGTAACTTTACTGTAGTGTGAATGTAAGCCTACCTGTGACTAATAAATAAACTTTAACTTTAGAGGTTTAAACTAAACTGACCAATGACTGCGTTCGACTAGCAATAGCAGGAATATCAATTGAACTTGTTAAAGATTTGTCTGCTAACACTGACCCCAAAATGTGACTTTGTTGTTGACATGGTTTGCCTGCTATAAGAATTGGGTGATAAAATTGGCCCAAAGTGACCAAGCGACTACTTCAGAAATCTGAGAGACTATATCGGAGTGATGAACATGAAAGTTAAATAGTAGGTAAATTGTGTTCGCTGGCTGCAAGATCACAGCTGTGGTAACTACCATTAGATTCACCACTAAGATAGCCAGTTCACTTAACATGTTGTAAGCTGTTCCTTTGCAAATGAGTATAATAGTGAAAAATGCTTTGCACCAATTGCCTGATTTAAGTGGCTGCCCTTATTAAGTGTGCACTGAAGACCCATGAGTACCTTCTAGCTAAGATCTGTTTGTTTCTCGAATCTGTTAGCTATTCTTAGGGTAGATAATCAAGTCATCCTTGGCAGTTAAGTGGGACACAAGTTGAATTCGCCGGCCTTTCCATTTTTCTTCTTCACACTTTAAAAGGGCACATCTTCACACAAAACAAGAGTTTCAAAAGTCATTAGCCCTCGCTCATTTACAAGCACGCAACACAATCTCATATAGGCGGCACGGTGACACAGTGGTGAGCACTGCTGCCTCACAGCACCAGGGGCCTGGATTTGATTCCCGACTTGGGTCAATGTCTGTGTGTGGAGTTTGCACATCATCCCCGTGTCTGCGTGGGTTTCCTCCGGGTGCTCTGGTTTCCTCCCACAGTCCAAAAATGTGCGGGTTAGGTTGATTGGCCATGCTAAATTGCCCCCTAGCGTTAGGGGGATGTCAGGGGGATTAGTAGGGTAAATATGTGGGGTTATGGGGATAGGGTCTGGGTGGGATTGTTGTCGGTGCAGGCTCGATGGGCCGAATGGCCTCCTTCTGCACTGGTGGTATTCTACGATTCTATTCTATTCTGTGATAATTGGACCGAAAATCACTTAGCACGACCTCATCACGATGAGAATGACATTCCAAGATTGGCAAGCATTTTCTTGTGAAAGAAATAAAATTACAATTGTATATATTTTTGTGAAAATATAGTGACGCTAACAAACCACATTCTGACTATGACTGCTGGACACTACTCAGCAGACTGTGTAAAGAAGGGAAATGATGCGAGAGCTCCCTCTGGGGTGTTTCAGAAGCTGCCAATTATCACTATGAAGGAAAAGCAATGAAATGAAAAACAGCAAATGGTAGAAATGCACCAACATTGACTGTCACTACCTGGCCTGGGGAAAAGTAATAACTGCTTGGGGAATTGTGACTGGGAGGATACAGGTATCTTGGGGGACAGTTCATTTATTGAATGCTAATCCTGGTGAACAGGAAGAGTGAGCAGCCCATTTTGTGCACCGTGTTTTCTTTGTTGGTTACGTTTTGAGATTTTGGATCATTTTCCCATCACTGGAATGATTTCGCATTGAAATATGTTGATGTTTATTACGCAGCTGCCACCCCCTCTCCCACTCCGCGGCCTGCTTTGCAGTGCCAGAGGCGGCCCGCCATTGGCTGGTGGCAGGATTTTCCAGTCCCGCTGCTGTCAGTGGGGTTTCCCATTGTTTGTACCCTCCATTGCCGGGGAACCCACAGTGGAGAGGGGGGGTGGGGGCGGGGGTGGGGGTGGGGGGGGGGGGGGGGGGTTTGCTCTCCCTCGGCGGGACTGAAAGATCCCACAGATGGGAATGATCAGAAGATCTCGCCCATTGTATTTGAAGACAAAGTGGACTTGCACAGGTTTTTTAAAAAAATCAGAGACTATGGGCGGGATTTTACGGGCCTTGTCCGAGCGAGGTCGTAAAATCCCGCCTGAGGCCAATGGAGAATTCCGTTCTGCGAGCCTCATCCGCCCCAATTCCACCCTTGATCTAGATCATAAAAGATACAGCGAGGGCTTATTGTCTCATCCAGGCCCCCTTACCAGGATTCTTTTTGAAATCCAAGGCATGTCTCTTTAAACTCGCAGCCCTCGGGAGGGGGGGGGGGGGGGGGGGGCGGGGCGGGGGGCGGGGAGAGAAGCGATGTAGCTAGTTTTATTTCACTAAAAGACCTAGTGCTGAATAATTGAACAGGAATGAAGTGAGTGTCACCGACAGTCCCCTGGTGGGAATTCAAAGAGAAGGACAAAGGGAAACAAATGCAGTCAGATGTTAAACAACAAACTGAGGTGTGGACAAGGAACCCAGAGCTAGAAGCTAAAGTTCAGGAGGTCAGTCTTTCCAGATAGAAATTGCCCAGAAAGCAAAAGATTAGCAATAACAAGGGAGTCAGCCCATGAAAGGGATAGACATTGGGGTTCATTATTTTCTTCTTTTTTAAGGAGCAGATTGAGGTTGAACAAGATGAGGGAAAGTCGTTTTGGCTTTTTCTCCAAATGCTCACTTCACTCAGTCTTAAAAAGCAGTTTAACCGTTTGTAGCTGACTTCGTGAAGGATTTCAGTTTATCTTCAGAATTCATTGGAGAACTTCACATGAGGAGAATTGTGATTTTGGTGGAGATGGGATGTCTTCGGAGGCTGTGGTGTCGTGATATTGTCAGTAGATCCAGAGACCCAGGGTAATGCTCTTGGGACCTGGATTTGAATCCCACCAAGGCAGATGGTGAAATTTGAATTCAATAAAAAAAATCTGGAATTAAAAGTTTAATGATGACCACAAAACCATTGTCAATTATCATAAAAACCCATCTGATTCACCAATGTCCTTTAGGGAAGGAAATCTGCCGTTCTTACCTGGTCTGGACTACATGTGGCTCCAGATCCACAGCAATGTGGTTGATTCTTAACTGCCCTCAGGGATGGGCAATAAATGTTGGCTCAGCCAGCGACACCCACATCCCATGAAAGAATATAAAACAAAATTTAAAAATGGCAGATGGGATGCAATTCCAGAATTCTTGGCAATTCTTATCAGCACAGGATAATGGTGTGGGTAGCAAGTGCTCACCCCACACTCTCAAACTGGCTGGCCCCATTTCAAAGGCATCTTCATAGAATCCCTACAATGCAGAAGGAGGCCATTTGGCCCATCGAGCCTGCACTGACCCACCTTCTATTAAAATTGATCTTACCCAGGCCCTATCCCCATAACCCCACATATTTACCTGCTAATCCCCCTAACCTACACAGCTTGGGTCACTAAGTGGCAATTTAACATTGCTAATCCATCTAACCTGCACATTATAGAATCATAGAATCCCTACAGTGCGGAAGGAAGCCATTCAGTCCATCGAGTCTGCATCAACCACAATACCATCCAGGCCCTATTCTGGTAACCCCATATATTTTACCCTGCTAATGCCTCTGACACGAAGGTCAATTTACCATGGCCAATCCACCTAACCCGCACATCTTTGGGTTGTGGGAGGAAACCGGAGCACCCGGAGGAAACCCACGTAGACACGGGGAGAATGTGCAAACTCCACACAGACAGTGACCCGAGGCCGGAATTGAACCCGGGTCCCTGCCGCTGTGAGGCAGCAGTGCTAACCACTGTGCAACCATGCCATCCCTACATCGTTGGACTGTGGGAGGAAACCAGAACGCTTGGAGGAAACCCACACAGACTCATGGAGAACGTGCAACCTCCACACAGACGTGATAGTTAGGTGCTTTGGCCATGCTAAATTCTCCCTCAGTGTACCTGAACAGGCGCCGGAGTGTGGCGACTAGTGGATTTTCACAATAATTTCATTGCAGTAGTAAGCCTATTTGTGACAATAATAAATAAACTTTGAACTTGTGACACTAATAAATAAACTTTAAACAATCCATCATCCAACCTGCCCATTTTTCTACTGATTGCCATCAAATGTGTTTGATTTGAAAATGAAGTATTTTAAAAAGTTAGATTATTCATTGTGAGAACCTTAGCAGAATATTTTGATTTGATCTGATTTATTATTGTTACATGTACTGGGATACAGTAAAAAGTATTGTTTCTTGTGCGCTATACAGACAAATCATACCCTTCATTGATTACAGAGGGGAGAAGGAAAGGAGAGGGTGCAGAATGCAGTGTTACAGTCATAGCTAGGGTGTAGAGACAGATCAACTAAATACGAGGTAGGTCCATTCAAAAGTCTGGCAGCAGCAGGGAAGAAGCTGTTTTTGAGTCGGTTGGTACGTGATCTCAGACTTTTGTATCTTTTTCCCGATGGAAGAAGGTGGAAGAGAGAATGTCCGGGCTGGGTGGGGTCCTTGATTATGCTGGCTGCTTTTACGAGGCAGCAGGAAGTATGGACAGAATCAATGGCTGGGAGGCTGGTTTGCATGATGGATTGGGCTTTGTTCTACACTGCAATCTTTGTAGTTTCTTGCAGTCTTAAAAAAAGGATCAACTCAGATTTATAGATAGTTGGAATAGATTTATTCTAAATTACTCAATAAACAGACCCTTTTCTTTCTTTATTTGTTCATGGGGTGTGAAGGTCGCTGGCCAAGTCAGCATTTCTTTCCCATCCTATTTCCCAGTCGAGGTGATGGTGAGCTGCTTTCTTCAACTGTTGCAGCCCGTGTGGTGTAGGTCACCCCATATCACTGTTTGGGAGGGAGTTCCAGGATTTTGACCCAGTTACAGTGAAGGAATGGCGATATAGTTCCACGTCAGGATGGTGTGAGGCTTGGAAGGGAACAGCTTGGTGGTGGATGTCCCATGTGCCTGCTGCTTCTGTTCTTCTAGGGGGTTGATGTTGTGGGTTTGGAGGCTTCTGTTGAAGGAGCCTTGGTGAGTTGTTGCAGAGCATCTTGTCGATGCTACCACAATGTGCCGGTGGTGGAGGGCGTTAATGTTTAAGGAAGTGGTACTGATCAAACGGATTGCTTTGTTCTGGATTGGTGTCGAGCTTCTTGAGTGTTGTTGGAGCCACTCTCATCCAGGCAAGTGGAAAGTATTCCATCACACTCCTGACATATGTCTTTTAGATAGTGATGATATGGAGATGCCGGCGTTGGACTGGGGTAAACACAATAAGAAGTTTAACAACACCAGGTTAAAGTCCAACAGGTTTATTTGGTAGCAAAAGCCACACAAGCTTTCGGAGCTTCAAGCCCCTTAAACTTCTTACTGTTTTAGATAGTGGACAGGACATGAGTTACTTGTGACTAGTTTTCCAGCATCTGACCTACAATTGCAGACACAGTATTTATACCGCTGGTCCAGTTAAGCTTCTGATCTTTGGCATTTGTGTAGCATGAATGTTACTTTCTACTTATCTACCTTCCCCTTTCATACCTGGTCTGGCTTACATGTGACTCCTGAGCCACAGCAATGTGGTTGACTGTTAAATGCCCTCTGGTAGGGCAGTTAGGGATGGGCAATAAATTTTGTTTTTATTTATTAGTGTCACAAGTAGGCTTACATTAACACTGCAATGAAGTTACTGTGAAAATCCCCTAGTCACCACACTCCGGCGCCTGTTTGGGTACACTGAGGGAGAATTTAGCATGGCCAATGCACCTCACCAGCACATTTTGGGGCTGTGGAAGGAAATGGGAGCACCTGGAGGAAACCCACGCAGACGCGGGGAGAACATGCAGACTCCGCACAGGGGTGGCACAGTGGTTAGCACTGCTGCCTCATAGCGCCAGGGACCCGGGTTTGAATCCCAGCCTGGTCACTGTCTGGGTGGAGTCTGCGCGTTCTCCCTGTGTCTGTGTGGGTTTCCTCCAGGTACTCCGGAGTGTCTGACTTTAAAAAGGGCCCCCCTGCAGGGATAATTTGCTGGGGATAGCTTTACAGTGAGAATGGGACTTCTGCTCCTCAGACACAGCAAGGGCTGTCCCTGTGACAACTAGCCAACAGCTGAGTCATCCTAGCAGCGCCAGAACGCAGTAGTACTGGTGGTACTACAAGGCCACTGCTGGTACTACAAGGAGTCCCGAGAATTAATATGGGTGGCACAGTGGCACAGTGGCTAGTACTGCTGCCTCACAATACCAGGGACCCAGGTTCAATTCCCGGCTTGGGTCACTATTTGTGTGGAGTCTGCATGTTCTTCCCCATGTCTGTGTGGGTTTCCTCTGGGTGCTCTAGTTTTGGGGGCGGCTCGGTGGCACAGTGGTTAGCACTGCTGCCTCACAGCACTAGGGACCCGGGTTCGATTCCTGGCTTGGGTCACTGTCTGTGTGGAGTTTGTACGTCCTCCCCGTGTCTGCGTGGGTTTCCTCCGGGTGCTCCGGTTTCCTCCCACAGTCCAAAGATGTGCGGGTCAGATTGATTGGCTGTGCTAAATTGCCATTTAGTGCTGGGGGACTAGCAGGGTAAATATGTGGGGCTACGGGGATTGGAGCTGGGTGGGATTGTGGTCGGTGCAGACTCGATGGGCCAAATGGCTTCCTTCTGCACTGTAGGGAATCTAGGAAATCTAGGAAATCTAGGAAAGACAGAAGATGGATATCGATTTCAAGGTGAGGCTGGGGGATTTTGTTGGGGGAGGTTTCTGGACCCTCGTGACAAGGGAGAAAGGAGGGAGCTCAGGCTTTAGAGAATGGGTGGGGGTGGGCACAAAATAGGGGTCCCACCTTGGAGTAGGGGGGGGGGTACTCCTTATGGACATGGGATCTCCCATAGGAGGAACATCCACTTCTTCTGACCTGAGCTGTTAAAGTTGCAGGCTACCTTTACCTTCCCCTGCCCAATGCATTATGGCAATGGAGGTAGAGTGAGGTCCTATAGAGGTCTTTAATTGGCCACTGAAGGGCGTCAAGGGTAGACAGGCTGCCTGATGCCTTGCCCATCTCCATCATGTGGGGGGACAGCTCAGGGGTGAGCAGGGAGGTGGTGGGATGGCCACTGCTTTATTTTGTGTGCAGTAAAAAAGCCCTTTTTACTCCAGTACATTTCTTTGAAGAGCCTGGAAGGGCTGCAACTTTCCCATATTCCGTCGATTTTGTACAGGCAGTCAGCTGCCGCCTAAGCTGGGAACTCACAGCAGATGATCAGCAGAGATTAGAAATTCACCAGATGTTTCCCCACCATGAGTTTTGCCAGATGCTAAACCAGCTGTTTCAGAGTCTCAGTGTTTCAGTCGATCAACAGCAGTCAGGTCATGGCATGTGGAAACTAATAGAATTGAAATAAGAAGTCATAGACTCCCTATAGTGCAGAAGGAGGCCATTCGGCCCATCGAGTCTGCACCGACAACAATCCCACCCAGGCCCCATCCCCATAACCCCATGTATTTACCCTACTAATCCCCCAACACAAAGGGGCAATTGAACATGGCCAATCCACCTAAACCCATACATCTTTGGAGGAAACCGGAGCACCCGGAGGAAACCCACGCAGACATGGGGAGAATGTACAAACTCCACACAAAGTGATCCGAGGCCGGAATTGAACTCAGGTCCCTGGCACTGTGAGGCAGCAGTGCTAACCACTGTGCCACCATACCACCTATAAGATTGAAATAAACAGAATGCTTGATCTTCCTGCATTGTATAGAGCAATTTCAAACAATTCTCCTCCAATATTCATGAAATGAGAGTACAATCTATCACCCTTGCATAACAGTAGATATGGTATGTGCTTGACTCAGCTTTGCATGCTGGGAACATGCATCAGGAATTTGGACACCATACATGAATGGAATATCCTGTGGGGCTGTACTCGGGCTAGAATTTCTAGGTTGCAGGATGTAAGTACGATCTATCCGTGTAGGTTGATGAACATCTGTGAGTTTATGCTGCTGAGCATAGCAATACGTAGTTATGTGTCCTTTGGAAAGGATCAGAGTGTTCCCAAGCCTTTTCAACATGTCAACACGGGTATTAACAGCATAGTAAGCTGAGCTATTTTTAAGTCAGTGAAACTTGCTGTTGCATGGAGCCATAATGTGTCACTATTCCTGACAATAATTACAATTCTACTCAGTCCCTCTCTTTCCCCTGTAAACAAGAACTCAAATGGTTGCCTCAGGTCACAGAAGGACCAGATTCAAATGCTGTAGTTGTACAGGGTAGGTCAGGCCAGACAAAGTGGTGGAGGCAGGGTCATTGTAGATTGATGTTAGACCAAGGCAGATGTAGTGGAAGCAGAGCCATTGAATATTTTTAAGCCAGACGTAGACTGATTCTTGACTCACAATTAGGAGTCAAGAGGTTTCTGGAGTTAGGTGGGAATGTGGCATTGGGGTCAACATATCAGATCAGCCATGAATCTTATTGATTGGTGGAGCAGGCTCGAGGGGCCGAATGGCCTACTGTTGCTCCTAATTTGAATGTTTGTATATTAGTATTAATTTTTTGAAGATGTGAAATAAGTAGTGGATAGGGGAATGTCTATGGATGTCATCTATCTGAACTTCCCTTTTCCTCCCACAGTCTGAAAGACGTGCTGGTTAGGTGCATTGGCCATGCTAAATTCTCCCTCAGTGTACCCGAACAGGCGCCGGAGTGTGGCAACTAGGGGATTTTCACAGTAACTTCATTGCAGTGTTAATGTAAGCCTACTTGTGACACTAATAAATAAACTTAAAACCCCTCAAGAGAGCTTGTTAATTCAAGTTGAAGGCAAACTATTGACCTGGTTATGAGATTGGCTGAGTGGCAGGAGACTGAGAGCTGGGATAATGGGCAGGTAATACGATTGGCAGGATGTGACTAGTGGTGTCCTGCAATTAAAGATCTGTTTTGGAGCCTCAGCTGTCCACTGTATTTGGTCAGATGATGGAATCAAATGCCACCTATCCAAAATTTGTTGATGGCACCAAGATAGGTGGCATTGTAAGCAATGAGGATGGAAGCATGAAATTACAAGTAAGGTATTGATGAATGAAATGAATGGGCAAAAGTGTGGCAAATGGATTTCAATGCTTGCAAATGTGAGGTCAATGATATTCAACCTAAAAGGGATAGAATGAGCCACCTCCTAAAAGGAATGAAGCTTGAAGCAGTGGGGGTCCGAAAAGACTTGGGGGAGGGGGAGGTCCAGGAATAGATCATTAAAATGTCAAGAATGGTACTAAAAATAATCAAAAAGGCTAATGAAATGCGAGCTTTGATATTTACAGGACCAGAACGTAAGGGATAGAAGTCATGCTATACAAATTCTGAGTACACCTCATTCAGAGAAGATTCATAAACGTTTGCAGTACAGAAGGAGGCCATTCAGCCCATTGTGCCCATGCCATTCTACATAGATCTGACTACACTAATCCCATTTTCCAGGGCTTGGCACATATCCCCGGAGGTTTTGGCAGCGCAAGTGAATATCTAAATACTTCTTAAATGTTACGAGAGTTGAAGATTCAGCCATCCTTTCAGGCAGTGAGTTCCAGATTCCCACCACCCTCTGGGTGAAAAGTGAAAGATTTCTAAGATTTCTAAGACAGGACCCAAACCGGGAATCGAACCTGGGTTGATAAGATTATGAGGTGCATAGGTAGGGTGGATAGGAAGGCACTTTTTCCATTAGTAGCGGGGGCAGTAACCGGGGGACATAGATTTAAGGTAAGAGGTAGAAGGCTAAGAGGGGAGTTGAGGAGAAACTTTTCACCCGGAGGGTGAAAAGTTGTCTGTCTGTGCAGAGTCTGCAAGTCCTCCCCATGTCTGCGTGGGTTTCCTCCGGGTGCTCTGGTTTCCTTCCACAATCTGAAAGATGTGCCGGTTAGGTGCATTGGCCATGCTAAATTCTCCCTCAGAGTACCCGAACAGGCGCCGGAGTGTGGTGACTAGGGGATTTTCACAATAACTTCATTGTGGTGTTAATGTGACACTAGTAAATAAACTTTAAAAACTTTACCTACTAACCTTGCCACCTTCCAGGGATCTGTGGATATGCACTCCAAGGTCCCTCTGATATTCAATACTTTCCAGGGTCCTACCATTCATTCATTCATTCATTCATTCATTCATTCATTCATTCTTTTGCCTTGTTAGCCCTCCCCAAGTGCATGACGTCACACTTTTCCAGATTGAATTCCCCTTGCCACTGCTCTGCTCACCTACCAATCCAGTGACATCCTCCTGCAGTCTACGGATATCCTCCTCACTATTTGCCGTCCTGCCAATTTTCATATCATCTGTCGACTTCTTGATCATTCTCCCTATGTAAGTTCTACCCATAGGGCACTACACCTAAAGAGGGATTTATATTGACCTTAGAGGGAGTGCAGCATTTTATTACCCTCGGACTTTCAGGGTAAAATTACAAGGAGGGATAATATAAATTAGTGATGTGCTCCCCAGAACTTGGAAGGTTAAGGAACAACCTAATCAAAGTTTTCAAGATATTAAGGAAAACATACAGGCTGGATGGAGAGAAATTATTTCAGCTGGTTGGGGAGTCTAGGCACCAGAGGACTTTAGTCCATAAATTGGAGCCAGACCTTTCAGGAATGAAATAAGGAAACACTCCTACATGGAAAAGGTGTTAGAAATTTGGAATTCTCTCCCACAAATGGCAACTGATGTAGGTTTGAGGAGCTCAGTAGCCCATTCCTATTGCTACATTCCTTTGTTTTTTTGTGAGGGGCTGCAGACATTTGTTACCCAGCTGTTAAGCAAAGATGATCAGCCTGATGAACTTAGCAGAGGCTGAAGAAAACCATCCTTTGGCAAAAAGAAATAATGCAAGGAACCCGGGTTCGGTTCCTAACTTGGGTCACTGTCTGTGCAGAGTCTGCACATTGTCCTCGTGTCTGCGTGGGTTTCCTGCGGGTGCTCCAGTTTCCTCCCACAGTCTGAAAGGCGTGCTGGTTAGGGTGCATTGGCCATGCTGAATTCTCCCTCAGTGTCCCCGAACAGGCACCGGAGTGTGGCGACTGGGGGATTTAGGAATGGGCCCCAACCAGCAGAAATAATTTCTCTCTTCCAGCCTGTCCGTTTCCCTTAATATCTTGAAAACTTGTACTTGTAGGAACTAATTGTTTATTCAACCATTAAAGTTACATTTATCTTTGATTTGATTTATTATTGTCACATGTATTAACATACAGTGAAAAGTATTGTTTCTTGCGCGCGATACAGACAAAACATATCGTTCATAGAGAAGGAAACAAGAGAGTGCAGAATGTAGTGTCACAGACATGGCTAGGGTGTAGGGAAAGATCAACTTAATGCGAGGTAGGCCCATTCAAAAGTCTGATGGCAGCCGGGAAGAAGATGTTCTTGAGTCGGTTGGTATGTGACCTCAGACTTTTGTACTTTTTTCCCGCCGGTAGAGGGTGTGTGGGGTCCTTAATTATGCCGGCTGCTTTGCCAAGGCAGCGGGAAGTGTATTCAGAGTCAATGGATGGGAGGCTGGTTTGCGTGATAGATTGGGCTGCATTCACAATAGTTTTGTAGTTCTTTGCAGTCTTGGGCAGAGCAGGAGCCATACCAAGCTGCGATACAGCGAGAAAGAATGCTTTCTATGGTGCATCTGTAAAAGTTGGTGAGGGCTGTAGCTGTCATGCCAAATTTCCTTATTTTAACAAAGAAGTACTGCTTCTTTATTTTTCTTTCTCTATCTCTCCTATTTTCTCCCTCCTCCCCAGGAAGTCATTCCCAGTCTGTGTGATCCCCATTCTAGGGAGGGCTGCTCTTGGTGTGTCATGGATATTGATTTGCTGCTCCCTTTTCAATCCACCAGATGGCGTGGTTGTAGATCCAGCCAAGCATTTGGTCCGAAACCTAATTTGCTTCATTTGAAAGTCCCAGCTCACACACCTCAAGTTAAACATGACTGTGTGTTTGAAGGGGCTGGTGATCTTAAATGTGAGCTAAAATACTGCGGATGCTGGAAATAAAAGCAGAAACTGCTGGGAAACAAAAACCTCAGCAGGTTTGGCAGCATCTGTGGAGAAAGAACCGGTGTTAGCATTTCGAGTTCAACGCGGTTCAAAGTTCAGCCCGGACTTGAAACATTAACTCTGTTCCTCTCTCTATAGATGCTGCCAGACCTGCTGACATTTTCCAGCACTTCCTGTTTGTGTTTGCGATCCGTCTCCCTCTTTTTGATCATTAGGTTTAAGTTTATTTATTGGTGTCACAAGTAGGCTTACATTAACATCGCAATGAAGTTACTGTGAAAATCCCCTAGTCACCACACTCGGGCGTCTGTTCGGGTGCACTGCGGGAGAATTTAGCACAGCCAACGCACCCTAACCAGCACGTCTTTTGAGCTGCGGGAGGAAATCGGAGCACCCGGAGGAAACCCACACAGACAGTGCTGGGAATTGAACTCGGGTCCCTGGCGCTGTAAGGCAGCAGTGCCAACCACTGTGCCACCATGCCGCCAATAGTGGGAGGGTACAGGGGTTTTAGGATTGAGTTGAGTTAATACTCTGAGAGACAATAGCCAATGAAACATGTGGCAAAGGATTTGGTGTCCTTGAAAGACAGCTGCCTGAATTGGAAGGCAATTGAATATTGAGCTTTGCTAGTGAAAAAACCTGGAACTCATTCAGTGTGCTCTGGGTGTACCTAGACCACAGGGGCTGCAGCGGTTCAAAAAGCTGGCCCACCACCACCTTCTCAGTGGCAACTAGGGATGGGTAGAACATGGCTTTCCTGTGACAATGGGGAGAATGTGAGATTAAGCAGGTCGGAAGGAGTGCACTGTAGAGTAGGTTGTACATGATCTGTGGAAGGAGCAGGCTTGATGGAACAAATGGCCTTTTCTTGTGAAGTACTTCCTAACCTCCTGCATTCCTGCGACCCAGCGTTACTTGTGAAACTGTTTTGCCTGCAATCCAATGAAACTTTATGACAAATGGCATATTTTATTCTTTCAGGGAATTTTCCAAATCACTGAAACGCCCATATTCTGTACACTACAACCCACACACCCAGAGCATTGAAATGCTCCAGGACCCCAGAAGCATTGAGAGAGTTGTTCAAGACATCCAAAGTGATCTCGGCATAGTGTGCGACGCTTTATCAAAAATGAACAAACACTTAGGAATTTGACCGTGTGCACACAGATCTCACCCTCCTTTCTGTGTAGAAGCTGCTTTTGAAATGATACTAAATACCGTGACGTAACCTGCCTGCAAAACCATTAATAACTTGCGTGGGTGTTTTAGTAAAGTTTATGCTGCTCATGGAAATGCTTCACAGCCCTAAGACACAACAGAATATGATGGAAAACCAAGTCCATTCTGAGTTAATTTGCCAGTGAAATGCACCAATGACATACAGCTCGCGGCTCAGATTATATATCAATAGTTGGCTGAAGTTTGAACTGATCTTATTTGAGAGGGAATGTGGTAAACTGCAATATACTTCCCTTTGAAAACTGGCAGAATTAATCGTCTGAGCAATAGTAATTTACTGTGATGTCAGTAAAACTGATGCTCTCCTAAAACTTCATTTATTAGTGTCACAAGTGGGCTTACATTAACGCTGCAATGGAGGGGTTGCTGTGAAAATCTCTTAGCCGTCACACTCCGGCCCCTGTTCGGGTACACTGAGGGAGAATTTAGCACGACCAATGCATCTAACCAGCATGTCTTTCAGACTGTGGGAGGAAACTGGAAGAAACTCGCACAGATACGGGGAGAACATTCAGACTCCACACAGACAGTGCCGGGAATCAAACTTGGGTCCCTGGCGCTGTGAGGCAGCAGTGCTAAGCACTGTGCCACTGTGCCACCCCAAAGGATAAGTAGGCTTGCTTATGTTTCCAAATTACAATAATATAAAAGCAGGCCCCTCTTTAGATTCATTCTGGTTAACAAATTCATTCCATACACCAGGTTGAAGGTATGATCAAACATTTTGTGGATTAATTGTCTTAATTTTGAAAATATGAATAATTTTCAAGCAAACTGTATTGCATTACGATCTCAGCTGATGTTATAATTGGAAGGAAAGATCTCAGAATAGAACCGTGGCTCAAAAGCCCGTAATGTTTACTTTTTCTGATTAAACATGGAGGACCAGAGTCACAGGATCGCTGATTAGTTTTAAGAACTACAAAAAACATGTACTAAACATGAAAAAATTGGACTATAATACTCCTCTAATCCCTGCTTTATTTTATCAATTACATGAAGGTTTCAAGTTTAACATGGGAGACAGTACACCTTAAGCTACAATGGTCTAATTAACACACAAAGTCCCTTTTCAAACACACAGATTGGCTGTGGTTAAAGAGATACTCCTCCCTGAACCCAAGGTAGTGTCTGTGGTTTTCTCCCCACTCAGATGATTATCCTGTGACTGTTCCCAAACTCCACTCCCAGGAATACTCTTTAAAATCGTTGTTTGCAATAATGCTTTCCATTAGCATTTTGCATTCTGAAATCCAGTCCGGGTTTTTCAAATGACACTTTCAAACAAAGTTTCCATTCCACTTTTAATAGTGAATTCAGTCCAGGATTTACCGCCCCCCCAACCCCCCCATTTTAGGATTCCATTGCCTTGACTGACTTCCACACTGTTACACAAACCCTGATATCCAGCTCATACTTTCTTCCCAATTGCTTTAAAATCTGTTTGTAGTAGGACATCCCAAACTTTAGGACTTAATATGGGTGGCACGGTGACACAGTGGTCAGCACTGCTGCTTCACAGCACCAGAGACCCAGGTTCAACTCCAGCCTTGGATGACTGTCTTTGTGGAATTTGCACATTCTCCCCGTGTCTGCGTGGGTTTCCTCTGGGTGCTCCGGTTTCCTCCCACAGTTCAAAGATGTGCAGGTTAGGTGGATTGGCCATGATAAATTGCCCCTTACTGTCCCAAGATGTGTGGATTAGCCATGGTAGATGTGTGGGGTTGTAGGGATGGGGTGGGGGAAAGGGCTTGGGTGGGGTACTCTGTCAGTGAGGGTCGGTGCAGAGTCGATGGGGCGGGTGGCCTCCTTCTGCACTGTAGGGATTCTATAAATTCTATGATTACTTTAGAAACCTTTCTCGAGCTTCTGAATGGCTGATTCCTTCTCAGCTTTGTCTGTGATGCCAATGCACAGTGTCCTGTTCTATTTCCAGTTTCCCCTCTCATTTTAACTTCAAACTTCTCTGAAAATTTCTGTTCCATTTCCTGGTTTGTAGAACCAACTGTCTTTTAATTCCCTAGGGGCTTGCCTTCTTCCACATTACTCAATTGTACAATCTTGCTTGCTTCAAGCAGAGCTGAGATGTTCACTCTCTGGCTTCCTATCTGCAACTGCTCTGGCTTCCAGTTAAAACCAAGAACAAAGGAAGGCTCCCCACCAACCCCCCGACCCTCTAGGAAGTGGCCTTCTGTTGCTAAGCAACGCACCTGCTGGTTTATTCATTCTTCATGCCATAACCCTCTCTAAGCACAATAAAAACACAGTTGGAACTTAACCAACCCCACACATACAAGCACCTTTGTCTTGTACGAATATAACGATGGGTGGGATTTTATGGCCTCGCTCGAGTGAGAATGGAAATTCCCGCCCAAGGTCAACAGACATTTCCATTGTCCGTCCCTTGCTTGCTCCAATTCTGTGGTGGGCGAGGTGGTAGAATTCTGGGTGTATGTAAACCTTCCAAGTACAGAAACATTAAATTAAATCCACCTAAAATTATGCATTATTTCTAATGTTTACCAATATAAATATCAATCCCTTAAAACTAGCTTTGGTTTGCTAACAGTTGTTCTATCGATTTCATAGTTCCCCAATACAGGCACAGGTAGACTGGGGCCACGGTAGAGTGGACTTTCTTATCCGTATCAGTCTGCTATGTCAATCTTTTTGATCCAAAAGCAAAATACTGCAAATCTGAAATAAAAATAAATAAGTACTGGAAATACTCAGCAGGTCTGCCAGTATCTGTGGAGAGAGAAAAAGTTAACATTTCAACCCCATGGCTTTTCATCAGAAACTCGATTGACTCTATTCTTCTCTCCACAGATGCTGTGTATTTCCAGCAATTTCTGTTTTTATTTCCAGTATCTGCAGTATTTTGATTTTGATGTAGTCCGGTGTACAACCCACCCCTCCCCGCCCCACCCCACTCCACTTCCTGTGCTCAGTGAAGTCACTCCAGAAATTGGCTCAAAGAAAACAATTGAATTGAAATGATGGATGAGAACAAGCATTTAGATTCAGGCCCTAAGAACAGAGGCGCAACCTTACCTGAGGTTATCTATTTTTTTTTACAAACAATATGAAGTAATTGAACAGCACATTATTACCTCTTCATTGTCTGAATAACAAGAGTAAAACCTGCATCGCAAACCAGAAGTATCCACATAAGTCTTGACACCCAAATGATCAAAGTGCACAAAATGTATGATGCTTCCGAATGTACATGAATGGCTGAGATATGGGTTCTCAATTCCATACACTCTTTCCAGTTGCAGTATTGATATGTCTTCCCGTTGCTCACATATTTGTATTTCAACAACCTGTACTACTGACATTACCTGCATCGAACTGTTTGCTTAATTGTGGCAGGAACTCAAGTAATCAAACTGCTGACAGGATGTCCTTTCCGTGATAATCGGTAATATTTTTTCCGCAATATGTTAACATTTTAAGTATAACTTTAGCAGCTCAGTATAAAAGTTAGAGGTGCAAAATAAAAGAACATATCATACCCTAGTGAGTGCCTTGTGACTGCAGTCAATTATTTTCACTTTGCAAATAAAAACCCTTCCTACCTCGCGATGATACAACATGAGGATGTGACTGTCTGCAAACAAATCCGGTGACGGTCTTTATATGTTGAGATGATCCTCTGCGATGAAATGGTTCATGATACAAACAACAGAGACTTGCGTATCTTGCTGTGCTATTGTTTCAATTGGAGCTGATTGGAAGTCATCATTGAGAAGTCACCACCTCCCCGAGCAGCGCGTTCCAGACATTCATCACCCTCTGTGTAACAAACTTGCCTCTCTCATCTCCTCTAAACTTTTCCCCACGCACCTTAAACCCATGTCCCCGAGTACTTGACTTTTTTACTCTTGGAAAGAGCATCTGATTATCCACTCTGTCCATGCCACTCATAATCTTGTAAACCTCTATCAGGTTAGCCCTCAACCTCCGTCGTTCCAGTGAGAACAACCAAGTTTATCCAACCTCTCCTCATAGCTAATACCTTCAGACCAGGCAACATCCTGGTAAACCCCTTGAGACTTTGAGGGTAGCATAATTCAGCTAATACAAGAACTCTGTGTTTATCAAAATGATGACTTGCAACAACTTAATCATATCCTCCACTTCCAACAAGGGAAGAGGGATCCAGCATGCATGGTGAATAGCATTGGAAGATTCGCTATATTATTTCCACAAACATTGTTTGGAATTCTGTCAGTTCTCTCAGAAAGTTAGACAGCATGCAGGCTACAATAAAATCATTCAGTTTGGAATGGATTGCAATATAAAAGAATTCACAATTGCTTTTGACAAAACAGAGTTGCCAACTTCTTTAGAGCTGCTTATATCTCTATGACTATGGATGGAATTTTTCCAAATAATTCTAAGTGTCGAAATAGCATGAAAACTGGAGCAAATCATGCTGGTTTTTTTCAGTGGGAGTTTAAAAATGCATCTCCCACACTCAGTGCACTGCAGAGTGCACTAGCGCGATTCACTCCAGGATTCAGGGGGCAGGGTCTGTTCCCGCTGGACAGGCCAGCAGCATAGCACTGAGCGGGTCACTGCGCATGTGCCGATCTGCCAGCGGTGAGAAAACTTAGCGCAGCGGCATGGGAGGATCGTCCTCTATGACTCTAAGCCCCTGAACCAATTGACTGCAGCATGCATGGCACATACTGTGGTTAGTTACAATCCAATTTTGCACAACTGGTCTCAGACAGTCATTAGGCCTCCATATTTAAATATTGTTACGACCTGTCCCCGGGCGAGGTTACCAAATTTGATACCCTCCGCCCCCTCGGTGGGAACTATTCTGGCACAAGCCCCAGTTTGTTAAATTCCGGATGGTATACCCCCAGATTTTTATATCCTTTGTTGAGGAGGGATGAACTGGTCCCTTTCTTTATCCAAACCCCCTTGGTTGGTCACAGAAAGATTATTTCAAAAATGATCCCTTTGCAGGTCCCTTTTCCCAGTCGCGATATATTCATGTTTTAAAAGGAGCTGATTTAACCCAGGCTTTCTTGAGTTAAAGAAAGAGTGAGTTAATTAGCTGCTAAACATAAGGAATGTACTAAAACACATGCACATACATTTATACAGATTAGAAATGAGAAGCAAGTCCAAAAATAAGAAAGAAGGATATACATATTGGACCTTGACTTGTCTGTGAGGAATAGATGGTGAAACATTGCAGCTGTTTGGGATTCATGATTCTAGTAGCACTGACCTCAGCTGTTGAGCAGTTGGTTTTGAGATTCTATGGTCCTGAGGTTTAGATGAGAAGTTGTCCTACTTCCTTTTTGGCTGTGGCTTTTACTGACTTGGCTTGCTTCAATAATCAGAGATAGAGAGAATATTACCTGAAAACATCTGAAGGGGTGACTGCCGCCATATTTCCTTGCTTCTTCTGTGTTATACCCTGTGACACACCGAAGTCCACACATGAAGCTTTGCAGCTGGCTTTTTTTAATCCCAGTCTCCTGCGTATTCTTGGAAGGTGAAAATTCACAAACTGGTCTGGGATGTCACTAATAGGATTTGATTCCTGCTGAGAGAGTAGTCAGTTTCCATTATCTCCACAGGAGATGGCAGTTCACGTTTGATTGACTTCTTCTTTTCAATTGTCTGTCTGAGATAAAGTGTGTGATATTCCATTGTCTCTTTCTTAGTGTGATCCACACTGGAGTAATACAGACAGTGATTGAATTTACATTCTTAGAATTTACATCTTTGGCTTGCATGTCCACTTTTAAAAAACACTCGTCTTATTTAAAAATCCAATATGTCCATGTGTAATTCAGGGATTTTCATCATCATGACAATTACAAAGGTCTGAATGATGGTCTCAGCCATGCACCTTAATGAAGGAACCTTTACTTATATATCTGGTGCTGTACTTTAACCTTGGAATGAAGGTATGTAGGCTACCTGTCAAAGCAGACCTTTTGGTTCCCATTTGCCACCTGCAAAACAGGTGCAGTGTGATCTATGTTCTAGGCTGAGGGTGTTACATTGTTCTTCACTCTCCAGAGCATACATTCAACAATGACCAGGATATTTTCCAATGTTGGCAAAGGCCGATGCCAGGTGGGAAAAGTGGTGTTGAAGGCACTGATGGCAATGGTGGCTCTCGCTGCCATATAATGCGGCACATGAAAAAAATAAAACCTGAAGTCAGGGGTTCATAGAATCATAGAATCCCTACAGTGCAGAAGGAGGCCAATCAGCCCATCGAGTCTGCACCGACCACAATCCCAGCCAGGCCTTATCCTCGTAACCCCACATATTTACCCTGTTAAACCCCCGATACTTGGGGCAATTTAGCATGGTCAATCCACCTAACCTGCACATTTTTGGACTATGGGAGGAAACCGGAGCACCCGGAGGAAACCCATGCAGACACGGGGAGAATTTGCAAACTCCACACAAACAGTGACCCGAGGCCGGAGTTGAACCCGGGTCCCTGGCGCTGTGAGGCCGCAGTGCTAACCACTGTGCCACCGTGCTGCCCACGTTCCATGATGTATCGATGGCAGGATGGCCTCTGATTCACCCGCCCCACCATCAAGACCCTCGATGATCTGGGGGCCACTTTTAAAGGCCGCCCCAGCGCACAGCGAGAAAATCAGTTCACCCAGATGCACTGGGTTAGCACTGAAATTTTGGAAAAAATATAATGTTGAAAAAGCTATTTCTCCTGCATATAGACACTGAACTGTGAGGAGAGATTGTGTACCATTCCATACAAGAATACCATTGCCAACAGGAGCCCTGTGGCTCCGTCGATCTCCCACCTCACACCAGCGCCTCCTGGCACTATCCTGGTACTACCCAGACATCAGCATAGTACATTACCCAGGCACTACCTGGGCACAGCCCTGGCATGACCCACTTCCATTCCGAATGCCGTGCACACCTCCGAGCTCCCCTGGGAGGACTGGTGCAGGCTTTCTGAGCCCAGGCGTACTTCATGCCATTCTGACATCTCATCACCGTGGATGGATATTGTGACGTGGGTGGGGCGGAGGGGGGGGGGGGGGGGGAGGGGAAATTCCAGCATGTGGGTCTGAATATTACATGTGAATTTATTACAATGAGGGTCCCAATGTTGTGCATTGAAAAATGCGGCTTGTCACTTGATGAGGGAAGGGTGGAATATACACGCAGTTGCAATCAGGTTCCATCTGGACAATGGTGTTTTGAGAATTTTTTTAACATGCTTGAAATGTGGAACTGCAGCACCATTGCTCTATGTCAGCTTTGTGACATAGACATTTTATTCAAAGGCACCACTGCACGATTCATGTAGGCAATGCACAATTTACTTTACATTCTATAGATTCTAACCACAGCGAGATTTAGATAATCAAAACTGCAGAATTATTGCTATCAGCTTCTATTCAGGTATGTTGAGAAAATGGCATGCCCCTGGCAATGGCAAGTCCCTGGCTTAATATTGAGGGGATGAATTAGAATTAGAATCATAGAAATCCTACAGTGCAGAAGAGGCCATGTGCGAACTCTACGTCTTGGCAGGTGTATTGATTATATTTTCAGCCTGAATTTTTTTTCCGCTTCAGATATTAAAATTCCCCATGGTCTCTGTCCTACAATTCCATGCAGCCTCTTTTATCTACCTATACAGCATACTATTGACTGTGAACTGCCCAATGCACCTAACCAGCATGTCTTTGGGACTCTGGGAGGAAAGTGGACCACCCCAAGCACCCCAAGCAGACACGGGGAGAATGTGCAGACTCCGCACAAACATCTTTTAGGGAAGAAAATCTGCTGTCCTTAGCTGTTCTGTCCTACATGTGACTCCAGAGCCACAGCAACATGGTTGACTTTCAACTGCCCTCGAGCAACCAGGGAGTGTTTCTTCTCCTGCCTCTAATGGCAATAGGTTAACAAGTTAACAGTTTTAAACATTTTTAATAGGCTAATACTTCTGCTACAAATTAGGTAAAGAAAAATCATATAAATGTTTAAATGGTCGGGTGCTAATTATTTGTATAATGCATTTTCAAGGTGTATGAGTTATCATAAGACGCAGGAGCAGAAGTAGGCCGTTCGGCCCATCGGCTGGAACCCTACCACTCGCCCGCCACGGAATCGGTGTGGGCGAGGGTCCGACAATGGAAATCTCCATTGACCTTGAATGGGAATTTCCGGTCTCGCCGAGCGAGGCTGTAAAATCCCGCCCATCGTGTCTGCTCCGCCATTCAATGAGATCATGACCGATCTGATCTGATAATCCTCAACTCCACTTTCCTGTCTTATCCCCATAACCCTTGATTCCCTTACTGATTAGAAATTTGCCTATCTCAGCCTTGAACATACTTAACGACCCAGCCGCCATAGCCCTCTGCGGTAAAGAATTCCACAGATTCACTCCCCTCTGAGAGAAGAAATTCCACCTATTCTCTGTCTTAATGGGCGACCCCTTACTCTGAGATTATGCCCCCTGGTCCCAGATTCTCCCACAAGGAGAAACAACCTCTCAGCATCTACCCTGTCAAGCCCCCTGAAAGTCCTATATCTTATGATTAAATAATATCTATTAACTCAATTTCATTCTCACAGCCACAATGTCCTCATCTAGATCCCTTCTCCATTGTGGACCATAGATGAAGGGCCAAGACCTGCAGAAGAGACAAAGCAAATCTAGCAGTAATATCAGATTACTAATTTTGTCATCTTGGAATCATGCAACATTGAAGGAGGCCTTTCGGTCCATCCTGTTTGCACTGCACCTTTGAAAAACTATCCAAGGACAGGGGCAGCAGATGCATGGAACAACTCCACCTGCAAGTCTCCCTCCAAGTCTCACGCCATCCTGACTCGGAATTATACCGCCATTCCTTCACTGTCGCTGCGTCGAAATCCTGCAACTCCTAGGGCGGGATTTTCCGGCCGCACCAAGGCTGGAAAATCATGCCCAAAGTCAACTGAACTTTGCATGGTCCATGTCCCACCCGCTACGATTCCCGTGGTGGGTGGCACAGGAAAATTCTATCCCTAATGTCTAATAGTTCAGCTGGAATACCTCCGCAACACAGACTGGTAATTCAGCACCACCTTCTCAAGGGCAACTATGGATGGGCAACAAATGCTGGAACCTTACCGGTGATGCCCACAATGCAAGAATTAAGAAAAAAATATTGCACTGACAAAGAATAGACTTTTTCCCTTTGGGACGTTTAAACTTGCATGAAGTGGGGGTGGAATATACTAAATTCCTACATGTTTTGCTAAACACAGCCCAGGTTGCCTTAACATAGCTTAGGGTGGCACGGTGGCACAGTGGTTAGCACTCACAGCCCCAGAGACCTAGGTTCGATTCCTGGCTTGGGTCACTGTCTGTGTAGAGTCTACACATTCTCCCCGTGCCTGTGTGGGTTTCCTCTGGGTGCTCTGGTTTCCTCCCACATTCCGGAAGACATAAGAATTAGGAACAGAAGTAGACCACCTGGCCCCTCGAGCCTGCTCTGCCATTCAATAAGATCATGGCTGATCTTTCCGAGGACTCAGCTCCACTTACCCGCCCGCTCACCATGACCCTTAATTCCTTTACTGTTCAAAAATGTATCTATCCTTGCCTTAAAAACATTCAATGAGATACCTTCTGGTTAGGTGCTGAATTCTCCCTCAGCGTACCCGAACAGGCGCCGGAGTGTGGCGACTCGGGGATTTTCACAGTAACTTCATTGCAGTGTTAATGTAAGCCTACTTGTGCCACCAATAAATAAAAACTTAAACTTAAAAACTTAGTTTTAACACTGTACACACAGCTTCTATTTCTCCCAGTTCCCGAGCCGAGTTCACTGCTTCGTGACACTCAGTGCCGCCAGGTGGGGCTTTGAGGCAGCACTCACTGCAAACCACTGTCAGAGCAGCAAGGGGATATCTGTGAACTGACTGAGACAGGCACAGAATTGAACTCTGAAATATCCGTGTGGCGCGGCAGCAGTGCACCCACAGTAGGGGTGGGGGAACTATACAAGTAGCAATATAAAGGGGACATACCCCGACTGAAACTTGACTCAACTGTCTGACAAGTGTGTGTGTGTGTCTGTGCGACCCATCGGTTCAATCCTACAGCTTTATGCTCATTAAGGTAGCAAATATCTGACTAGCGACAAGCGTGCTGAATAAATTAAGTAGCTGTTTTGCAGTTTCTTTTTGCAGGTGGAAAAACTCATTTATTATGGACGGTGTTTTAATCTGAGCGATTTCTGGGAAAGGTACTGAGTGTGTGTAAAACAAAACAGAGTCTACACAAGTGTAGCAGATTTGTGATTTGCAAGAACAGAATTGGCTGGTGGAGTGAGATTGGGGGGTGGCTGGCTGGGGGAATGTGCCAATCTCTGGGTGGGTGTGGGAGGCTGGCTGGCTGGTTGGGGAGGTGCAGGGTACAGTAACAGCAACGCTGGAGAGCGGATCACCCACCCCAAGCAGGCAGCAGCGCCACAGCAACGGGGAGCCAACTCCAGGCAAACAAGGCGGAGAGGGGGGAACAAGCAAGCGGAGCAAACGGGGGAAACTTCCTCTTCAACTGCATCTCCCACTGCCTCCAATACCAGGGGCACACACCTCGCTCTCTTGTTCAGCTCTGCGGAGATCCCCCCACGACCAAGGCAGCAATGGTGAACGGTTTTGTTTGAGACTTTTTAAAATTGCATTATATGTTACAGTTATCGTGTATATGTATGGATTTTGCTCAAAGCTGTTTAAATATATTTTCTGTTGAACAAATGCAAAAAAAAATAACAAAGACGATAAGCGAGCACTTGGGGCGAGAGTCAGATTTCGGGACCCACAGACAATACAAAAGGCATTAACAGTATTTGGGACAGCATCTTTTTGCTGTGATTACTATTCTGGGGAGACAGATATCGAGCCTTACTGTATCAATATGTTTAATATCCACAGGGCTTAGTACAGCAAGCAGCTTTTCAAAGATTTTTATTACTACGATGTATTTTTGCGATTGTGTTTATAGATTATACATTTTAATCAGATAACTGTTAACCATGTTACCATTGAGATGGAATGAGCTGTTTCAGATTTGTGTACAGAACTGCAAGCTCATCAACCATTTACTATCTTCTTTCAATTTTTTTTGGAGTTGAACCTGGGCTGATTGAACTTAAAAAGATGATTTATCTTTGAAAATAGTATCGGTATCAAGGCTGCCTCATTGAGGTGATAATTGCCACACTCAACTGATGTGCCGTGCCTCAGTTTATCAGGGTCTTTGTGTGTGTGTGTGTGTGTGTGTTGTACTCTTTAACTGAATCTCTCTTCTCTGTCAGGTCGCAGAGATGTGACAGCTATTGCTTTGATGCTCTGCACTTTTCTCAGGAGTGTTGTGTTGGAGCCTGGAGGACTACGATGTTCTGATCATTCAGCTCCCGATTCATCCGTCCTGCAAAAAGGAAAGTTGCCAAGGCAGTGGACATGATGCTCCGTCACCACCCACAGTCATCGCCACCACCCACGGCATCAGCCAGACCTTTCGTTGAAAGAGTGTCCCTTTTAAAATACTGAGACGTGAAGGTATCAGGAAACATGCCCTCGCAGGAGAAGGTGACAAGTGCAATATAATTTGCTACCTGACAAAGTATCTATTTAAAGAAAGAATACAGCCCCCTTTTTACATCATAGATGTTCAGACCAATATTAAACACATTTCAAGTAATCTTCCATCGACAGAAGATTGGATGTTTTTTCTCAATCGGTGTGAAGACTTGCTCTCTTTTGAATTAGATTGGCCACCACGGAGGCACCTCTTTCTCCATCGACCTGCGCCGCTTTGAAGACTAGCAGCACTGAGTGTGATGGCTTTAGAGGATAAACGAGACAAAAGCATGTCTTTCACGCAGATGGTTATAGAAGAAGACTCCATGAGGAATGGAAGGGGACTGTCCGATCAGTGGGCAGATTCTGTGGTGGTCCGACCCAGGACCACCGAAAGACACATCACCGTGCACAGGAGACTTGTGTTGGGTTTCGCCATCTCCATCTTGGGTCTTATCATAGTCACGATCATCGCAGTGCTCCTGAGTGTCAAGTTTGAGGAGTGTGCCAACGACGGCGGCGGCAGGGTAGGGAATGCTACCGTGTACGCCGGCGCCAAGCTCAACCAGACCCGAGAGAGCCTCAGCAACCCCAGCCATAGCAAAACTGCTGGGAAACCTTGGACGCAGCTGAGATTGCCCAGCTCACTGAAACCCTACCACTACGACCTGAACATCACAGCTTTCATGGACAACTTCACTTTCTCTGGAGAAGTCAGCATTTGGATGCACTGTGTGAACTCGACCAAGTACATAGTCCTGCATGTGGACAAGCTGCCAATCGAAGGGGCAGAGGTCACTGTGGCCAACAGCTCCGATCGTCTGGGAATTAGAAAATATTTCCTGTATCCGCAGAACCAAGTTTTAGTGATTATGCTGGCCAGGGAGCTGAAAGCACTGAAACGTTACACTGTAAAGCTAAAATACAGTGCCAATATAGCAGACGAGCTGCTGGGCTTCTTTCGCAGCTTCTATGTGGCAAGCGGAGAGAGGAGGTAAGGTTACCAAACGTTAAGAAGTTTATGTGTGCACCTTGTGCAATCAGAAAATAATAAACACGGCCAAAATGTGAATCCAACTGTTGAGCTTCCAATTCTATTTAAAAAAGTGATTATGATAACAGGTGATTACAAAATCATAGAAAGCTCCAAAATGCTGACAGAATATATAATCAGCTGCACTGTTCAACCTAAGATCGATCTTTGGGATAATGGGTTTGCTCAGAGTCATCAGTAAGTTCAAAATGTGAAGGGCAAATTGCAGATTTATCGATTATCCTACGTAGTACTACACTGGGTGTTATTTTTTTAAGCTATTTCAAAGTTACTTTAATTTTGAATTACTGTTATCAATTGAGAGTGTGGTTTGATACTCTGCTTTAGCTGCTCGACACAAGGCTCACAGCTGTATCCATATGTCTCTGGGGAGGGGTGCATTGGAGATTCACTAGGTTGATTCCAGGTTGAGAGGGTTGGCTTATGAGGAAAGGCTAAGTAGACTGGAACTATACTATAGAATCCCTACAGTGCAGAAGGAGGCCATTCGGCCCATTGAGTCTGCACCGACCACAATCCCACTCTGGCCCTATTCTCGTAACCCCACACTTTTACCCTGCTAATCCCTCTGACACTAGGGTCAATTTAGCATGGCCAATTCACCTAACCCACACATCTTTGGAGTGTGGAAAAAAACTGGAGCACTCGGAGGAAACTCACACAGACACGGGGAGAACGTGCAAACTCCACACAGGCACCCAAGGCTGGAATTGAACCCGGGTCCCTGGCGCTGTGAGGCAGCAGTGCTAACCACTGTGCCACCATGCCGCCCCTTACTCATTGGAATTTAGAAGAATGAGGGGGGAACATATCAAACTATGAAGGGAATAGATAAGATAGAAGCAGGGAGGTTGTTTCCACTGGTGGATGAAACCAGAACTAGGGGGCATAGCCTCAAAATATGGGGGAGCAAATTTAGGACTGAGTTGAAGAGGAACTTCATCACCTGTGGAATTCCTTGCCCAATGAAGCAGTTGAGGCTACCTCGTTGAATGTTTTTAAAGCAAGGATAGATAAACTTTTGAACAGTAAAGGAATTAAGGGTTATGGTGAGGGGGCGGGTAAGTGGAGCTGAGTCCACGAAAAGATCAGCCATAGTCTTATTGAATGACGGAGCAGGCTCGAGGGGCCACATGGCCTACTCCTGCTCCTAGTTCTTATGTTCTTATGTACTTACCATGTGGGGAAATTCAGATTCATTGGGCATCAGTGATGTGATATCAACCAGGTCATGTGTGGATCCCTCTCCACAGATGCTGCCAGACCTTCTGAGCTTATCCAGCATTTTCTGCTTTTATTTCAGATTTCCAGCATCCACAGTATTTTGCTTTCACTTATCACGTGTGGATCTGTTGCAGATTAATTGTTAGAGAGGATGGCTACGCTTAGACAACAACCCCATTATCATTGAGTCATGCCACTATCTGATTGGAAAAAGACAAACTAGATATTGATCTTTTTGTGGCCAGTAATTCTCATGTGCCCATGTTTAGTTGGTTCGAACATTGCCACTAGGGGCTGCTGTTACCATGTCGGCTTATACCACGGAGTGTGGGGAGTCCAAACTCCAGAGACACATAGGACCCCGATTAGGAAGCTCAGCTTCCTGGGTAATTTTTTAAATCATAGAAGCATAGAATCCCTACAGTGCAGAAGGAGGCCTTTCAGCCCATCGGATCTGCACCGACTCTCCGACAGACCATCTTACCCAGGCCCTATCCTCATAGTCCCACGCCTTTACTTCGCCAATCCCCCAACCTACACAATTTGGAGACACTTTAGCATGGCCAACCCACCTGCAAATCTTTGGAGTGTGGGAGGAAACCGGAGCATCCAGAGGAAACCCATGCCGACACGGGGAGAACGTGTAAACTCCGCACAGACAGTCACCCAAGGCGGGAATCGAACCCACCGGGCCGCTGTGCCGCCCTATGATTTAAAATAAGTCACGGCATAATTGGCTCTCTTCCATCATTTGAAATTGAACCGTGAGACATTTGGGGGAAAAAAAACTTTGTAAAGTAATGGGCTTATGCTGTGCAGCGGCTATGGAGTGAAACACAATTGTGGCTACAGCAGTTTCTCCAGATGGTGCTGCTATTGATGCCAGATTCTGATTGCTGCAAATAAAACAGCAGTATTATACTGCACATTGGGCATTGGTGTTGCTGTGAGAGATCAGGTTCTTTAACCGTCTGAGGCCCATTTACAACTGGACTCAGGAGTGAATCACAGAGCCACTGTAACTTTTTAAGCAGTATTAATAGAAAACATAGTTAAATATACTGGTATCTAACGTAGAGTTAGATAATCTGCTCTTGCTGTTTCAAATGCAGCAATACTGTCCAGCAAACTGGAAGCACAGGAGATTTGCTGGCAGGCAACTGGTTACATAAGGAGTTGCTGAGTTATCAGGTTTGATTCCATTTAAATTGTCCAAATATGAATTGCTGCCAATTTCCATTTTGTCCCCCAGTAGGTCCAGCCACAAGTACAGAATTGTCATTCTTGTTATGTCCAGGTTTTGGGACATTAATCATCTGTCCTTTTCAGAAAATTTCACGAGCGATGTTCTATTTAAGGAGAAAAGAGAACATTACAGGTGGAGCTCTGTTGTGCTAATTTCGATCACAAAGACTGTGCAGCGTTTAATTCCCGTTCAGCTCGAGAGAATGAATTCAAGTCTCAATACCCTGTTGGCAGAGATGTTTCATTTTGGGATAGGTTTTGACAAGCTCAACCGAATTCCTTGTGGGTCTCTATTCATATCATAAAGCTGTCCAGAATTCGAGACAGAAGATAATAAGAAACAGGAGTAGGAGTAGGCCGTTTGACTCCCCCAGCTTGCTCCGCCATTCAATAATATCATGGCTGCTTGTCTTTCAATTTCCACATTCCCAACTACCTTTGATCCCCTTGCCTAAGACGAATCTATCCATCCCCGCCTTAAAAACATTCAATGACCCCGCCTCCACCACATTCTGAGGCAGGGAGTTCCAAATTAGAATTAGAATGGAAAGGTGGTTGATGGATGACGCAAACACGATGGGCTGAAGGATCACTTGCTGTACTGTAAGACTCTGTGGGCACGATTTTACCTGCCATTCATGCCACGCTCCCGCTGCAGCAAGGTTGGAGAATTTGGCGGCCAGCCAAATCTCCGTTTACCACAGTGGGATGGGAAAATCCTGCCGGCGTGAACAATGGTAAGATTCCTGTGTATTACTCTAAACTTCTCCTCACCTCTGCCCTTAAAGGGCAACCCCCTAAAACAGTGCCCCCTAGTTCTGGACTCGCCCACTGGAACGACGGAGGTTGAGGGGCGACCTGAAGGAAGTCTACAAGATTATGAGAGGCGTGGACAGAGTGGATTGTCAGAAGCTTTTTCCCAGGGTGGAAGAGTCAATTACTAGGGGGCACAGGTTTAAGGTGCGAGGGGCAAGGTTTAAAGGAGATGTATGAGGCAAGTCTTTTACACAGAGAGTAGTGGGTGCCTGGAACTCGTTGCCGGGGGAGGTAGTGGAAGTGGATACGGTAGTGACTTTTAAGGGGTGTTTTGACAAATACATGAATAGGATGGGAATAGAGGGATATGGTCCCCGGAAGGGTAGGGGGTTTTAGTTCAGTCAGGCAGCATGGTCAGTGCAGGCTTGGAGGGCCGAAGGGCCTCTTCCTGTGCTGTAATTTTCTTTGTCCTTTGTTCTTTAAGAGGAAACATCCTTTCACATCCACCTTGTCAAGAGCATTCAGGATCTTATATACTTCAATCAAGTCACTCCTTGCTCTTCAAAACTCCAGACCCTAATTTGTATTAAAATTATCACCTTCTAACACTGATCGGCTGTTTTGGTGACTTGAAAAATTCATGCTGACACTTACAGTGTTTTAGTTTGAATAAGAAGGGCCCACTTCAATAGATAATTGCTTGGAGAATGATGCTAAAACACTAGTTGTGCTTTAATAAACAGTATCATGATAGTTTTGTGAAACATTTTAGAAGATGTATTTTTTGTTTATTCAGTCGTGGGACATGGGTGTCGCTGGCTGGCCAGCATTTATTGCCCATCCCTAGTTGCCCTTGAGAAGGTGGTGGTTTCAAGAAGGCAGCTCACCACCACCTTCTCAAGATGTTGGTGAATGCTTGCTTCATTTTTCTATAACATCTAGGCACAGGATAAAATAATATAGGCATTGGTTATTAATGAAAAAATAGTTCATTTCTCACTTGGACCTATGCTCATGATTTGTGTTCGTGCAGAGAAGCAAATATGCAACATTGTTGTCCTCTGTGGGAAAATGTTTAGATGCAAGCAAAGACCAAATTGCTTTTTGGGAAAAATTTTAGACTCACAACATTTGTAAGTACAAATTAACCAATGTTTGTGTTCTTACAGCATGTCTTAATTTCCACTCCTTATTTTACCCTGGTGTATTAATGATATATAAATAGTGTGCACGTGGTTTCTTAATTATTTTGCCCATTTATTTTCATCTCATGCAGTGGGCAGGTTCTGCAGGGCTGATAATGCACATTGTATGGTGGGAACACAGGAACAGGAGTAGGCCATTCAGCCCATCGAGTCTGCTCCACCATCCAATACGATCATGGCCGGTCGGACACTTTTTACCCACTTTATCCCCATAACCCTTTACATATTGTTAATCAGAAATCTATCAATCTCTACCTCAATCATACTCAATGACTGAGCTTCATAGCCCTCTGGGGCAGAGAATTCCAAAGATTCACAATCCTCTGTGTAAAGATATTACTCCTCATCTCTACACTGATCATGTCCAATCAGATCATGATTTTTCAACTGTCAATTTATCACATCCTAAGTTTAAGTTTATTTATTAGTGTCACAAGTAGGCTTGCATTAACACTGCAATGAAGTTACTGTGAAAATCCCCTCGTCGCCACACTCCAGTGCCTGTTCGGGTACACTAAGGGAGAATTTAGCACGGCCAATGCACCTAACCATCACGACTTTTGGACTGTGAGAGGAAACCGGAGCACCCGGAGGAAATCCACAGACATGGGGAGAATGTGCCGACTCTGCACGGACAGTGACCCAAGCCAGGAATCGAACTGGTGCTGTGAGGCAGCAGTGCTAACTATTATGCCACTGTGCTGGCCGGTGCCACTATGCCACACTGTGCCATCCTCGATAATCGATTCCAGCATTTTCTCTACTACTGATGTAAGGCTAACAGGTCCGTAGTTCCCTGTTTTCTCTTTGCCTCCCTTCGTAAATAGTGGGGTGATATTTGCAACCTTCCAATCTGCAGGAACAATTCCCGAATCTATAGAATTTTGGAAGATGATCACCAATGCATTCACTACCTTTATTGTAACCTCTTTCAATGCTCTGGGATTCGTAATATCAGGACCTGGGGACTTATCCACTTCCAGTCCCATTAATTTCACCAATACAACCTTCTTATTTATATTAATTTCCTTCAACCCCATATTCTCCCTAATCCCTTGAATCTCTACATCTGGGAGATTTCCTGTGTCTTCCTTAGTGAAAATAAACATAATCTGTTACCTTCGCTGCCCTTTCTCTTTATGAATTCTGCTGACTCTGTCTGTAATGGACCCACGTTTGTCTTCGCCAAATGTTTCCTTTTTACATACCTATAGAAGCTTTTACATTAAGTTTTAAATTTTTTTTGCTAATTTGCACTCATGTTCTCCCTTTCTTTATCAGTTGCTTGGCCTTATATTAAAAATAAAACCCAATCCGTAGGTTTACTGCTAATTCTGGCAACTCTATAAACCTTTTCTTTTCATCTTATACAATCTTTAATTTCCTTTGTCAGCCATCATTGACTGGCATATTTTGGCTTTATGCACCTCAAAGGAATGTATCTGTGCTGTACGCTATGTAATAGTTCTTTGAACAATTATCCATTGCCTATGCACAGTATTATCTTGGAATGTATTTTCCCAATCCACCTCAGCCAATCTGTCCCTCATCCTTTCATAATTTCCTTTGTTTAACTTTAGCACCTTGGCTTCAGATTGGACTTCCTCACTTTCAAACGTAATGTAAAATTCGATCATCTTGTGTCACTCATCTTTAAAGGTTCTTTCACAACATTATTATTAATGAGCTCTTTGTAATTTCATAATACTAGCTCTAGAATAGCCTGTGTGCTTGTTGGCTCCTTGACTGCTGTGGAAACCCAGCCCTAGCACACTCCAGAAATGCATATTCCTCAGCATTAGTGCTCACTTGGTTTAATCAGTCTATATGTAGATTGAAGTCACCCATGATTACAGCATTGTCTATGCTATGTGCTTCTCTCATCTCCTGATTAATACCATGCCCCAGCTTTACCATTACTATTAGGTGGTCTATAAACAGCTCCAACCAATGTTTGCTGTCTATTGTTGTTTCTTAGTTCCATCCTAACAGATATCACACATTGTTCTTCCAATCTGAGATCCTCCCTTACTATTGTACTGATCCCATCTCTTATTATCAGCACAACTCCACATCCTTTCCCTTCTTGTCTGTCCTTCCTAAATGTTGAATATCTATTTGTGCCATTAGATCATCGAGAGTCATAGAGGTTTACAGCATGGAAACAGGCCCAACTTGTCCATGCCATCTTTTTAAAAAATAAGTGAGCTAGTCCCAATTGCCCGTGATTGGCCCATATCCCTCTATACCCATCTTGCCCATGTAACTGTCCAAATGCTTTTTAAAAGAAAAAATTGTACCCGCGTCTACTACTCCCTCTGGCAGCTTGTTCCAGACACTCACCACCCTCTGTGTGAATAAATTGCCCCTCTGAACCCTTTTGTATCTCTCCCCACTCACCTTGTTATGAATGCTGTGCACATTCAGATAAAGTGCCCTTTAATTTGTCTTTTTGACATAATTCGCATTTGATGCATACTCGATGCTTTGTTTTGTTTCTCCTGCCTTCTAGTCCCACGACTACATCCTGTAACCAACTTTATTTCCTTCCAACTTGGGCTGCTCCTCAGGTTCCCGTTCCCCTGACAAGCTAGTTTAAATCCACCCCAACAACACTAGCAAATCTCCCTGTGATTATATCAGTGCCAGTCCTGTTAAGATGTAACCCATCCATCTTGTACAGGTTCCACCTGCCCCAGAACTGGTCCCAATGCCTCAGAAAGTCCCTACCGCACCATTTTTCAAACCACGTATTTAATCAATCATTCCTCTTTTTCTCACGAGCCAGTGGTACTGGGAGTAATCTTGAGATTACTGCTCTGGAAGTCTTGCTTCTTAACTTCCTTCCTGACTCCCTGAAATCTGCTCATCCCTCTTCCTATTGTAGGAATCAATATGGACTACAACTTCTGGCTGATTCCCTGCCCCCTTAAAGATGTCCTACAGTTGTTCCATGATATCCTTAACCCTGGCACCAGAGAGGCAACATGCCATCCTGGAGTCACATTTACTGCCGCATAAACCCCCGTCTGATTCCCTGACTGTGGCATCTCAGATTAATACTGCCCTTCCATTTTTCTTCCTCCACTGTACAGCTGAGCTGCCCATGGTGCCACAGGCTTGGCTCTGGCTGCATTCCCCTGAGGAGTTATCACCTTCATCATCTTTGGAAAACCAATTACCAAGTGAGATTGACTCAGGGGACTCCTGCACCACCTGTCTGGTTGTCTTAGACTGTCTGGCAGTCACCCATTCTGGCTGTACGCTTCCAACATGTAGTGTGACCACATCCCTAAATGTGCTATCCACATAGTTCTCTGTTTCATGGACACACAGCAGTGACTCCAACCGCCGCTCAAGTTCCAAAACTCGGAGTTCAAGCTTGTGCAGCTAATGGCATTCCCTACGGATATGTTTGTCTGGGACACAAGATGCGTCCACAACTTCACACATACCGCAGGATGTACACTGCACTTGGCCGAGCTGACCTGCCGTTCCATAACTCTAAAAACTATTTATTACTCTTAGCATAAGTAGAAGGAGTAGAATAAATTACTAGTAACAATTTACTGCACTTACACGAACTTTATCTTATTTTGTTTACTTTATTTCACTTTAACTTGATTTAACTTTAATTCCCTATTGCTAGTGACCCTTACTGAAATCCAAGGAGCTACAATTTTGTAGTTTAAGCTATTTAAACACAATCCTGAACAACAGCTTCTCACCAATCAATGAGCTTCAAGTTTTCCTTTGATGTCGCTCCCAGATTTAAAAACAAAACGCAGTCCACTTCCCCAGTGGAAGTGTTCCTTACAGGTCCGGCTATCTACTCTCCCGAAGGAGTGAAGGCCCCAAACCTAACTCTCTATTTATCCACTTCCCCCTGTAGAGGTGTCCCTCCACAGGTCTGGCCATCTCCTCTCCTGGAGGGTGTGAAGGCCCCAAGCCTCGCTGTCTATGTATCCACTGATGTGGAGATGCTGGCGTTGGACTAGGGTAAGCACAGTAAGAAGTCTCACAACACCAGGTTAAAGTCCAACAGGTTTATTTGGCAGCACTAGCTTTCAGAATCTCAAGCTCCTTCATCAGGTGAGTAAGGACTTGTGTTCACAAACAGGGCATATAAAGACACAAACTCAATTTACAAGATAATGGTTGGAATGCGAGTCTTTACAGGTAATCAAGTCTTAAAAGTACAGACAATATAGTACTCAACGCTGACAACTGCCAATTTCCAGATGCAATTCTACAACTCATCCGCTTCATCCTGGACCACAACGTCTTCACCTTCAACAACCAGTTCTTCATCCAGACACACGGAACAGCCATGGGGACCAAATTTGCACCTCAATATGCCAACACCTTTATGCACAGTTTCGAAAGACCTCTTCACTGCACAGGACCTTCAACCGATGCTATACACTAGATACATCGATGACATTTTCTTCCTTTGGACTCATGGCAAACAATAATTGAAACAGCTATATGATGACATCGACAAGTTCCATCCCACCATCAGACTCACCATTGACTACTCTCCGGAATCGGTTGCATTCTTGGACACACGCATCTCCATCAAGGGCGGTCATCTCAGCACTTCACTGTACCGCAAGCCCACGGATAACCTCACAATGCTCCACTTCTCCAGCTTCCACCCTAAATACGTTAAAGAAGCCATCCCCTACGGAAAAGCCCTCTGTATACACAGGATCTGCTCAGATGAGGAGGATTGCAACAGACACCTACAGACACTGAAAGACGCCCTCATAAGAACAGGATATGGCGCTTGACTCATCGATCGACAGTTCCAATGTACCACTACGAAAAACCGCAACCTCCTCAGAAGACAAATATGGGACTCGGCGGACAGAATACTCTTCGTCGTCCAGTACTTTCCCGGAGCTGAGAAGCTACGACATCTTCTCCGGAGCCTTCAACATGTCATTGATGAAGACGAACATCTCGCCAAGGCCATCCCCACACCCCCACTTCTTGCCTTCAAACAACTGCACAACCTCAAACAGACAATTGTCCGCAGCAAACTACCCAGCCTTCAGGAGAACAGTGACCACGACACCACACAACCCTGCCACAGCAACCTCTGCAAGACATGCCGGATCATCGACACGGATGCCATCATCTCACGTGAGAACACCATCCACCAGTACATACACTTGCAACTCGGCCAACGTTGTCTATCTGAATCGCTGCCGGAAAGGATGTCCCGAGGCATGGTACATTGGGGAGACCATGCAGACGCTACGACAACGAATGAATGAACACCGCTCGACAATCACCAGGCAGGAGTGTTCTCTTCCAGTCGGGGAACACTTCAGCAGTTATGGGCATTCAGCCTCTGATCTTCAGGTAAGCGTTCTCCAAGGCGGCCTTCATGACACACGACAACGCAGAAACGCTGAGCAGAAACCGATAGCCAAGTTCTGCACACATGAGGATGGCCTCAACCGGGATCTTGGGTTCATGTCACACTATCTGTAACCCCCACGACTTGCCTGGGCTTGCACAATCTCACTGTCCTGGCTGGAGACAATACAAATGTCTTTTCTCTCCACTCACATTGTCTGTACCTTTAAGACTTGGTTACCTATAAAGACTCGCATTCCAACCATTATCTTGTAAATTGAGTTTGTGTCTTTATATGCCCTGTTTGTGAACACACAAGTCCTCACTCACCTGATGAAGGAGCTTGAGACTCCGAAAGCTAGTGCTGCCAAATAAACCTGTTGGACTTTAACCTGGTGTTGTGAGATTTCTTACTATGTATCCACTGCCCAGTAGAGGTGTCCTTTCCAGGTCTAGCCATCTCCTCTCCCGGAGGGTGAAGTAACCCTTTATTATTGGACAAAGACACTCAAGACTGTCTCAGGTGCTCAGCATACCCAGTGCAGCCAGTCTGTCTAAATCCATACTGCATACCAGTAAGGCTCAATAAAGCACCAGTCAATATGCATTTCAGAACCCAGGCACTATGCAGGAAAGCCGCTGTGTATCAGTACTGGTCCCCAGCCTGGATAAATGGGGAGGGATAGTGGCAGGAAGGACATCCAGCTGTAAAATCACTCACCAAGACCAAATTTAACAGTGGTTGATATGAAGGTTGATCACCCAGCATTGTTTTGACCCCATCTAACATAGGAAAAGCCAATAGTGTCATGCTTGTGGACTGAGTGGAGGTATTCTTCAAAGCGATCACCCAATCTGGGCATTTTTCAGTGTAGCGGAGACCGCATTGTGAGCAGTGAATTGACTAGATTTAAAGATTTATAGAGGTCGCTGCTTCACCTGGAAGGAGTGTTTGCGGATTTAGATCATGCAGGAAAAGGAGGTAAAAGGGCAGGTTTGGCACCTCCTGAGTTTGCATGGGAAGGTGCCATGGGAAAGGGTTGAGTTGTTGAGGGTGACTGAGGAGTGAACCAGAGTGTTGCGGAGGGAGTTTCAGAACACTGACTGGGAGCGGAGGAGACAAAGCGCTTGGTGGTGGGGGATAGGTTAAAGGAGAAAATGTTTGATGAGAGAACAAGTTTAGCCAGTTGGAGGAGGCTGGCGGTGGCTTTAATTTGATTTGATTTATTATTGTCACATGTATTAACATACAGTAAAAAGTATTGTTTCTTGCGCTATACAGACAAAGCATACCGTTCATAGAGAGGTTTGGGGACTGGTTGGGTCCTCTATTCGAGAAAGAAGCAGAGAGCCCTCAGACTGTCTTGGTGAGGAATGGGAGATTGGCCATTCAGAGTGAAGAGGAAGTGGCTAGGGCCTGGAAACTAGGAACTGTTGAAATGACTCGGGTGACAGAAGGGCCACAGATGTAGATGGGAAGAGACTGGATTAGGGGAGAAAAAATAAAAGCCAAAATGAGAAGAAATAAGTTATAGAATCATAGAATCCCTACATTGTAGAAGGAGGCCATTCAGCCCATCGAGCCTGCACTGACAACAATCCCACCCAGGCCCTAGCCCCCTAACCCTACATATTTACCCTACCAATCCCCCTGACACTAAGGGACAATTTAACATGGCCAATCAACCGATCCTGCACATCTTTGAAGTACAGTGGGACAGGAACAGGTGGAAGTGATAGTTCTACCCGGAGCGTCCTGTTTGTGGATTTGGGGAAGGAGGTACAAGTGGAGTGTTCAGGGCTTAGGGAGTATGAGGTGGGAAGATATCCAGAGAAGATGAGGTCAGTGACAATCGTGGAAATGATAGCTTGATGTTTGGTGATGGGATCATGGTCCAGGGGGAGGTAGGAGGAAGTGTCTGAGGGTTGGCGCTCAGTCTCTGAATGGCAGAAGTCAGACAACAACAGCCACTGTCCTTGCCAGCAGGTTTGATAACAAGGTCAGGATTGGACCTGGGGGAACAGAATGCAGTGGGTTCAGAGGGAGACAGTGTAGAATGGGTGAGAAGAGCAGAGAAATTAGGAAGGCAGATGTTTTGATTTGATTTATTATTGTCACATGTATTAACATACAGTGAAAAGGATTGTTTCTGCACACTATACAGACAAAACATACTGTACATAGAGAAGGAAATGTGAGAATGCAGAATGTAGTATTGCCGTCATAGCTAGGGTGTAGAGAAAGATCAACTTAATGCAAGTCCATTCATAAGTCTAACAGCAGCAGAGAAGAAGCTGTTCTTGAGTTGGTTGGTACGTGACCTTAGACTTTTGTATTGTTTTCCCGATGGAAGAAGGTGGAAGAGAGAATGTCTGGGGTGCATGGGGTCCTTAACTATGCTGGCTGCTTTGCTGAGGCAGCGGGAAGTGTAGACAGAGCCAACAGTTCTCAAGATCAAGAGTGAGTCAGAGGTCAGAGGGAAGGGTCTAGGTGGAGGGAGAATGCTGTAGGCATTGGAAGAGTTAATTGATTGTGGGGAGGACTCCTGGCCAAAGAAGTGGGCAGAAGAAGAAGAACTGAAAATGATTTTAGTGGGTGTGTAAGGGGATAAAGTTGAGCCCTTTAGTACAGATAGAAGGGGGAAGGTGAGAGGGTAGAGTGAATACACAGCAAGAGGTGGGATTGGGAGAAGGGATTGGATCAGAGTGAAATGAAGGGGAAGGATGGTACCATGAGTTGTTGGAGCTGTGTTCTTTGATGCCTGCACACACCCCAGACATTCTCTCTTCCACCTTCTTCCGTCGGGAAAAAGATACAAAAGTCTGAGGTCACGTACCAACCGACTCGAGAACAGCTTCTTCTCTGCTGCCATCAGACTTTTGGATGGACCTACCTTGCATTAAGTTGATCATTCTCTAAACCCTAGCTATAACTGTAAAACAACATTCTGCACTCTCCCGTTTCCTTCTCTATGAACGGTATGCTTTGTCTGTATAGCGCACAAGAAACAATACTTTTCACTGTATGCTAATACATGTGACAATAATTAATCAAATCAAATCAAAAGAGAAGGCTTTTTGTTAAAGCATTGGATGAGATGAAGGATGAAATTAAACTGTGGACAGGATAGCTATGAGATAGGGTGAGCCAGTGCTGGTGGAGAAAGAGGTTGAGAGTGTCTCAAACTGAGTTTAAATGTCAGGATGTGGCAAGGACTGCAGTCCGAGGAATGTTGTATGTCCCGGAGATAGCTGCGATCCTGGGTGGATTGGAAACATGAAGGATGGAGCTTCAATTGAAATCCATGTGGAGTAAGTCAGAGCCGGAGACAGTTGTTGAGGAAGGAAGTGTTGCTGTGAAAGTGAGTTTTGGTAAACACCTTGTCAAACAGGAGGGAAATGGAGAGCAGCGAAGGCGAAAGAGACAAAGGGAGATCCTGTCAAAGAGAAGGGCAGAATGTCTACAAGGTAGGCATTCCTGGAAGAGAAGCGATTGTGAATTAAACACTAAAATAAAAACAAAATACTGGGGATGCCAGAAATCTGAAAGAAAAATGTGATTTTTAAAAAAATATTTATTTCGGCAACCCTGAACAGTCTGGTGCACGTTAGTGTCCAGTTCATGGCTGGGTCACTGGAAGGTTTATTTGGACTTGTGGAAAACTGAATGTTGACTGGCAAACTTGTGTCAGGTTGAGCGCTGCACCGCTCCTTTGTTGGCATGGTCACCTTCCTCCGTGTTCCAGCTCCTGGTCTTCTGAGGAGTTACCCGTTCTGCCTGGCAAAGCTTCAAAATGGTTGCTGCCTGCCTTTGCTGGTGGTGCCAGGCAGGCTGCTCCCACCTCTTGGAGATGCTTGGCACAACTAATAGGGTGTCCAATTAGGGCATTAACATATAAAAAAAAACCATCTTGAGAGTGGTTCCTGAGCCCAATATTTTGATACCATTCCACGTCAGAAGAGTGCACACATTGTGTTGGGCTAAATTGATTTTGTTCACACATACTGTGGCAGGCATTTCTGAAGAAGAACTCCTTGTTCTTCATCCACAGATGCTGAGGTAAAAAATGATTCCCACAAGACATCAGTTGAACAGTCCTATTTACGCTCCAGGCAAACATTTAAATTGTTAGTTGCATTTGTTGTAACTAAAGTACTTAAATGGACTATTAAGGAAATCACTCAATTAAGCACTGCACCATTCACAGCAATGAAAAATATTACAGTTCTAGATCGATTTACTAACAGTAATAACAGCCGTACAGTCCTACTGTTTCACAAATGGCACATGGAATAATAATTGAGGAATGAAATTACGTTACGCATTATCATAAAAATATTAATTATCATGGGGAGGCGATGGCGTAGTGGTGTTATTGCTGGACTATTAATCCAGAAACTTAGCTGATGTTCTGGGGACCCAGGTTTGAATCCCGCCATGGTAGATGGTGGAATTTGAATTCAGTAAAAACTTATCTGAAATTAAGAATCCGCTGATGACCATGAAACCATTATCAATTGCCTGAAAATCCCATCTGGTTCACTAATGTCCTTTGGGAAAGGAAATCTGCTGTCCTTACCTGGTCTGGCCTACATGCTACCACAGCGCCAGGGATCCGGGTTCGATTCCCGGCTTGGGTCACTGTCTGTGTGGAGTTTGCACGTTCTCCCCGTGTCTGCGTGGGTTTCCTCCGGGTGCTCCGGTTTCCTCCCACAGTCCAAAGATGTGCGGGTTAGGTGGTTTGGCCATGCTAAATGGACCCTAGTGTCGGGGGAATAGCAGGGTACATATGTGGGGTTCTGAGAATAGGGCCTGGGTGCGATTGTGGTCGGTGCAGACTCGATTGGCTGAATGGCCTTCTGCACTGTGGTGATTCTGTGAATTCTATGTGACTCCAGAGCCACAGCAGCGTGGTTGACTCTGAGCTGCCCTTGGGCAACTAGGGATGGGCAATAAATGCTGGCCATCCAGTGATGCGCATCTCCCATGAATTATTAAAAAAAATAGCTTTCATTAAAAATCAATTGATGAATCAGTATGTGATATAAATTAAAAACAGAGAGACGTAGAGGCAATGTTTCAAACTGATGACACTTCATGGAAAGGACTGAGATGGTGGGTGGCTAACAACGCTAAGCGTTGATGTTATTTCCCTACAACATATATTAAACCAAAAGCAATTTGCTAGTCTGTGTTAGCAATCAATCAAAAAATGCCTTTAGGCCCACTGTGTTGGGACACAGTGATTGTATCCTTCCCGGGTATGAACAATCCGAAATAGAAATCAAAGCAGTCAGAAAGGATTTCGATATAGAAAGCGACAAGGGCAACCGATGGTCAGGTTCCAATGGAGAATGTAGGAGGTCGCTCAAGAGTTTAATCAGTTCAAGTTGAGGAGTAAGACCCAGCACTAGAGGGAGGGGGGAAACGTGGTATGCTCATTATTATGGAAAGACAAGGTATACTGATTAGGTGAGCGTGGTCATAGCTAGATGCTCACGTGCTATGAAGTAAAGCAGATGAATGATTCGCATCAGGCCCCAAACAGTTTATCAGTTAACCTTAAAAAAGATTGAATAAGCATGTTTGCAAAAGACATGGCTTCCTGGTTCAGACTGAGGTAGGAGATTCACGAAGTTGATTCCGGAGTTGAGAGGGTTGGCTTATGAGAAGAGACTGAGTGGACTGGGACTATATTCATTGGAATTTAGAAGAATGAGGGGGAAACTTACAGAAATGTATAAAATTATGAAGGGAATAGATAAGCTAGAAGCAGGGAGGTTGTTTCCACTGGTGGATGAAACTAGAACTAGGGGGCATAGCCTCAAAATAAGGGGGAGCAGATTTAGGACTGAGTTGAGGAGGAATTTCTTCACCCAAAGGGTTGTGAGTCTGTGGAATTCCCTGCCCAGTGAAGCAGTTGAGGCTGCCTCTTTGAATGTTTTTCAGGCAAAGATGGATAGATTTTTGAACAGTAAAGGAATTAAGAGTTATGGTGAGCGAGCGGGTAAGTGGAGTTGAGAACACGAAAAGACCAGCCATGATCTTATTGAATGGTGGAGCAGGCTCGAGGGGCCAGATGTCCTACTCCTGATCCTAGCTCTTATATTCTTATGTTGAAATGCTCAACTCATTTAAAAGGTGCCTGGACCTGAATCCCAAGTGTGGTAACCTGCAAGGCTATGCACCAGATGGGATTAAAATGAGCGGCTAGTTTCTCCGTACTCTCTTGGCTGGTGCAGACATGACGGGCCGAATGGCCTCTTTCTGCACTGTAGCTGTTCTATGGTTCTATGGTGCTATCACTAGGGAATCTACTGATCATGCACGAGGATTATTATTGGATTGGATTATGCATGTGTGGCATAGGATCTAATTACAAGCGTAACAAATTCCAGTGAACTCAAGAATGTGATATGTGATATGAAGGAAAGCCCTGAATCTGTAAGAGGTGCATATATACATGGTACCTGTGCTTATTGTGTAATGCATCAGGAATGAAGGTTCCAACAACATTGTGAGCACAGATACTAAGAAATAGGCGTGTAAGAAAACAAAAACAATTATTTAATATTAATGATAACAAATCAAATCCATATAGCAGGAGGAACACATACTAGACATCACAAATTTTTTAAAAATTCCTTCATGGGACATGGGCATCGCTGGCTGGCCAGCATTTATTGCCCATCCCTCGTTGCCTGAGGACAATTGAGAGTCAACCACATTGCTGTGGCTCTGGAGTCACCTGTAGGCCAGACCAGGTAAGGATGGCAGATTTCCTTCCCTAAAAGACATTAGTGAACCAGATGGGTTTTTCTGACAATCAACAATGGTTTCATAGTCATCGGTAGATTCTTAATTCCAGAATTTTTTATTGAATTCAAATTCCACCAACTGCCGTGGTGGGATTCGAACCCAGGTCTCCAAAATATTAGCTGAGTTTCTAGTTTAATAGTCTAGTGATAATACCACTAGGCCATCGCCTCCCCAGTTAGATCCCCTACTGAGCAAACAGAATACGCATTATACTCCCAAAAATTTCGAAGTCCCCAATTTGCGTGAAAATGGGAGTAATTCCCGCTAGATTTTTTGGCGCGATTCCAGAGTGAATCTCCAACACACTGTGCCTCAGCGGGATTCCCTCTGGAAATCTGTGGGCGGAGCCTATTGCTGCCCGAGAGGCCGGTAGCATAGCGCCGAACGGGCCACTGCGCAGGTGCCGATCTGTCAGTGCCGAGATTGGCGCATGCACAGTGGCCCTGCATTGCTGGCCAGCCCCGCGACCCCGCATCACTGACCTTCTGACTCCCCCACACCATCCCGATCACTGGCCTCCAGGAACTCCCTGGGTGAGCCCCTATGATCACCCCCAACCAGCTCCGATCTTTCCGACCACCCCACCCAGCCAGCCCCGATCTCCCAATCCCCCCCCCAGCAGTCCTGATCTCCCCAACCCCTGCCCCCCGACAGTCCTGAAATCCCTCCATCCCGATGGCCAGCCCCAATCACCTCTTCCCCTCAATAGACCCTGCCCCCAATCTGGCCCTGCCGCATTGGCACTGCCTGATGTCCAGTGGGCAGTGCCAACGTACCCTTTGGGCAGTGCCAGGGAGCCAGGCTGGCACTGCCAGGCTGGCACTGCCCAAGGGGTGTGCCCCTTACCACCGACCTCCTGGGGGGGCCTCAGTTGCCTCTCTTTCTTCCAATGGGATGGGCCGCCTGTTCCTTTTTAGTGGGGAGCAATAGTAAACCCTGCTGGAGTGAACCACCCCTGGAGATGGGGGCGGTGGGGGGGGGGGGGGGGGGAGACACCAGAGGGCCCGCTAATGAAATGGAAATGCTGATTTCCATATTGTAATCAGCTCCACGCTGATTTCTGGTGCGGAGCTGATTATGCTGGATGTCTTAGGCTAGGAGATGCGCAGAGGCCTGGGTACCCAGTGGGAAGCCCGCCAAACGACCTCCGCTGATGCCTCCCAGCCCGTTGTGTTGTCCCCCCCCCCTCCCCTCTCATCAGGACTGCCAGCCTGTCAGCACCACCATCCACATACTTAAATTCTGATCCAACTACTAGACTCAGGAGATGAAGAGGGTCCAGTAGTTGGATCGTAATTTGAGTGTAGTACTGGCAGTGGCCACCTGACTCCCGGTGGTGCTGTGGGTGCTGGAAGGTTCCCAGCCTCTGATTGACTGACACCAGACTTATTGTCCCCTGAGCGGAAATCCTGACTTCTTAGCGGGGGAGGGGTGGGTGGAGACCATGGCTCCCAATAAAATCCAGCCCATGGAGTTTCTGGAAAACTGGATATGAATTTGGAAGGTGGCAACATGTTCAAAGAGAGGACAGGGGCATTGGAGATGGGGCAGTAGTTTGTAAGGACAGTTGGACAAGAGTTTTGGTTTTTTATTGAGGAGAGGGTGATGATGGCAAAGTTAAAAGAGAACAAGAAAACACCTGAAGAGAGGGACAGAATTGTTTCCAATATCGGCTAACATGGAGACCAGGCGTGGAATTTGGGTGGTCAGCAGTTTAATGGGAGTCGGATTGAAGGAGCAGGAGATGGGTCCCATGGACAAGATGAGCTCAGGGAGGATATGAGAGGAGATCGGAGAGAAACCTGGCAAAGAGTTCTGACTAGGGTGAGGGGCGCATGAGAGGAATTTTGCTGGCAGGGCGGCACGGTGGCACAGTGGTTAGCACTGCTGCCTCACAGCGCCAGGAATCTGTATTCGATTTCTGGCTTGGGTCACTGTCTGTACGGAGTTTGCACATTCTATCCGTGTCTTCGTGGGTTTCCTCCGGGTGCTCTGGTTTCCTCCCACAGTCCGAAAGACATGCTGGTTAGGTGGATTGGCCATAATAAATTGTCCATTAGTGTCAGGGGGATTAACAGGGTAAATATACGGGATTACAGGGATACGACCTGGGTGGGGTTTTGTCGGTGCAGGCTCGCTGGGCCGAATGGTCTCCTTCTGCAGTGCAGGGATTCTATTCTATGATTCCAGGTAGCTATCACCCCACCAAACCTGTCTGGATCAAAATGGCTTGAAGGCAGGAACATGATAGCACCGCCTGCGCCAATGCCAAATTTTTGACCATTACACCTTTGGTTCTCCCTTCAGAAAAATTCTGACTACTATTTTTCACGTAATTTTCAAATGAGCGAAAATAACACATTTATATGGCTGGATTTCTTTCAGAACGACATCTAGAATCGCTTATTCTTAGTCTTGAGCTCTGGGCTCTTTCATAGCATCTTTATCACTGCATCTTACGCGTTGTGTAACATTTATTATTCATGTGTTACAGGATCTCGACTGGAACCATTTTCCACATACTTTTACTGATAGCCACATTCATCTGACAGCTTTAAGAGACTGTTCCTATATCAGTTCCCCCTTCCTCATCCCACCAGCCTTTTGTAAATCTAGTGATTTTGAGCAGAGGCCTTTCTTTCAACCATATTGTAAACACTCTGCACAATGTCAAACCACTTCACTAAAGACCTGTTTGTCCCAGAGTCCATTTCTAAGCCAATCGAATTAACCACATCTGGTCCCATAATACGAATAGAATTCACAGAGTCAGTGCAGAATTAATGTGTCTATCTGCTTATCTCTCTCAGCTGGGACATGACTACTAGCTAGATGGTAGAGCAACAGCCTGGAATTCACACTGCAATCCAGCTGAACCTATGAACATCAGAATCCATAGCAGCATTCTGAAAGACAGGAAGAGCTGAGTTATTTTAAATATTCATTCTGAGTTTCTAACCTTTATTGTTTTGCAATGTTTTTTGCGTAGCAGTGAGAAATCTTGTGAACTCATTTCAGACTCAGAGACCTAAATTTTTAGGATGGAGGGAGCCCGGACCCAACTATCGGAAGAGTTGGCGGGGATTGATCACCCCGCTGCCATTTTACACTCTAACGAGCATTGATTAGAATTACACGGGACTTCTGCCCCTCACACAGGAGGTAGTCCCGCCTTGGAGAGCTGCCAGTCAATCTGATGGGCCAGATCCTCCAGCAACATCACTGCTGTGGCCAGAAACAGAACTGCACGGAGCTGCCTGAGACTATGGGGGGAATTTTCCCATCCTGTTGACCTTGGGTAGGATTTTCCGGTTTTGGGGTGAGCATGGTCGGAAAATTCCACCCTATGTCCTGGGAACTGGAGACACAGATAAGTGTCAAGGGGTGCGGGGGTGCCCAAACTGGGGAGTCGCGAGAGCTGTGATTGGGGTCTCATGGGATAAGCCAGGGAGGGGGGAACGACAAAAGTCTTTGGGTCACTGGGTCTTAAGGGGAGGGTGCCCCCAGTCAGAAGAGTGCTTCTGATGAAGCCCCCCCCCACCCAAGATCAAACTTTCTTTATTTCTGAGTTTTCCCCCACTGAACTTCAATCAAAATTGAGACTGGGAGGCTAACGACTCCTAACCGCCCATTAAGTTGCCACTTAAGGTCCTCAAATGGGACAAGGGTGGGCTTCCCGTTCGAGGGCTTGCTGTGAGGTTGGGTCAGATGGGAACGTGGAAGGAATCCTGCCCCTGCAATGTCATATTTCCTCCACCTTAAAACCCGCTAGGGAGCGTAAAAGTCTGGCCATGAACATGTTGGAGGCACTTTCATGATCAGTCTTAGTGTGAAGCACACCAATTAATAGGAATGCAATAACTGTTAAGCCTTTCCATACTTACATCTGTTTCTCTTTTTTTTCCTTTGATTTCTACATTGGGTCCATTTACAGTTTAGCACTGGTGATACATCCACTAAAGGAAGATTTAAGGCCAATGTTCAGATGCTGGCTGTAATTTCATAGATTTCCACATATCCTCATGCCTTTTGGCTGTGAGCCCAGAACAATACAGACATGAGCTCAGCAGGGATTATGGTTTCACAAATGAAGTGCATTGTTGCCTTTGCTTGATTGACATCTTGAAGTGTTTATAAAATAAGTGATTCTTTCCATGATCACTTTTGTGAGTGTCTCAATGTTTTCTGGACAAGATTAAGAGGCGCAAAGTATTTGAAGCCTTTGCAATTCTATAATGAACTGTCTGATTGACACTTTTGTGGGGTCATAGGAACAGCAGCTTTTTAGAAATAACATTTTTGAATGGGTGTTTTGTTTTCTCAGCAGTTCCACACTTGCCATTGATATTGTATAACTCATTGTTTAAGTACAAGATGCATACTGGGCGAATGGACGTAGAAGGTGCGCACATTGGCACTGAGTTAACATGAAGACTATGAGGAGTCATGGGGAGTGGCTGGGGGCATGGGTTGGCATTGAGTTGACATGCAGAGTACAAAGGGACAGGGGAGTGGTGAGGGGGTAGTAGGGGGGGTTTATTAATTAGCATTGTGTTGGTATAGAGGTATATGGGGTCATGGGGAGTGGGTGGGGGATGAAAGAGTTTGAGCCATGCAGGCTAGAGAGCCTAACTGCTTTTATCACAACTTGGACAAAGTCCTGGAGAACAAAGGTAAGCCTTGGAAATTGCTCGCCGAGGACCTGCTTCCAGGGTCAGCCATCCTGATTCCATTCTGCATCTGCCTACCTGGAGTGTAAATCACACAATTTTAGGCCCTTTAAACTGAGGTCGGTCTGCCCCTTTGCCGACTTGAACTACCTGCCTCAGTTGTGAAAATATAAAGCTTGCGACAAGACTTGACTTTCTGTAGCAAATTTAGTTTGTATCTGTTGTTCAAATGTGGTACCGTTTGGGATAATTCCATTCAACTATGCACCTATTCTGTAACATTTACACATAAATAAAGGCAAACACTATTAGCCTCTATTATTATGGCAGCAAAATCTGGGCCATACTTTTTATAGACCCTTTATGACGATTAAAATCCTGGATTGAGTAAGCTATTTACAACAGTGACGTTTTGTGCTCTGGACGGTGGATATGTGCTTAGCTTAGGTGAAAATGTGTCATCTGCATGTACTTGTGAGCATTCCAGTTCCTGGTCACACTTTGACATTACAATTCATGTGCCGCATTTGGAACGTTGTCCCAGACATTGGCTATTGGTTATAGTTTGCTGATTGGGAATCCAAATGTGGCTAATTGCCTTTCCCACTGGTAAATAAAGAAGTGAGAAATGGAAAACATTATTGGCTACATAATCCCAATTCTCAGATTGGCACGGCAGTGTGTGTGTACTTCAACTCCTTTGGGCATTTGGTAAAATGAAAAAATAATGTTGTGTAACTTTGCTTGAATAACATCTTTAGATGGTTATAATAAGCAGCTCTTTCCAAGATTTCTTTTGTCAATGTCTCAACATTTATTTGGACAAGTTGAAGAGGCATGAAGTGTTTGATGCCTCTGCTTCACTAAGTGTTGTGTGACTGCTTTGAATTCTTGTAAGTGTTCCGCTTCTTTGGTTACTCCCTAGTTTTTAAAGTTTATTTATTAGTGTCACAAATAGGTTTACATTAACACTGAAATGAAGTTATTGTGAAAATCCCCTAGTCACTAGATTCCAGCACCTGTTCGGGTACACTGAGGGAGAATTTAGCTTGGCCAGTGCATCTAACCAGCACACCTTTTGGACTGCGGAAGGAAACTGGAGCACCTGAAGGAAACCCACGCAGACACGGGGAGAATGTGCAAACTCCGCATAGACAGTGACCCAAGCCGGGAATCGAACCCAGGTCTCTGGCGCTGTGAGGCAGCAGTGCTGACCACTGTGCCACCGTGCCACCCACATTGGTTATTAGTTAAAATGCAATGTAGGTGAAAAAGATGGAATGCAACACCACGGAAACGGCAGTACTGTACGGAGAGGGTATTTTGGCCAGTTTAAAAGTTACCACTCCACACTAAGAGAGGAATGCATGTCAAAAATGATGAGTAATTAAAACAGGGTCCGTCATGACAAAGCTAGAGTGATATCCCCCATTCACCAGATAGAAAGCAGGAGCTGGTCTCATTGTGTGGCTCATCATTCGAAGGGGAAGTAAAGCACCACTCGCGGTGGCTATGCTGTGTCAGACATACTCATATCAGAATTTCAAACTGAGAGAAATAGACTGCACAGCTCACACTGAATGGTGTTGATAAGTAAGCGTACACACTATGGATAGATTTCTTGCAGAAGATATTATTTTGGGGTACGGTACTTGAGAGCTGAAATATGGCATGTGTAACAGGTGACTTATATAGTTCTGAAATCTTAACACCACTGGTAGCTGTTTGTAGTCACATGGCTGCCATTGCTTTCACTTCAAGATGTATTCATTGAATTCAGATGCATCAGTTGCCTTGGTGGGATTTGAACCCATGTCGTCAGAGCATGAGCCTGGACTTTGGGTTTATGAGTCTAGTGACATTACCACTACACCACCATCTCACCCCGGTAGCAGTTTATAACTCACCTCGAGCCTGAATCTGTTGTAGACGAATTGATAGGGATCAACTCCCCTAATTAGTCATCAACTCCAATGTCATTATATAATAGAAACGTAGAAAATAGAAATAAGGCATTCAGCCCTTCGAGCCTGCTCCACTATTCATTATGATCATGGCTGATCATCCAACTCAGTAACGTGTTCCTGCTTTCCCCCATATCCTTTTATCCCTTCAGCTCCAAGAGCTATATCTAACCTTCTTGAAACATATAGGGGAGTGATTCTGACAGAACAGCGGGTCGGGAGAATCAAGCGGAGGCCATGTACTGGGCTTCCCGCTGGGCGCCACAGCCTTCGCTTGGGCAGCTGGGTAGGGGTGGGGTCGGGGCTGCTGGTTGCAGGGTTGGGGCGGAGGGAGCGGGAAATCAAGACTACTGGGGAGAGGAGGTGGATGGGGGGGGGGGGGGGGGGGTGGGGGGGATCGAGGCGGACTGATGACGGTGCCTGGACACAACTGGGAGGCCAGCAATTGGGTGGTGGGGGGATCGCATGGCCAGTGATGTGGGATTACAGCGATCGAGCTGCCCAGTGAACTGGAGTCCAGCAGTGCAGGCCACTGCTATGACACATCGGCGCATGCGCAGTGGCCCACTCAGTGCTGTGCTGCCGGCCTCTAGCGGGAATGGGCCCTGCCCACAAATTTTTAATGAGATTCACACTAGGGCTCTCTGCAGTGCACAGAGAGTGGGAGATTGAAAATCCTGCTGAAAAAAACCAACGGAATTTACTTCAGTTTTTCCGTGAATTCGGCACTGAGAATTTTTTTGGGGAGAATCCTACTCATAAGGTTTTGATCTCAACTGCTTTCTATGATAGAGAATTCCACAAGCTCACCACTCTCTGGGTGAAGAAATTTCTCCTCATCTCAGTCCTAAATGGTCCAGCCTGTATCCTCAGACCCTGACCGCTGGTTCTGGTTCCCCCCACCATCGGGGAACATCCTTCCTGCATCTACCCTGGCTCGTCCTTTTAGGATTTTACAGGTCTCTATGAAATCCCCCTTCATTCTTTTAAACTCGTGTGAATATCATCCTAATCAACTCAATCTCTCCTCACACTTAAGTCCTGCCATCTCAGGAGTCAATCTGGTAGACCTTCACTGCACTCCCCCGATCGCAAGAACATCGTTTGTCAGATAAGGAGACCAAAACTGCACACAATATTCCAGGTGTGGTCTCACCAAGGCCTGTATAACTGCAGCAATGATGTGGAGATGCCGGCGTTGGACTGGGGTAAGCACAGTAAGAAGTCTCACAACACTAGGTTAAAGTCCAACAGGTTTGTTTGGTAGCACAAGCCACTAGCTTTCAGAGCGCTGCTCCTTCATCAGGTGAGTGGGAGTCGTGTTCACAAACAGGGCGTATAAAGACACAAACTCAATTTACAAAATAATGGTTTGTGTCTTTATATGCCCTGTTTGTGAACAGAACTCCCACTCACCTGATGAAGGAGCAGCGCTCTGAAAGCTTGTGGCTTGTGCTACCAAATAAACCTGTTGGACTTTAACCTGGTGTTGTGAGACTTCTTACTATAACTACAGCAAGACACCTCTGCTTCTGTACTTGAATCCTCTCGCTATGAAGGCCAGCATACCATTTGCCTTCTTCACCACCTGCTGCACCTGGATGCTTACTTTCAGCAACTGGTGTACAAGGCCACCCAGGTCTCGTTGCACATTCCCTTCTCTCAATATATCGCCATTCAGATAATAATCTACCTTCCTGTTTTAGCTACCAAAGTGGATAACCTCACATTTATCCACATTATACCTCAACTGTCATGCATTGCAACGACCAGAGTGGCAAAGGGCAACTCGATGTACTCTTTCCTCTTCTAGAAATTCCTATGTTTCTTTAAAAAAAGGAATTTAAACGAAAAAAGAAATAAGTGCATTTGCAATGAGGCCAGAGTTTCTTGAGGAATTTTTAGCCCAATATTCTACCTTTGCTAACTGCATTTCTGGTCAATTCAGACAGTCTCCCCCTACACAAAGCTTAGAAACTGCTGCTGTTAATTCCTTCATTTGGCTGAGATTTCTACTGTTTTGGCGGCACAGTGGTTAGCATTGCTGCATCCACAGCACCAGGCACCCGGTTTCAATTCTGGCCTCGGGTCACTGCCTGTGTGGAGTTTGCACGTTCTCCCCGTGTCTGCCTGGGTTTCCTCCGGGTGTTCCAGTTTCCTCCCACAGTCCGAAGACATGTGGATTAGGTTGATTGGCCATGCTAAATTGCCCCTTATTGTCAGGGGGATTCGCTGGGTAAATATGTGAGGTTACAGGGTTAGGGCCTGGAGGGATTGTTGTTGGTGCAGGCTCGATGGGCCGAATGGCCCCCTTCTGCACTGTAGGAATTCTGTGTGTGGGTTAGGTTGATTGACCATGCAAAGTTGACTCTAAGTGTCAGGGTAAATACATGGGGTTATGGGGATAGGGTGGGATTGTTGTCGGTGCAGGCTCGATAGGCTGAGCGACCTCTTTCTGCACTGTATGGATTCTGTAATTGTATAATAATGTAGGTTTAATCGCAGGAGTATATTGCATTATCACATCCTGTATATCCTGGGTTCGTGTGACTTGATGCATGGTTGTACAGTTAAGGAGAAATGCACTGTGTCTTCAAAAACTGTGGGAACAAACTGATATGAGAGTTGAAATGGTAACTTAAGGGGGAATTTTTCTCAAGTGGGAATGTGGTGTGTTCCTCAAAACAAGTCTGAGAGGTGATACGCCGACTGCTGCCTGTCAAAGAAAGACATAAAGACATGCATTTATATAGCACCTTTCACGCCAACTGGACATCTCAAAACACTCTACAGCAATTACTTACTTTTGAAGTATAGTCACTGTTGTGATGTCAGAAATGCAGCAGCTAATTTATGCACAGCTAACTTCCACAAACAGCAATATGGTAATGACTAGATAACCTGTTTTTGTGATGTTGATTGAGGCAGTTATATTGGCCAGGACACCAGGGATAAATCATTTACTCTCTTCCAACTAGTGCCATTCAATCTTTTGCACCCACCAAAACAGGTAGATGGAGCCTTTGGTTTAATATCTCACTTTGAAACGCAGCACCTTTTCCAAATTTGCACACCCTCAGCACTGCACTGAACCTTGATTTTTGTGTTCAAACTCTGAAGTGGGACTTGAACCCAGAACCTTGTGAGTCACGTGGGAGTGCAACCAATCAAACCACAGCTGATGCTAACAAAAAGCATCTGTGTGAAGACCTGCCATTGTGATAAAACCTGGAACCGTAAAGGTAGTCTCAGTAATGGTGATCATGAAACCATTGTCGATTGTTGTAAAAATCCATCTAATGTGTTCAGGGAAGGAAACCTGCCGTCCTTACCTGGTCTGGCTTACATGTGGCTCACAGCAATGTGACTGACTTTTAACCGCCCTCTAAGATACTGAAGCAGTCCATGTACAAATGCAACACGATCTGGACAATATCCAGGCTTGGGCTGACAAGTGGCGAGTAACATTTGCGCCACACAAATGCCAGGCAATGACCATCACCAATAAGAGACACTCTAACCACTGCCCTTTGACATTCAATGGTGTTACCATCACTGAATCCCCCACTGTCAACATTCTTGGGGTTACCATTGACCAGAAACTCAACTGGACTCGCTACATAAACACAGTGGCTAGAAGAGCAGGCCAGAGGCTAGGAATACTGCGGCGAGTAACTCACCTCCTGACTCCCAAAGCCCATCCACCATCCACAAGGCAGGAGTGTAATGGAATACTCCAAACTTGCCTGGATGGGCGCAGCTCCAACAACACTTAAGAAGCTTGACACCATCCAGGACAAAGCAGCCCCGCTTGATTGGCGCCACATCTACAAACATCCACTCCCTCCACCACCGACGCTCAGTAGCAGCAGTGTGTACTATCTACAAGATGCACTGCAGCAATTCACCAAATATCCTTAGACAGCACCTTCCAAACCCATAACCACTTCCATCTAGAAGGACAAGGGCAGCAGATACATGGGAACACCACCACCTGCAAGTTCCCCCTCCAAACAACTCACCATCCTGACTTGGAAATATATTGCCGTTCCTTCGCAGCCGCTGGGTCAAAATCCTGGAATTCCCTCCCTAACGGCATTGTGAGTCAATCCACAGCACATGGATTGTAGCGATTCAAGAAGGCAGCTCACCACCACCTTCTCAAGGGCAACATATTTACCCTGCTAACTTCCCTGACACTAAGGGACAATTTAGCATGGTCAATCAACCTAACTTGCACATCTTTGGACTGTGGGAGGAAACTGGAGCACCGGGAGGAAACCCACACAGACACGGAGAGAACATGCAAATTTCACACAGACAGTCATCCAAGACCGGAATTGAACCCGGGTCCCTGGCACTGTGAGGCGGCAGTGCTAACCACTGTGCCACCATGCCGCCTAACTGATTACTGCAGCCTCTGGGTCTGAGTGTTCTTCCCCGTTTGAAATTCTGATCTTGGCACAATAATGGGAATAAAAAAATTGAAACAAAAAACAGATTAGCAGAATCATTGGTGTGTAGACAAGATTGATATCAAGTATTTGCTGTTTTTCCTTCTGAATGCTGATGATTTGGCTGTACAGTTTGAGCATTTTCCCTTTTGACTCCAGCGTGCCAAAATTCCCCGTGTTCCTTTTCTTCCTCGTCGTCACAGGTTCATTACAGGCCAACCTCTTCTCAATGATTGCTCGAGAGATTTAATTTGTATTGAATGTCATCACCCCCCCACCTCCCAAAATAATGCGTCACTTTGACATGGCTGCATTTTTATGGCTAAGGTTGCAAAGCTTTCTTGTGGCAACTTTTTTTACCCTTGATGAAATCATTATAATCTAATCAATTTGCTTGCAGTCCAGCCAAAACGTGTGTTGGCTCCAAAATGATAAATGACCAGCAACTATCAGGTTATCAGGTTATCTGTGTGGCTTTCCTCCGGGTGCTCCAGTTTCCTCCCATAGTCCAAAGGTGTGCGGGTTAGGTTGATTGGCCATTCTAAATTGTCCCATGGTGTCAGGGGGACGAGCAGGGTAAAATACGTGGGGTTAGGGGGATAGGGCCTGGGTGGGATTGTGGTCAATGGGCTGAATGGCCTCCTTCTGCAGGGATTCTATGATACCTACTGACCAAATTAGCTGGAAATGGCCATCAATCTTTCTCACGCAAACGCCTTAATGTTTAAGCGACATGGCCAACAAAGGGCAATGGAATAAATCAGGTAACTGGAAGTAATGTCAAATTTGTAATCTCACTTCAGGCTTTAGGTGACGTTTTGTTCTCTGGGTTTGTGACCCTTGACCTGATCGATTGGCACTGTGTTGACGGCGGAACTGTGTTTTGTTCACGTTAAGCATTTACATGCTTTTCGCTGAGTGACCCCGAGCTTTGAATATTGTGATCCTCTCTCCCCTGGGAAGCGGTGCCAAGAACTGAATAAAGTCCTCCGGATGGGATCTGACCGAGGTTCTGTACAACTGAAGCCAAACTTCCTCTCCATTGTGTCCCATTGTGTCCCCTTCAGATAAAGGCCAATATTCCATGAGCGAGTTTAATTAAGTTTTGTACCAGTGCACTGGCTTTTAATGATTTGTGCACTTAGACACCCAAATCCCTTTCCTTCTCCACAGCGCCTATTCCTTAGTTACTCCAGAAATACGATATTTGTCCTGTGTTGTTCGCTTTTTCAATCTTTGTCAAAACTCCCAGTGTTGTTTTGATGACTAATCACAGATGAATTCAGCACATTAGTCGCCCAGTTAGCATTGTAAACATTTTCTGTTCCTCACTTGGGAATCAGATATTTCCTTCTCCTCATGCTTGTTTCAGACAATGTCTCTTTGTCTGTTTGCTTCCCAGTTCTTTTTTGTCTCTGTGGGCAGGATTTTCCCGCAGGCTCCGGGATCCCCCTGTGCCCACACACTGAGTGGGGGTTCCGAGCATGCAGCTGCCAGCAGCGAGGTCGACGTTGCAGTTGGCTGCCTCCCAGCTCGCCGTCTTAATAAGGACAGGGGGCAGGCTCTCCATGTCGCTTGCTCGATCAGAGGGCACGGGCACCCCCACACGAGGAGAGGTGGGTGATGCTGAGGCAGGCTAGGGTGCCTCAAAATGGAGGTGGCCCTTGCTGGCCTGCACATCCATACTTAAAAAGCTGGGATATGGGTGATTTGGGGGGGCAAGAGCGACCCTCCACTGGATTGGTCTTGGCTGTGAAAGCAGCCTTTCATTATTTCACTCCCCTCTTTGAGGCACAGAGCTTCTGCTCTGATGGTCCCCGGCCTACTTCACTGAGGCTGCCTCAATTCAGCTACATGGTGCAGAAAGGCTGTAAAATCACCCCTTCCGGGGCCTTAACTATGCAAATTGGCTGCCCGCCTCAATGGAGTGGGAAGCTGTTCCTATCTTATCCCTGGGAAGGTTTCCCAGCAGGGGGAATGCTTTGAAGAGCCACGCCAACACAACTTCCTGCTATTATTGTAAACTCAACCGCACCCCCCCTCCCCCGACCTCCAAGTCCACCACGATGGGAACGGGAAAATTCAACCTATTTTATCACCCTCTGCTATAACAGGGACATTAAGCATTGCTGAGACAGCAATGATTCAGGGCATTAATAAAGGTATTTTAATGCAGGGATTGTTAATGAGGCTACTTGGTCATCTCAATTAAGGACTTTTTGATAATTGTGCAAGTACTATATACAGTGGGGGTGATCTTGAACCCACGTCCGCTGTCTGTGTGAATGCCAGCGGAGGCACAAGATCCAGAGGTTATAGATTTCTCTGGCGAGATCGCGATTTTGGACCTCCGCCGCCCCTCACTGATGGCTTCATGAATTTCAATGAATTTTAATATCATTAACCCGCCCCCTCAGCAGATATTGACACCCTGTCATATATTGAAACCTTGACTTGAACCTGTCATGGAGTCTCCCCGGGGTGTAAAGGTGAATAAAGCTCCTGGGGAGAGGGACATGGCCTGGCAGTGGCCCCCGGCACTGCCCCTGGGACAGTTGGCACTACCAGGTTGGCACAATGCCCATGCCAACCTGGGAGTGCCAATCTGTGCCAAGGAGCGGCCCCCATTTGAAGCCTCATGGGACAGGGGGATTCATTTAGATCGGGTGGTGGTTGGGAGTGGTTAGGCCGCATTTGGAGTATTGCATGCAGTTCTGTTCACATCACTACCAGTAAGATGTGGAGGCTTTGGAGAGAGTGCAAAGAAGGTTCACCAGGATGTTGCCTGGTCTCAAGGGCGATGGCGATGAGGAAAGGTTGAATACACTAGGATTGTTTTCACTGCAAAGACGGAGGCTGAGGGGAGACCAGACAGAGGTCTACAAAATTATGAGAGGCATAGACAGGGTGGCAAGTCAGAAGCTTTTTTCCAAGAGTGGAAGTGTCAATTACAAGGGGGCACAGGCTCAAGGTGAGAGGAGAAAAGTTTAAGGGAGATGTGCGGGGGGAAGTTTTTCATGCAGAGAGTGGGTGCCTGGAACGCACTGCCAGAGGAGGCGATGGAAGCAGGCACATTAACAACATTTAAGAGGCATCTGGATGGGTACATGAATAGGGAGGGAATAGAGGGATATGGGCCGAGTAAGGGCAGAGGGTTTTTAGTTTAGTTCAGGCATCATGATCAGCACAGGCTGGGAGGGCCGAAGGGCCTGTTCCTGTGCTGTACTTTTTCTTTGTTCTTTGACTGGGGGGCATTAAGGATGGCACCCCGATCTCCGTGCAGCCAGGTTTTACTGGCACATTGAGGCCCCAGCCCCCTGAATGACAGCATGAAACACGTCCTGCTGATTTGTGTTGGCAGTGTCGTAAAATATGGAGAGAAACGCACTGGTTTTCTCACCGGAAACAACACTCTACCATTTTTTGGCAAGACCCCCACACTCCCCTAGTGTTCACCATTTTGTTAAAATAATTTGGAAAGGGTGTCTGGCAGGAAAATGACCCATATTCTCCGAAACCGTCTCCCTGTCAGGCTTAAGTATAGAGACATTAAAGGATAATTTTCACTTTGAGTGATAGTTTAGAATGGGCAGTATTGATTTAGTTGAATTCTTTATGTCTCTTCCAGAGTGGAAGTTTCCTTTTTTCTCGGCTAAGTGTCAACTCGGATGGTAAAAGCAGGGTGTCGCGCATCGGCTGCACAGCCGGCGTTTCCCGCCGTATTTTGATACATAGTCAATAAAAATGAAGGAGGTGGGACCATGACATCACATGAGCAACTTTGGCTCAGCACAGAGCCAAAAAGTAAATAAACGGAACTGCCCCTCTCTCACCACGGAAGATCCTTCCCCAATGGAACCCCTCTCTTCCACCATCACAAATACCCGATCATGGAGCACCCCCCCTCTCCCTGACCTGGAATTCCCCCTCCCACAGGCTCGTCCCCCAACTCTGCCCGCTGCCCCCCCCCCCCCCCCTGCCCGTTCACCATTTTTGAAAATCTGTTGTAAACCTGGCAGAGGGGCAGGACTTTTCAAAGTTGGGGGGGGCGGGGGGACGTAAAGTGCAGGGAGACCCACGAATTATACCTTAATGTATTATAACAGAGTTCCCTTCCATTGCATGGTGGGAACCCTGTGATTTCACTGGCGGGCAGTGGTGATAATCGAGTGGGAAAATCCCACCGGCATAAAAACTGTTTTGGGTCTGCTGCCCGATTCTCCGCCCCCTCCACCATTCCACCTGCCGTAAATCATAGAATCCCTACAATGCAGAAGGAGGCCATTTGGCCCATCAAATCTGCACCGTCAACAATCCCACCCGGGCTCTATCCACATAACTGACACTAAGGCACAATTTAACATGGCCAACTCACCTAACCAGCACATCTTTGGACTGTGGGAGGAAACCGGAGCACCCAGAGGAAACCCACGCAGACACGGGGAGAATGTGCAGACTCCGCACAGACAGTGACCCAAGCCGGGAATCGAACCCGGGTCCCTGGCACTGAGAGTCAGCAGTGCTAACCACTGTGCTACCGTGCCCTCCAGGAATGAAAAATCCCCCCCCGCCCACCCATTGTCTTCAGGTTTGAGTGTGTGGTAGTACTCGCAGCTGGAAGCCAAAAGGTTGTGGATTCCTAACCCACTTAAGAAACTTGGCTTCCATCCTAGTGCAGTACTGAAGGATCGTTGAACTGCGAGTGGAGTCGTCTTTCCAATGAAGTGTTGAAACCAAGGCCAGTCTCCCCTCTCGAATGATTATAAAAGAGTAAGAGGCATTATTCCAAAGAGGGGCAGCACATTTCTCCTTGGTCCTGTGGCCCATGTTCATTCTTTAGCCAACATTTGCTTAAAATCAAAATCCCAGGGACGTGGGTTCGATTCCCAGCTTGGATCACTGTCTGTGCAGAGTCTGCATGTTCTCCCCATGTCTGTGTGGGTTTCCTCCGGGTGCTCTGGTTTCCTCCCACAGTCCGAAAAACGTGCAGGTTAGGATCATTGGCCATGCTAAATTCTCTCTCAGTGAAAAGACAGGAGAATGGGGATGAGAAAAATATCAGCTATGATTGAATGGTGGAGCAGACTCGATGGGCTGAGTGGCCTAATTCTGCTCCTATGTCTTATGGTCTTATGGTCCCCAAACAGGAGCCGGAGTGTGGCGACTAGGGGATTTTCACGGAAACTTCAATAAGTTTATATATTAGCGAGAGGCAACATGGTTTTGTGAAGGGGAGGACGTGTCTCACTAATTTGACCGAGTTTTTCGAGGAAGTTGATTGATGAGGGTAGGGCAGTGGATGTTGTCTACATTGACTTCAGTAAGGCCTTTGACAAAGTCCCTCATGGCAGACTGGTGCAGAAGGTGAAGTCGCATGGGATCAGAGGTGAGCTGGCAAGATGGATACAGAACTGGCTCGGTCATAGAAGACAGAGTTTCTGAATGGAGGACTGTGACAAGTGGCATTCCTCAGGGATCAGTGCTGGAGCCTTTGCTGTTTGTAATTATATATAAATGATTTGGAAGAAAATGTAACTGGTTTGATTAATAAGTTTGTGGACAATACAAATGTTGGTGGATTTGCGGATAGTAATGAGGACCTTCAGAGGATTATAGATCGGGTGGAGACTTGGGCAGAGAGATGGCAGATGGAGTTTAATCGGACAAATGTGTGGTAATGCATTTTGGAAGGTCTAATAGAGACAGGAAATATACTGTAAATGGCAGAACCCTTAAGGGTATTGATAGGCAAAGGGATCTGGGTGTACACAGGTCACTGAAAGCGGCAACGCAGGTAGAGAAGGCAGTCAAGAAGGCATACGGCATATTTGCCTTCATCGGTCGGGGCACTGAGTTTAAAAATTGGCAAGTCATGTTGCAGCTTTATAGAACCTTAGTTAGGCCACACTTGGAATATAGTGTTCTATTCTGGTCACCACACTACCAGAAGGATGTGGAGACTTTGGAGAGGGTACAGAAAAGATTTACCAGGATGTTGCCTGGAATGGAGGGCATTAGCTATGAAGAGAGGTTGGAGAAACTTGGTTTGTTCTCACTGGAACGACGGAGATTGAAGGGCGACCTGATAGAAGTCTACAAGATTATGAGGGGCATGAACAGAGTGGATAGTCAGAAGCTTTTTCCCAGGGTGGAAGAGTCAATTACTAGGGGGTATAGGTTTAAGGTGCGAGGGGCAAGGTTTAAAGGAGATGTACGAGGCAAGTCTTTTACACAGAGGGTGATGGGTTCCTGGAACTTGCTGCCAGGGGAGGTAGTGGAAGCAGATACGAAAGTGACTTTTAAGTGGCGCCTGGACATATACACAAATAGAATGGGAATAGAGGGATATGGTCCCCGGAAGAGTAGGGGGTTTTAGTTCAGTCGGGCAGCGTGGTCGCTGCAGGCTTGGAGGGCCGAAGGGCCTGTTCCTGTGCTGTAATCTTCTTTGTTCTTTGTTCATTGCAGTGTTAGCCAACTTGTGACAATAATAAATAAACTTTAAAATAAAATAAACTTTAAACTATTATGATGCGGTCCAAGAGATTCCTTGGATTGGAATCCACTAACGTCTTGTGAGAGCCAATGTTTAGTAAACCTTTGCACTGATTCCCAATTCAGGTAACCAGGCAGGTTACAGGCAGGAGAAACCATTAACACTTTGACCTCAGAGGGATGGGAAATGTCCAGTTACACCATTTTAGTTGATAAAAATAGTTAACACTGTAAGTTCTTGGCCATTTAGAGGAAACCATTTCATTGTCAAAAGGTTCCACTTTACCTGAAAGAATGAACATCTGTATATCATTCAGGAACAACCTGGATTCCCGTTAGCCTCAGTGAGAGCTGGATTGGTGTGGATGGGTAGTGTTTGGAGTGGGACGGGTGCTAAAGTGATCTCAATCGCGGTTTTACCCCGTGCAACTGCCATCAGATACACTTATACAGAAGCTTCTGAAAAGAATCACAGAGATTTCAGACCTTTCTGTTTGATTTCGAACAGTTTTGCGTACCATTTAAGTCTGACTCATTTGTTTAAAATATCTTGGTTTGATTCCCTGTTTCTATGTATTATTTAACTGGTGAATAAATCTGTCCATGTCGTTTTAGCATACTCTACATACATTGGTCTGACAGCTTATTAATTTTGTTCTTATGGAAGAGGCAGGAGAGTGGAATGACATTTTCTAGTGATTGGCAGTATAGGACAGTAAACTTAGTGGCAGGTATAAAGGCGCAAGGGCTGCTAATGGAAGCTCTCTTTCTGTTGAACACCCACAGGTACTTATAGCAGAGTGGATGATAGATTTAGAGGCTAATACAAGGCAGTTGAGGGCAGTGTCTGTCAGAGAAGCAATTAACATTCCTAGATTGTGCAATGTTTGCAGTGAATAGTGGAAGAGAAAAAAATCAACACTCAGACAAATCTACAATTACGTTGAAGGAGAAGGTGCTGGGGTAATGTTTAGGGTAATGTCTAGGGTAATGTTTAGGGTAAAGACTAGAGTAGTATCTAGGGTAATGTCTGGGGTAATGTAATGTCTAGGGTAATGTCTAGGGTAATGTTTAATGTAATGTCTAGGGTAATATTTAGGGTAATGTGGAGGGTAATGTCTAAGATAATGTTTAGGGTAATGTGGAGGGTAATGTCGAGGGTAATGATGAGGATAATGTCGGGGTAATGTTTAGGGTAATGTCTGTGAAGGAAAGAAATAACTACAGTAAAATCTTGATTATCCAGCAAGTGTGGGGAGTGGATGGTGCTGTGGGATTAGAAATGCCAGTTAATGGAGAGTTCTCATTTACCAATGAAATACAGTGCAATATTTGAGCATGCACACATATGCAAATACTCAGAAAGCAAAGAACAGTATTCTTTTTGTTTCTAATCTTTAACAATACCTTACAACATAAATTAAAGTATAACATAATACAGTATACAGGTGCAAATTCCAGATAATTTTATAGTTGCTTCTGGTTGGTGAAATGACAATTCACATTGGGAGAACAGAATAAATTGTGCTTAGTAGAGAATCCCGGTGGATAGAATTCCAGATAACACAAGGTTTACTGAATTTTACGTTTGCTGAATTTCATATGTTACTTAAGAGACCTGAGAATTTGTGATTGGTAGAAACACTCCCATTTCAATCCCAAAACTGTAAGGACGTCATAAAGAGAGTCTAGTTGAGGATTTGGGCTAGTTAGCATCTTACACAATGACTGGTGCAGGCATTAGCATGCATGCAGTGAATGTGCACAAGAAGTATGCAGAGTAGGCAGGTCCGAACAACAGTCAGTGCGCAATGCTAATTTGACAACAGAGATGCCATTTTGGAGCTTAAAGATGCCATTAGTGCCCTCTCTTAACCTTGCACAACTGACCAAAGTTCAGCAGCAGGCATGGACAAGTTGGGCCGAAGGGCCTGTTTTCATGCTGTGAGCCTCTTTGACTCTAGGTCCCTGACTAATGCTATTGAAAGGGATCAAATTTATTAACTGGTTAGTTGCTGCTTGATTTCTTCTGGCTGCTGCTGTGACTCCATTTGGTGCTTTCTATGGTGGCTTCAGGTTGCAAAATGTTACAGGGAGGTGAGGTTGCAGATGCTGAAGGACTTTTTGCGAGTTGCTCCCAGCATTGGTCCCCTGGTAATGCGCCCAACCAATGAACAATGTGGGTAGTGCCATCTGGGCTTATTGATCAGGTGGAACAAAGCTGCCCCATCGCCTACATTTCGGCTAATGGGTGCGGGTTAATCATGTATTATGATTCCTCGCCCATTATTGGGGGCTTAGCCTCCTTTGTGCTGTGTCACCAGAATAGCATGTAATCAGAAACCTGAACATAACAGAATTAAAAAAACTAAACAAAATGACTGTTCCTGGGACAATCGAGGCAAATGACAGTATTTCTCTGCACCTCAAATAGTCAAAGGTTTGTGAAACTTGCAGGATTTGTAAATGGTCTGCTTTTATTTATTTAACCTTGATAAGTGTTGTGTTTCAGGATATTCGGACTCCCTAAACTCTGAATGAGGTACTAAATTAGCTTCATTTTATGTGCATATTTTTTCACACTATGTAAATCAGTTTGCTTCTGATCAGGGCACGGTGGCACCGTGGTTAGCACTGTTGCCTCACAGCGTCAGGGACCTGGGTTCGATTCTGGCCTTGGGTGACTGTCTGTGTGGAGTCTCCTCTTGTCTGCATGGGTTTCCTCCGGGTGCTTCGATTTCTTCCCACAGTGCAAAAATGTGCAGGTTAGTTGGATTAGCCATACTAAATTGCCCCTTGGTGTCCAAAGGCGTGCAGGTTAGGTGGATTCACCACGCTAAATTGCCCCTTAGTGTCCAAAGATGTGCAGGTTAGGTGGGTTCACCATGGTAAATTGTCCCTTGGTCATCATAGAAGATCATAGAATCCCCACAGTACAGAAAGAGGCCATTTGGCCCATCGAGTCTGCACCGACCACAATCCCACCCAGGCCCTACCCCCATATCCCTACATATTTACCCACTAATCCCTCTGACCCACGCATCTCAGGACACTAAGGGCAATTTTAGCATGGCCAATCAACCTAACCCGCACATCTTTGGACTGTGGGAGGAAACCGGAGCACCCGGAGGAAACCCACGCAGACACGAGGAGAATGTGCAAACTCCACACAGACAGTGACCCAAGCCGGGAATCGAACCCAGGACCCTGGAGCTGTGAAGCAGCAGTGCTAACCACTGTGCTACCATGCCACCCAAAGCTGTGTAGGTTAGGTGGACTCACCATGGTAAATTGTCCTTTAGTGTCCAAAGATGTGCAGGTTAGGTGGACTCACCATGCTAAATTGTCCCTTAGTGTCCAAAGATGTGTCAGTTAGGTGGATTGACCATGCTAAAGCTGCCCAAGGGGAGGTGATGGCCTAGTGGTATTATCACTAGACTATTAGTCCAGAAACTCAACTAAAGTTCTGGGGACTTGGGTTCGAATCCCGCACATGGCAGATGGGGGAATTTGAATTCAATAAAAAAAATCTGGAACTAAGAATCTACTGATGACCATGAGACCGTTGTAGATTGTCGGAAAAACCCATCTGGTTCACTAATGTCCTTTAGGGAAGGAAATCTGCCGTCCTTACCTGGTCTGGCCTACATGTGACTCCAGAGCCAGAGCAATGTGATTGACTCTCAACTACCCTCGGGCAACTAGGGGTGGGCAATAAATGCTGGCCGGCCAGCGATGCCTATGTCCCACGAATGAATAAAACAAATCCTGCCGATGGGAAGAGCTGGAAAACACTGTCCAGATCTGTCTGTAATTTTCAAAGCTCTCAAGGCTTAATTGGGCTTTGAACTCCTAAACGAAAGTACCTAATAAACCTCTTCCACTTTCTTCCAGCTATCTTGCAGTGACACTGTTTTCTCCTACACATGCCCGTAAGACCTTCCCATGTTTTGATGAACCCGTATACAAAGCAACATTTAAAATCAACATCAAGCACCAAGAGCCTTACTTGGCGCTATCTAACATGCCAATCGATGCCATAATTCACGAGGAAGACGGATGGGTGACAAAGCAGTTTGCACAAACACCTCGAATGTCCACATACTACCTGGCCTGGGCGATCTGCAACTTCACCTTTAAGGACACAGTCACCGAGAGTGGCATTACTGTAAGTTCACCTTTGCAAATTAACAATCGAGTTTATATCACTGCAAAATGTCTTGGCATTTAGAGTTAAAATGAAAAAAATAAAACAACACGCTAAAGATCTGTAATAAAAACAGAAATGCTAGAAGCTATGTGTGACTGTCTTTTAGATTTAATTTTCTGCTAATAATTAGTTATCAATTTCAGTTACTTAGAAAGAAAAACATCTGAATTTGCGCCATGAACATTTTGACAGTCTTTGATCTGATTTTAGTTTTTTTTAGTATCTTTCCTCAATTGTGATTTTTGGGAGTTATGAATATTGCCAATGAACAGTCGGCCTCATTTAAGTGCTGTTAACAAGACTGTTAATGAGCCTTTGCAAGTTCTCACTACCAGAAGGATGTGGAGGCTTTGGAGAGGGCACAGAAAAATTTTGCCAGCGTGTTGCCTGGTATGGAGGGCATTAGCTGTGAGGAGAGGTTGGAGAAACTTGGTTTGTTCTCACTGGAACTACGGAGGTTGAGGAGCGACCTGATGGAAGTCTACAAGATTATGAGGGGCATGGACAGAGTGGATTGTCAGAAGCTTTTTCCCAGGGTGGAAGAGTCAATTACTAGGGGGCATAGGTTTAAGGTGCGAGGGGCAAGGTTTAAAGGAGATGTGTGAGGCAAGTTTTTTTACACAGAGGGTGGTGGGTGCCTGGAACTCGCTGCCGGGGGAGGTAGTGGAAGCAGATATGACAGTGACTTTTAAGGGACATCTGGACAAATACATGAATGAATAGGATGGGAATAGAGGGATATCGTCCCCGGACGGGTTTTAATTCAGATGGGCAGCATGGCAGTGCAGGCTTGGAGGGCTGAAAGGCCTGTTCCTGGCCAGTGCATCAGTATTCTATAGAATGGGCAACATTCTGGAACCTGAATGGGAAAGATTTTTTATGGCATTTTCTACCCCTTCATTTTGGTCCCTATGTCTTTCAGGAAGTGCAGTAAGAAGTTTAACAACACCAGGTTAAAGTCCAACAGGTTTATTTGGTAGCAAAAGCCACACAAGCTTTCGGAGCCCCAAGCCCCTTCTTTTTCCAAAAGCTTGTGTGGCTTTTGCTACCAAATAAACCTGTTGGACTTTAACCTGGTGTTGTTAAACTTCTTACTGTGTTTACCCCAGTGCAACGCCGGTATCTCCACATTTCAGGAAGTGACCAGTAGGATTCCTGCACTGGAACCTACTGGGCTAAGTATCTCTCAAAGCTCTCATTTTTTAGTGGGAGAAATGCCCATTGGTAACTAACCAGTGCACTCATAGATGAAGTTGGAAAGTCACCAAGGGAAAGATTTGGTTAGTGCGCAACAGTCGTAGCGAAATAGAAAAGCTTATGTGGGGAATTGGTTCTTGATTTTATCTGCATTATTACACAGACATTAACCTGACAGAGAAATGTAGGCAGAGCAACAGACATCTCAAATGGAGCATTGTAAGTGCTGGTAATTTGAATTGACAGTCAGATTACATTTCAAATAAAAAAATATGGAATTCTGGTTCCATTACAATGTGGTCATTTATCAGAAGATTTCTCATCTCAGCTTCACTGAGAATTGGAGCTCATTTTGATGTTTTTATTAGTGAAACAGATTGGGCAGTGGAAGCGTATAACATTGTCTGAAATGGCAGGAGTTGCACTTTAGCGGAAGCTAATATTTCCCTTTAGTGGTAATGTAGATACCATAATAAAATAGTGATGATTGAATAATTGAAAGCAATGTACACTTGATCTTTTCTGGTGAAGATATGAGGCTTTAGATAAGCTCTGCTTCTCTTTCTGACGCTAGAAGCTATTGTGTCGTTACGTTCAGTGACATAGTTAAAGATAAATGAAGTAAAATAAAAGAAAATAAAGTTTATTTATTCGTCACAAGTAAGCTTACATTAACACTGCAATGAAGCTACTGTGAAAATCCCCTCGTTGCCACACTCCGGCGCCTGTTCGGGTACCCTGAGGGAGAATTTAGCATGGCCAATGCACCTAACCAGCACATCTTTTGGCTTGTGGGAGGAAACCGGAACACCCGGAGGAGACCCACGCAGACACGGGGAGAACGTGCAGACTCCGCACAGTCACCCAAGCTGGGAATTGAACCCAGATCCCTGGCGCTGTGAGACAGCTGTGTTAACCACTGTGTCACCAGATAGTGTAACCTCAGGAATTTTGTTCTGCTGTGCAAGTGATCAGACTCCAAAACCCATTTTAGATTATCTGTCAGTCCCACGGGATATGTTTGTACATCTTGAGGCAGCAAAGGTATAGCCAAATGCAACATTTCCAATCGGAGGAAAAAAGAGCAGGTTGATTCTGAATTTATCTCTACCCTCTGTCCTGACACCAACAAGAGGAGAGAAAAAAAAAGTTCTGATGCTTAACTCATCTGACCACTTTTCTTCACCAATTGTTCTACCTTCCTACCTCGGGTACTGAAAGTGACACCAGGTTTGGCACAACAAGGTTTAGTTTTGCATTTGAAATAATTTTACTCTCAGTTGCAACACTTTCCTCCTTTTATGTTTGTTTCCGGTTCTATTTGTTGCACATTTCTACAGAGTATTAGCCCCATGTATTGACGACTGACAGAGCCAATTGTTTATGGTCAAATGCAATATTGCTATCGTCCTGTTTAAACTTTCAATTGTGGTTTTCACCAGTGCAATGCTGGTTAGCAGGAGTGGAACTTTCTTCAGGCAGTTTAGAGTATGCTCTTTAAATTGAACTTGAAGCACTGAATGACAACCAGACTAGTTGACTAGACACTGGACAGACTTGGATTGTACCTCCTGCATCTGTTATCTCAAGTATTCCCCTAGAACAATCCAGTGGCACAGTGGTTAGCACTGCTGCCCCACAGTGCCAGGGACCCGGGTTCGATTCCCGGCTTGGGTCACGGTCTGTGCGGGGTCTGCCCGTTCTCCCCATGTCCGGGTGGGTTTCCTCTGGGTGCTCCGGTTTCCTCCCACAATCCGAAAGATGTGCTGGTTAGGTGCATTGGCCGTGCTAAATTCTCCCTCAGTGTACCCCAACAGGTGCTGGAATGTGGTGGCTAGGGGATTTTAACAGTAACTTCACTGCAGTGTTAATGGAAGCCTACTTGAGACATTAATAAATACATTAAAAAATTTTAATATTGGTTTGATTTATTATTGTCACATGTATTAGTATACAGTGAAAAGTATTGTTTCTTGCACACTATACAGACAAAGCACGCCGTTCATAGAGAAGGAAATGAGAGAGTGTAGAATGTAGTGTTACAGTCATAGCTAGGGTGTAGAGAAAGATCAACTTAATGCAAGGTAAGTCCATTCAAACGTCTGACAGCAGCAGGGAAGAAACTATTTTTGAGTCGGTTGGTACGTGACTCAGACTTTTGTATCTTTTTCCCGATGGAAGAAGGTGGAAGTGAGAATGTCCAGGATGCGTGGGGATCTTAATTATGCTGGCTGCTTTGCCGATGTAGTGGGATGTGTAGACAGAACCAATGGATGGGAGGCTGGTTTGTGTGATGGATTGGGCTACATTCACGACCTTTGTCTTGGGCAGAGCAGGAGCCATACCAAGCTGTGATAAAACCAGAAAGAATGCTTTCTATGATGCATCTGTAAAAATTGGTGAGAGTCGTAGCTGACATGCCAAATTTCCTTAATCTTCTGAGAAAGGAGAGGCTTTGGTGGGCTTTCTTAACTATGGTGTCAGCATGGGGGGACCAGGACAGGCTGTTGGTGATCTGGACATCTAAAAACTTGAAGCTCTCCAGCCTTTCTACTTTGTCCCCACTGATGTAGACAGGGGCATGTTCTCCTTTACGCTTTCTGAAGTCAATGACAATCTCCTTCATTTTGTTGACATTGAGGGAGAGATTATTGTTGCCGCACCAGTTCACCAGGTTCTCTATCTCATTCCTGTACTCTGTCTCATCATTGTTTGAGATCTGACCCACTACGGTGGTGTCGTCAGCAAACTTAAAAATCGAATTGGAGGGGAATTTGGCCGCACAGTCATAGGTGTATAAGGAGTATAGTAGGGGGCTGAGAACACAGCCTTGTGGGGCACCGGTGTTGAGGATGATTGTGGAGGAGGTGTTGTTGCCTATCCTTACTGATTGTGGTCTGTGAGTTAGAAAGTTCGGGATCCAGTCGCAGAGGGAGGTGCCGAGGCCCAGGTCATGGAGTTTGGAGATGAGTTTCGTGGGGATAATAGTGTTGAAGGCTGAGCTGTAGTCAATAAATAGGAGTCTGACATAGGTGTCCTTGTTATCTAGGTGTTCCAGGGTTGAGTGCAGGGCCAGGGAGATGGCATCTGCTGTGGACCTGTTGCGGCAGTAGGCAAACTGTAGTGGATCGGGAGGCTGGAATTGATTCGTGCCATGACTAGCCTTTCAAAGCACTTCATAATGATGGATGTCAGAGCCACCGGACTCTTGGGTACCAGGATGATGGTCGTCTTCTTGAAGCAGATAGGGACCTCAGATTGTTGTAAAGAGAGGTTGAAGATGTCTGTGAATACCCCCGCCAGCTGATCCACGCAGGATCTGAGTGCTCGTCCGGATATCCCATCCGGGCCAGTTGCTTTCCGTGGGTTTACCTTCGAGAAAGCTGCTCTGACATCTGCAATGGTGACCCCAGTTACAGGTTCATCCAGAGCTTCCAGGGTGGAGGGCATGCTCTCGCTGACCTCTTGCTCAAAATGGGCATAGAATGCATTGAGCTCATCAGGGAGGGGTCCATTCGTGCAGGTGATTTTACATGACTTCATTTTGTAGCCTGATATGTCTTGCAGACCTTGCCATAGTCAGCGGGGGTCTGTGTGACTAGCCTGGGACTCTAGCTTGGTCCGGTACTATCTTTTGGCATCTTTGATGGATCTTCTTAGATCGTATCTGGCTTTCTTGTATAGTTCAGTGTCACCTGACTTGAATGCCTCAGACCTGGACTTCAGCAAGCATTGGATATCCCTGTTCATCCATGGTTTCCGGTTGGAGAACACACGGATTTGCTTCTTTGGCACTAATGAAGTTAGTTACTGTAGTGGCGTACTCGTTCAGGCTGGTCGCAGAGTTTTTAAATACTGACCAGTCCACTGACTCCAAGCAGTCCCATAGGAGATTCATCCGATTCCTCAGACCAACATTGCACGACTTTCTTTGATGGATTCTCCCACTTCAGTTTTTGCTTGTGAGCTGGGAGCAGGCGCACAGTCTTGTGATCGGATGTACCAAAGTGTGGGCGGCCGATAGAGCGGTAGGCATGTTTGATATTGGTGTAGCAGTGGTCTAGGATGTTTGGATCTATTTACGCCACTGTCTATGCATGGATGGATAAGGAATGCTTTCATGTAGAAAAGCAGCCAGCATAATCAAGGACCCCACGCACCCGAGACATACTGACGGGCGGCACGGTAGCACAGTGGTTAGCACTGCTGCTTCACAGCTTCAGGGTCCCGGGTTCGATTCCCGGCTCGGGTCACTGTCTGTGTGGAGGTTGCACATTCTCCTCGTGTCTGCGTGGGTTTCCTCCGGGTGCTCCGGTTTCCTCCCACAGTCCAAAGACGTGCGGGTTAGGTTGATTGGCCAGGTTAAAAATTGCCCCTTAGAGTCCTGAGATGCGTAGGTTAGAGGGATTAGCGGGTAAATATGTGGGGGTAGGGCTTGGGTGGGATTGTGGTCGGTGCAGACTCGATGGGCCGAATGGCCTCTTTCTGCACTGTAGGGTTTCTATGATACTCTCTTCCACCTTCTTCCGTTGGAAAAAGATATAAAAGTGTGAAATCATGTACTAATCAACTCAAGAACTGCTTCCTCCTTGATGCCATCAGACGGTTGAATGGACCTACCTTATAAGCTGATCTTTCTCTACACCCTGTAACACTACATTCTGCACCCTCTCCTTTCCTTCTCCCTATGTACGGTATGTACGGCATGCTTTGTGTGTATAGCGAGCAAGAAACAATACTTTTCACTGTATACTAACAGATTCATCACCCAGAGGGTGGGGAATGTGTGGAATTCACTACCACAGAAAGTAGTTGAGGCCAAAACGTTGTCTGATTTCAAGAAGAAATTAGATATAGCTCTTGGGGCTAACGGGATCAAAGGATATGGGAGGAAGGGGGGATCAGGATATTGAATTCGATGATCGGCCATGATCAAAATGAATGGCGGAGCAGGCTCGAAGGGCCGAATGGCCTCCTCCTGCATCTAATTTCTATGTTTCTATGTGACAATAATAAATCAAATCAAATCAGAATGACATTTGGTTAAATATCCTTGCAGTTCTGGATGACCTTACTAACGGATATTCTTCTCCTTAGGTGAGACTGTATGCCAGGCCAGACGCCATTCAACAAGGATCTGGAGATTATGCTTTAAACATAACAAAGAGGTTGCTGGAATTTTATGAAGATTACTTTAATGTCAGTTACTCCCTTCCAAAATTAGGTAAGTTGCACAATTAAACATTTGCAACATTAAAGTTAGTAGAATATACTGTGTGTCTTTTAAAAGCCTCTCTGTCTTCCATTAAAAGCCCCCAGTAAATATTTTTTCATCTTTGGTGATGCAAGTCTGCCTGAAATGTATAAATATATCACACAAACGTTATGAAGGCACTTATGCACTGTGTCATTGTGATGATGTACAAATCTCCAGTCTTTACAGTGCCCAGAATAGTTTTCTTCTGACAGGAGAATGAAGCTCCAACAATTTATTCTCTGACAGATCTTATGAATCTATAGATGGCTGGCCTCACTCCTTGTATTTGTTCTGGGAAATTTGTGTATTTTTGCAGTGGAGAGCTTCAATGCTTGTGTCTTTCGTAACATGTTACTTCTTTCAAATCTTCATTTTTTTGCTCTTGAAAGCCAGGGGAGAATTGTTACACTTTTATTAGTCTTGGGAAATCACATTGTCGCTATAATACAGCAAGTCTGCATATTTGTCTTCCATTATTTGAGGGAGAAGTGGAAGAAAAGGGCAAGAGAGGGAGGAAAAAGATGACGAGAGATCAAGGATCGAAAACGGGGAGAAAGAAGTGGAGACGAATCAGGGATTGAGAATTGAAATTGGAAAGTAAGAAGTGAAGAAGAGCAAACTGGGTGAAGAGATCCAGAAATAAAAGCAGACAATGAGATGCGAAATAATTGAGGTGCGGAGGAAGAGAGTAGGAAGTAAGAACAATGAAAGAACAAGAAGTGCAAAGTGGGAAGCAGTGAGCAGTGGAGAGTAGAAAGGACGAGAGCTCAGGAAGTAGGAATTATCAACAAGAAACGGGCAGCACGGTGGCACAATGGTCAGCACTGCTGCCTCACAGTGCCAGGGACCGGGTTTGAATCCCAGCTGGGGTCACTCTCTGTGCAGAGTCTGCATGTCCTCCCCACATCTGCGTGGGTTTCCCCGGGTAGTCCGGTTTCCTCCCACTGTCCGAAAGGCGGGCTGGTTAGGTGCATCGGCCATCCTAAATTTTCCCCCAGTGTACCCGATTGTGGCGACTAGTGGCTTCTTTGCGGTGCTAATTTAAGCCTACTAGTGACACTAATAAATAAACTTAAAGTTAAAAGAAATTGTATTCAGATAGCACCTTTCCCAATCGCAGTAGGTTCCAAAGTGCTTTGCAGCTATAGAAGAGCTTTTGAATTGGGAGGCACTGTTGTGTTTTCTAGTTCCCAGAATTTCAAAACAATCAGACTTTTGGACAGAAAATGCTGGAGCTTCATCGAATGTATTTGTCTCTGCTCGCTGAGTGGTTGGTGGGCTGATACATTATCGCTCAGCACCTGTCTGCAGTGCAGCAATAAAATATGGCATCGTGGGTGTACATTCTACAATTAGCTCCAAGCTGTTTCTGAATAATATAACACTGTAATGACCCCCTTTCTTGAAAACAAATATAGTGCCTCAAGATCTACATATCTGTTCCAAACATTAATTTCTTTATGTCTAACCAAAGAAGATCAACTATCATAGGAATGTAGGAATTAGGAGCAGAAGTAGGCAATTCAGCCCTTCGTGCCTACTCCACCAATCAGATCATGGCTGATCTCTCCCTGGTCTCAAATCCACCTCCCTATCTGTTCCCCATATCCCTTTAACCCTTTTTTAAAAATCAGAAATATATCTATCTCCTTTCTGAAACCATTTAATGAATCAGACTCCACCGCGCTATGGGGCAGTGAGTTCCACAAATTCAGCACCCTCTGCGGGAAGTAGTTCCTCTTACCGCCTCTCAACCTATACCTGTATATACCTCGATCAGATCCTCTCTCATCCTTCTAAACTCCAGCGAGTGCAAGACCAAACTGTTCAATCTCTCCTCAGACATCAATGCCTTCATCCCTGGAATCAATCTGGTGAACCTCCTCTGAACTGCCTCCAATGCCACCACATCCTTCCTCAAATAAGGAGACCAAACTGGGCACAATACTCCAGATGTGGTCTCACCAACACTCTGTACCATTGCAATAACAATTCCCTACTTTTATACTCCAATTCCTTTGCAATAAATGCTAACATTATCAACTTTTATAATTAAACTGAACATTATTACAGCCTGTTACAGCTTGTTTCCTTTTCTAAGAAACATTATTCAGGTGTTGATGATGTGCCTTCATTTTATAAGTTTGGCACTCAGTGCTCTCAGTACACTGCATGGGTGATGTTGTGCGTGTTGCTCCTGTTGTTGTTGGAGTTACGCTTGATGTCACTATTGTTGTGTCATTTGCCGATGATGTTGTTGATGTTTCATCGCTTGTTGGTGATGCCGCTGGACTTGTTGATCATTTCTTTTTGCTTTTCCAACTCAGGTGCTGCAGGTTGAGTATGAACTCTTGTTCCTTCTCATTTGCTTACCGGTTTCAATAATCTCTGACCTTGGAATCTCATCTTCAATGACAACTTTTGTTGACTTTGAGGTTTTCTTGATTGGATCCTGTAAATGTCCAATTTGCCCTTTCAATATCTCAGGCAGGGATTTGTCATGGTTGGCAGGATAGTGACCTCTTAGCTATGCATTAGTGAGTTGTTTTACTTCTGGTCAGTGGAAGAAGCACCTTGCTTGGCAGAGTTGTCTTTCTTCATTCGCCAGCTGTGTAGATGGTTTCGTGTCTGTCTCCAGAGGTGTAAGTCATGGTAATAATAAAACAAGGTTTGGATCTTCCTTTGTTGGCATTTTGTGAGGAGTTCTCTTGGCAGTCAGGACTGTCATAAACCTGTGTCCTCTTGGGTAATGTGCTGATGTGGTGCTGATGTTGAACGCAGACTGTTCAGCAAATCCCTTCAGTTCTTTGGAGGTGAATTGAATTCCATTGTCACATATAATTTCTTCAGGAACCCCTTGCTCAGTGAACAGACCTCACACTACTGAGATTATAGCTCTCAAATCTTTTGTCTTGCGGATGAAAAGGAACTTTGAGTAGTTGTGTGCAACTATGAGGTACTATTCATAGTCATAGAGGTTTACAGCATGGAAACAGGCCCTTTGTCCCAACTTGTCCATGCCGCCCAGTTTTTACCACTAAGCTAGGCTCAATTGCCCACGTTTGGCTCATATCCTTCTACACCCCTCTTACCGATGTAAATGTCCAAATGCTTTTCAAAAGACAAAATTGTACCCACCTCTACTACTGCCTCTGGCAGCTTGTTCCAGACACTCACCACCCTCTGAATGAAAAATATGACCCTCTGAACCCTTTTGTATCTCTCTCCTCTCACCTTAAACCTATGCCCTCTAGTTTTAGACTCCCCTACCTTTGGGAAAAGATACTATCTACCTTATCCACGCCCCTCATTATTTTATAGACCGCTATAAAATCACTCCTAAGCCTCCTACACTCCAGGGAAAAAAGTCCCAGTCTATCCAGCCTCTCCTTATAACTCAAACCATCAAGTCTCGGTAGCAAGTGATCCAGAGATGGCCTGATAAAGATACAGCAAGCAGTTTTATTGGTCTATCAGAGATAACATTTTACTCAAAGGTGATATTTTGTGAGCTGGATCCAGGATAATCATACTAAAAAAATGCAGAAGAATTTCTTCAGAAGCTACATGAAGGCCACATGGGAGTGGAGAAGTGTACGCTCAGAGCCATATACTGGACAGGCATCCTCACAGACATAGAAAGAATGGTGTCTAATGCAATGTAAATCTTTTCTGCATTCTTTCTAGTTCAATAATATCCTTTCGATAATAGGGTGACGAAATGCATTCTTGCTTGTGTGTGAATAAATTGACTCCCACAGTATGCCACAGTCTGGGTGGAACTTCAGTAATGCTCATCTCCATTTTCTGTACTTTTGGGATACTTTGCATTGGACACCATTCTTTCTGTCTGTGAGGATGCCTGTCCAATATATGGCTCTGAGCGTACACTTCTCCACTCCCATGTGGCCTTCATGTAGCTTCTGAAAAAAATTTTCTGCATTTTTTCAGTTTGATTGCCCTGGATCCAGCTCACAAAATATCACCTTCGAATAAAACGTTATCTCTGATAGACCAATAAGACTGCTTGTTGTATCTTTATCAGGCCATCTCCGGATCACTTGCTGAGAGAGCATCTGCAACTCTTTTGTCTTTGCTGGCCTCATGTCTAATTTGACCTAGTTTTGATGGCATTATTACATGTACATAAAGGGCGAAAGAGGGATTGATAAGGTGGACGTTGAACAGATGTTCCCCTTGCAGGGCAGTCTTGAACAAGAGGTCACAGATAAAGGGCGGAAGATTTCCCATCCCGCACGCCATGGGAATCGTAGCGGGCGGGACACGGACCATGCAGAGATCCATTGACCTCGGTCCGGATTTCCTGCCCTTGGGACGAGCGCGGCCGGAAAATCCCGCCCATTGAGTGAGAGGAGGTAGGTTCAAAACCGAGATGAGGGGAAACAACTTCTCTCAGAGGGTTGTGAATCCGTGGAACTCAACAGATTCAAGAAAGAGATGGATATGTTTCTGATGAAAAGCAGGATAAAGGGCTATGGGGAACAGGCAGGAAAGTGGAGTTGAGACCTGGATAATGTTAAATAGCGGAGCAGGCTCGAATGGCTGAATTGCCTACTCTAACTCTTAATTCCCATGTTCCTATTATGTTCACTAGGTGATGGATCTTTATCCTAGATCTTCCACCTCATAGGAAAATCTCAAATTCCATCCTGGGATTGTTGAATTATTATGGAAGATTTGTCCCAAACTTGGCAACAATCTGAAACCATCTCACAGCGCCAGGGGCCCGGGTTCAATTCCAGCCTTGGGTTACTGTCTGTGTAGAGGTTGTAAATTCTCCTTGTGTCTGCGTGGGTTTCCTCCGGGTGCTCCGGTTTCCTCCCACAGTCTAAATGTGTGCGGGTTAGGTTGATTGGCCATGCTAAATTGACCCTTAGTGTCAGGGGGATTAGGACTGTAAATATGTGGGGTTACAGGGATGAGACCTGGGTGGGATTGCTGTCGGTGCAGGCTCGATGGGCCAAATGGACTCCCTCGGCACTGTAGATTCTATGATTCATTACATAACCTCTTTCTTATGCCAGAAGCAGATGTGGAAGAGGTCAGGTCAATGCAATAACACCTTCAGACAAGCCAAAGCAGTGTTACTTAAGTCAGCAGCTCTCAAGCACTTTGATCCTACTTTACCCTGCCACTAACGTAGCGGGAATCCCGACGTTCAGTGGAAGGAACATGCTTTTATATAATTTAATGTGATTTCTGTGAACTCGGGCGGCCTTTAAAAATGGTGCCCCGATCTTTAAAAAATGAAGTTGTTGTCAGGGTAGGCTCGATCAGTGCCCGCTCTGCCAGTGTGGGGTCGTGAAACCTGTACCTTGCCACTTTTATTTCCAGGTTCACAACGATATGGCGGAGAAAACCGTCATTGGCACTGATGGCTTCAACCCCGCTTTTATCACCCGCTGTCGCACTTCGCCAAATGCAGGAAAAATTCCACCCAGGTTATCTGCTACTCCCATTTCTCTTTCTGGCTTGTACTTCAGAGTGAAATCGTAACTCCGAAGCCTCGAGCGTAATCTCTGAAGTCTTGCTCATGCTCTACATTGATTCTTCTTGTAGATATGCTTGAGTGAATGATGATCATCCTCCTCTATCAGTTTTCTCCCAGAGAGATATGGAGGTAAAATGTTTGATCCTCACTCATAGACAGCAGGAGCGATTTCCCCCCCAAAAAACTAAGTGCCCAACAGGCGGGAAAACGGGCGATTGTCCCTTCCATTTTTTGGGCGTAATTAGTCAGTTGAATTTCCGGCACTCTGTGCTTCACAGAGTCCACCGGGGGATTCAGGTAAGGAAGGGCGGGGCCTAAACCCTCCCGAGAGTCCAACATCAGCATGTGCACTGCCCCCCCCATTGTCTGGACCCACCCCCAGAATGCCTCCTCCCGCCCCCCAGGTCCCACTCCCTTGGCACTGCCCGATGCCCAGTAGGCAGTGCCAGGGTGCCCGGTGGGCAGTGCCAGGCTGTTGCTGCCAGGCTGGCACTGCCCTAGGGGCACCTCCCCTGCCCCCAACCACCCGGAGGGGGGGGGTCCTCAATGGCCTCTGCTCCCATCAGTGAGGCCATAACGTCTGGTCCTTGTTGATGGGACCAGCTTCAATCCCCGCTGGTGGGAAACAATAGCGAGCCTAGACAATACCATCCCGGGCTCGCTAATGAGATTCACATTTGAATTTAAATATTGCAATCAGCCTCGCACTGTTTCCTGGCGTGAGGCTGATTTTTACGGCATACAAAATGGCCTGGGAAAGTCATGATTGGCTGGACTATGGTCGTGAGTCCCGCTACAGCCCTCCCGCTTACATTTCCCAGCCCACTGTGCTACCCGTGCAGCACAACGGGCTGAGAAAATCGCACCCAACATGCTTTGTCTTATTGTTCGCAGAAATTCAAAATATTCTCACTTTTCGACTCCAGATGCTGGAGGTTGATCAAGTGTATTTCCCAATGCTCTCCATGTGGCTGGTGGGCTGATACATTGTTGCTAAGCTCCTGTCTGGAGTGCATCAGTAAAATGTGTCACCCTGGATGTACATTCCCATAACAATTAGTTCCTAGCACTTCACGAATAATATAACAATATCACAGCTGTCTGTTCTAGGTGTTGGAGTAGAACCTAATAATTTACTAAAATGCTGAAGCAGGCAGTGCATAAACTGTTAAATTAATTCCTCTTGCAAAAATATCAGAATAAATAATTAGATAGTGGGATTTTGATATTGGTACACCCAGCTTTTGTGAATATAGTTTGGGGACATGGGTGTCGCTGGCTGGCCAGCATTTGTTGCCCACGCCTAGTTGAGAGTCAACCACACATTGCTGGAGTCACATGTTGGCCAGACCAGGTAAGGGTGGCAGATTTCCTTCCCGAAAGGACATTAGTGAACCAGATGGCTTTTTCAGACAATCGACAATGTTACATTGTCATCTGTTTGGGTGCTTTTCTTTGCTACACACACAGTTCCTGGAACATATCGGAACAATCTATTCCGTGGATTCCAGCGTATTGGCTCGCGAAGTGTGAACGTTGGATTAAAGTGCATTTATTTTGGAAACTTTGCAAAACATTTTAATATTGTCTGGAACTCCACCACCTCGGCACAGGTGAGGCTCCGACAACAGAAATCTCCTGTTGCTAAGAGAATTTCTGGTCTCGCCCAAGCGAGGCCATAAAATCCCGCCTATTATCATGAATAATAGACTAAAGATGGCGGCAATTTCTATTGTGTGATAGAATGAACAAGGCACAGTGAAGTCAGTGGTCAGTGCCGTCAAATGTTGACTGCTATAAATATGAAATGGTGGCTGGGTTTCTTTCTGATATTGGCAGAGGTCGATGTCAGGTGGGAAAATAGGTGTCCGGGTTACGCCAACAGTAATGGCGGCTTCCTCCGCCATATGCTCCAGGACTTAGAAAGAAAAACTTGCAGCCACTGACAGGTTCCACGGCGTATCGTTGGCCTCTGATTGGCCTGCTCCGCCGTTAAATCAGATGCTCAATAATCCAGGTGCCATTTTTAAAGACCACCCCAGTTCACAGCTAGAAAACCAGGAAATAATCTTCACCCAGGTTCATCCTCTGGCACCCACCCCCCTCCCTCTCCGACCCCCCCCACCATGCTACCCTGGAACCCCCGTCACTGCCCTGGCATCAAGCTGGCACTACTCTTGCATTATCCTGGCACTACCCTCTCCCCTCGAGGGCTGCACTCACCTCCGAGCTCCCCAAGGGGGACAGGGTGGCACAGTGGTTAGCAATGCTACCTCACAGCTCCAAAAACACGGGTTCGATTCTGGCCTCGGGTCACTGTCTGTGTGGAGTTTGCACGTTCTCCCCGTGTCTGCGTAGGTTTCCTCCCACGGCCCAAAGATGTGCAGATTAGGTGGATCAGCCATGCTAAATTGCCCATGAATGATCCAAGATGTTCAGGTTAGATGAATTGTCCATGGGAAATGTGTGGGGTTACAGGGTTAGGGCTGGGGGAGAGGGCCTGGGCAAGGTACTCGGTCAGAGTGTCAGTGCAGACTCGATGGGCTGAATGGCCTCTTCTGCACAGTAGGGATTCTATGGCAGTATCGCGTGCTAGGTGTTGGCCTTACAGGAGCAGTCGTGCTTCATGCCGTTCTGACGTCACGCCACGGTGGATGGATATTTTGAAGAGCGAGGATGATCGCAGCGTACGGGCCTGCTAATTAGATGTTAACTTATTATAATGCGCGTTCCCTACATTAACCGTTGGGAATTGTGGCCTTTCACTGATGGGGAGGGTGGGGGAAGGGGGGGTGAAGGGAGGGGACAATCGCTCCCTGGTCCAGAAACGTAACTTCGACCCCCTCACAATAATTTCCGCTCCGTCTACCGAATCTACCCGACGCAGATGGGAGCAGAAAATTCTGGCTGGTGTTCCCTGAAAAACGTTCGACGGTTACATTCAAATTCTATCTATTGCCAAACGCGGGCAACTGGGACTAACTTAGTAGTAAAAGAAAAGGGTGGCATGGACGAGTTGGGCCGAAGGGCCTGTTTCCATGCTGTAAACCTCTCTGACTCTATCGGAACAAAATGCGAAATGTATGAATAAATAGTGGTGGGGTCTTTCCCAGGCAAGGGGAGGTGGGTGTAGTTGTGTGCAGGGAGTTGAATTCGCTCAGAGTTAGGTTGGGTCCTGACATCACCTCTCACTCTCCCAGGTTCCACCTAGGCAGCTTTGAAAGGGGAACAGGGAGCACCCCATACAGCTGCCGGGCAAGTTATTAAAGTATTCACAAACTCATTAAAGTTGTGTTTGAAGCAACAATTTGGGTTCAACGGACGGTCCACCCGTTTCCTGAGCTGCCAACAACACATCAGGTTCACTGTGGCGAGTGCACAGCTGTGAATGCTTCTTTCATGAATAAGACAGGCTAGGAAGCCTTTAAGCATTGAAAGAGAAGAGGCCAGGTGAGAGGTTGCTGCTCAGAGCACTCCCTTCTCAGAGAGTGCTTCCAGTACTTGACAGGTGACTGCCAACTACTTGTTCACCGGATTTGCACTTCCTTGCTTTTCGTCTTCAGTACGGTATGGGAGCAGCTTCTGTAGTTCAACTTCACACCTCTGGATGCCACACAGTGGTTAGCACTACTGCCTCACAGTGCCAGGGACCTGGGTTCGATTCCCGGCTTGGGTCAGTGTCTGTGTGGAGTCTTCACATTCTCCCCGTGTCTGCGTGGGTTTCCTCCGGGTGCTCCGGTTTCCTCCCACAGTCCGAAAGATGTGCTGGTTAGGTGCATTGGCCATGCTAAATTCTCCCTCAGTGCACCCGAACAGGCGCCGGAGTGTGGCGACGAGGGGATTTTCACAATGACTTCATTGCAGTGTTAATGTAAGCCTACTCGTGACATAAATAAATAGACTTAAACCTGATGAAGAGTAAGAAAGCAGCAACACCAATACCGAGCGCAGCAGGAAGAACAAAAGCAGCCACTGAGGCCTTTCTCTCAGCCCCACACAGTCCCACAGGGCAGAGAGGATGGACACGGAAATCCAAGATGCCATACCCCCAACTCAGGGTCTGCAGGAAGAAGATCAGCTCTGGACATGCCTAAGCCCCAGTGCTTTAGGAGGCGCAGGTTGTTGCTGGCGTTAGCATCTACTAAGGTCAGGAGCTCCTTCCCACTGGACCAGGTGGTCTTGCGCTGCCAATGGCTTTCAAGGTGCTTATTTGTGGGGTAACAAGTCCTGGGTCTCTGCCTATCCCTGACATTTGTGCACTCTCTCCTCCTTCAAGGAGAGAACGCAGAGAGTTAGCAACAGCTCAGGAGGACATTTCTAAGCCTGCAGTAAGCACAGTGAGAGCTCCTGTGTGTGCTTCACCCTTTTGTTTCAGCCTATGCAAAGACTTCATTTTAAGATATTTCTGCCTATGCACAATTACATTTAAACACTAGACTCCAGGGGTTGTCTAACTCTGCTAAGCTGAAAAATCGACTGCTAACTTGACTACATGTCGAATCAGAAGGCTAAAGGTTAACTAGGAATTGACTGCATTCCTGAATGGTACACAATGCAGGCAAACAGCAGCATAACCGCGGCTACAAGGATTGTTTTTCTAAGTCGAAGACAGCCTGCAAAAAAACACTTTCAGTGGGGAGATAAGGGTTGAAATATATTTTGGTTTCAGTGTGTGTATGTTCAGTTTGTTTTTGAGATCCGTTCAGTACAGGGGCTAGCAGTAGAAGCCAGTCTCCAAGTTCACCTTTTCTTTTCGCTTCTGTCATGTTAATATTTTAAGTTCAATAAAAGAAAACCATTTCAAAACTCGTATCACTGCTGTCCCTTTGTCTATTCAAACGAATGAATGGACCCAACACATAGGAATGAAGAGGAGACTTTGGGAAGGACGCTCTCCAGCTCCCTCACTTTTCCCTGCAGGTCTTGATGTGGGATCTAAGGGACTGTAGTGATGTGGGTAACAGGGAAGGACAATGTCTGTGGAGGGCACTGGGAAGCACAGGGATGAGAGGGCAGCAAGGTGAGGGTGAGCATGAGTGTTGGCGGTTCATTTACCCTGGTTAACCCGCCTAAACTACACATCTTTGGACACTAAGGGGCAATTTAGCATGGCCAATCCACCTAACATGCACATCTTTGAACTGTGGGAGGAAACCGGAGCACCCGGAGGAAATCTACGCAGAAGGGGAGAATGTGCAAACTTCACACAGACAGTCACCCAAGGCCAGAATCCGAACCCAGGTCCCTGGCACTGTGAAGCAGCACTGCTAACTGCTGTGCCACCGTACCGAGAATGATAGACGTGAAACTGGAAAGCTGAGACAAACAGCAACACAGTGCCATCAAAGACTTGCAAGAGGGTGATCTTGTTCCCAGATTAGCCATTGTACAAGATCAATAAATAGATTATCATTCACTCTCAAATACATCCTCACGGTCCTATAAACAAGTCTTGTTTAGAACGAGCTCTGTTTTCTTTCTGATGTCAGTGTGTCAGATTTGATGATCCGTTACATTCTCCCCGTGTTTGCATGGCTTTCCTCCGGGTGCTCAGGTTTCCTCCCACAGAGATGTGCTGGTTAGGTGCATTGGCCATGCTAAATTAACCCTCAGTGTACCCGAACAGGCGTCGGAGTGTGGCGACTAGGGGATTTTCACAGTAACTTCATTGCAGTGTGAATCTAAGTCTACTTGTGACGAATAAATAAACTTTTACTTTTTAAGGAAGCGTTGACCCTGAATCTGCGTTGTCTGAGTAACGAGAATGGTTCATACCATATCGCACTTCTTTTGCTTTTATTCCCCGCATTATGATTTGGATATCCCACAGAGAACAGTGTTGATGATCATCCTCATGTTGTAGATTAATGGGATTCTCGTGTGCTTCCAGCACTTGTGAGTTACAGAGATTTCTTTCCAAGCTGCAGTGTAATCTGCAGACTCCGTGGGACATTTTATGCGGGCTTGTTTACATTTTTAATAGCTTTCCTGCTCTAGGTGAAGTTACCCTCTGGGGGAAAATGTACTTCCAAAGCAAATCAATGAGCTTGCAAACACAGTGTGTTATTACATCGATTGTCTCTCAGTTGGTTTTCTATTAATTCTTGAATAATTGAAAGCATTCTGCTGCTAAAGATATTCAGTAATAGTTACATTAGCAGTCAGCATGTTTCACTCTGGAGCAGGTAACAAGAGGATATTATCATCTCAATTCTTACTAAGGTCATTGTGCTTAGGCCAGCCAGGAACAACTCACTGTTAAAAAACAGATTTCACAGTAAGTGCTGTGTTTACTACTGGGTAACCTGCATTATTAAGTTTAAGTTTATTTATTTGTGTCACAAGTTGGCTTACATTAACACTGCAATAAAGTTGCTGTGAAAATCCCCTAGTTGCCACACTCTGGCGCCTGTCCGGGTACACTGAGGGAGAATTAAACATGGCTAATACACCTAACCAGCACGTCTTTCAGACTGTGGGAACACCCAGAGGAAACTCACACAGACACAGGGAGAACCTGCAGACTCTGCATTGACAATGACCCAAGCCAGGAATCGAACCCGGGTCCCTGTTGCTGTGAGGCAGCAGTGCTAACCACTCTGCCAGTGTGCCGCACCCTGTATTATCAGCTCTGATATTTTAGTTTGGCACTTGGCAGGTGGGGCATCCACCTGTAGGGTCTTTGATTCTGGAGAAGACCTATGGTTGCCCAGTTAAGTGCCTGATTGGCATTATGGAGTGCGTCCTTTAAATACAACCAAACATTACCAATTATTCACAAGGGCCCAGATCTTCCACTCTTCAGATGTTTGTCATCCGGAGGACGTGTTGGATGACCCTCAGAATTCCCAATGTGGGGACTCTGTGGGAATTACTTGGGAAATTTCAACTTCTGATTGAAAATTCCGTTGCATCCGGAATCTTCCAATATAACCTCCAATCCTGAGAGTCAGGCCTCCCCATGAGGTCCCCAACATCAGGTGCTAGTCTTCAGCCAATTCAATTCACTTCACGTGATATCAAGAAATGACTGAAGTCACTGGATATTGCAAAGGCTATGGGCCCTGACAACATTCCAGCAATAGTACTGAAGGCGTGTGCTCCAGAACTTACTGTGCCCCTAGCCAAACCATTCAAGTGGAAAATTGCCCAGGTATGCCCTGTACACAAAAAGCAGGCCAAATCCAACCAGCCAGTTACTCTCGATCATCAGAAAAATGATGGACGGTGCCATTGACAGTGTTGTCAAGCGTCACTCAGTCAGCAATAACCTGCTCAGTTTGGGTTCCGCCAGGGTCACTCAGCTCCTCCCCTCATTCCAGCCTTGGTTCAAATATGGACAAAAGAGCTGAACTCAAGAATGAGGTGAGAGTGAATGCCTTTGACATCCAGCCAACATTTGACGGAGTGTGGCATCAAAGGACGCGAGCAAAACTAGCGTCAGCGGGAATCGGAGGGAAACTCTCCACTGGTTGGAGTTCTACTATGACTACAAGAGCAAGCCAGAGGCTAGGAATTCTGCAGCGAGTAACTCACCACCTGACTCCTCAAAGCCTGTCCACCATCTACAAGACACAAGTTAAGAATGTAATCCACTTCCCTGAATGAGTGCAGCTCCAACAACATTTGAGTGCACCATCTAGGACAAAGCAGTTTACTTGAGTGGCATTACATCCATCACAATAAACATTCATTCCTTTGACCACTGATGCACAGTGGTGTGTACTGCCTACCAGATGCTCTGCAGCAAACACCAAGGCTCCTTCGAGCATTATCTGAAACTGTGCTACCTTGAAGAAGAAGATGCATGGGAGCACCATGGTCTACAAGTTCCCCTTCAAGTCACCATCTTGACTTGGAACTATATTGCCATTTCTTCATCGTTGTTGGGTCAAAATCCTGGAACTTCCTTCCAAACAGCACTGTGGATGTACCTGCACCACATGGACTGCAGTATTTCAAGAAGGTGGCTCGCCATCACGTTCTCTTGGGCAATTAGGAATGGGCAATAAATGCTGGCCTAGCCAGTGATGCCCACATCCCAGCAATGAATGAAAATAAAATAATGCCCATTTAGAGACCTCATTCTGCCCAGTGTCGGTTAGGGGATTCGCCATATGTCATGTTGCTTGCAGGTTTCCAAGCTGGGGGTGGCCAGGGGCTGCTGTCCCTCATTATCAGATGCCCTCTGTCCTTGTTGTCGACCTCCATCTCACCCCTCCCCCATGACCACCAGCCCATGATATTCCTCTCACCATCACTCACCCGTGCCTGGGTCCATGGCAATCATAGGTCTTGGGTTGGCTGCCGTGCAACGAAGAATTACTGGCCTCTGATAGGCTGACAGCACTTGGCAGGTGGGACATCACTTGTGGGGTCTTTGCTCCTGTGGAAGGCCTACGGCTGTCCAGTTAAGTGCCTGATTGGCACTGTGGAGTGCGTCCTTTAAATACAGCCAAACATTACCGATTATTTATGAAGGCCCAGATCTTCCATGCTTCGGATGGTTGTCATTCAGAGGATGTGTTGGATGACCCTCAGAATTCCCAATGTGAGGACTCTGTGGGAATTACTTGGGAAATTTCAGCTTCTGATTGAAAATTCCATTGCATCCGGAATCTTCCAATATAACCTCCAATCCTGAGAGTCAGAGACTTTGAGGGTTCCAATTCACTTACCTGGGTAGTGAGGCAGGAAAATTACATATCTAACTCCTGGGTAAGTAACCCTCCCTGCACCCCCCCCCCCCCTCCCCCCCCCGGAATTCCCCATTGCCACCCCCAACTCCCCTCTTGGCCCTCCCACCACCCATGACCCTCTGACTCCACTCTGACCCCCTCCCTACCCAACCTCCTAACTCCCCGAGGACTCTCTTATTCCCCTGACCCTCCGATTCCCCTACTGCTCCTTGGAATCCCCAAGCAGCCCCACCCCCCCGACTTTCTGATGACCCCTCCAGCCCCCAATTCCCCTTCCACAACCTGACCTGACCCGACCTCACTGCCTGCCACCTTACAAACCTACCACCCTACCTCCCACCACCCTGCTATCCTACCCACCCTGCCACCCACTATTCTGCCACCTGTCATTTGCCACTCTTCCCATCTGGCACCCAGCTACCCTACCACCATGCCACCTACCCACTTACCTCCCCCTCACTCATTCACGCACAACAGTGAAAAGCTATTCAAAGGTACCAAAGCTTTTCAGTGTAATAGTGAATGAAGATAAGAGCAGGAGGAGGCCATTTGGCCCTTTGAGCCTGCTCCGTCATTCATCACGATCATGGCTGATCATCCAACTCAATAGCCTAATCCTGCTTCTCCCCAATAACCTTTGATCCCATTCGCCCCAAGTGCTATATCCAGCCGCCTCTTGAATACATTCAATGTTTTGGCATCAACTACTTCCTGTGGTAATGAATTCCACAGGCTCACCACTCTTTGGGTGAAGAAATGTCTCCTCACCTCCGTCCTAAATGGTCTACCCCGAATCCTCAGACTGTGATCCCTGGTTCTGGACTCCCCCACCATCGGGAACATCCTCCCTGCATCTACCCTGTCTAGTCCTGTTAGAATTTTACAAGTCTCTATGAGATCCCCCTCATTCGTCTGAACTCCAACAAAAACAATCCTAACCTATTCAATCTCTCCTCATACACCAGTCCCGTCATCCCTGGAATCAGCCTGGTAAACTTTCGCTACACTCCCTCGAGAGCAAGATTTACCCAAATATCCATAAAAAGGGATGTGGCTTGGCTCCGCCCCCCCCCCTCCCCCCCGACAATTCTGTCCTACGGAGAACAGGTACGATTTGCATTTCTGAGGAGGCCTGGTTGGGAGGGCTGGCTGGGAGCCTGGCTGGGAGGCCTGGTTGAGAGACCTGGTTGGGAGGCCTGGTTGGGAGACCTGGTTGGGAGGCCTGTTTGGGAGGACTGGCTGGGAGGCCTGGCTGGGAGGCCTGGTTGGGAGACCTGGTTGGGAGGCCTGGCTGGGAGGCCTGGTTGGGAGGCCTGGCTGGGAGGCCTGGTTGGGAGGGCTGAGCCAGAATGTGGAGGTCCATCTTAATGTGAAGAGAGAAGAGCAGAGTGCCAATTTGACGGTGATTACCATTCCTCAGAAGATGTGGGAGGGATTCTCCGGCCTCCCAGCCGTGTGTTTCCCGGCGATAGGAGGTGGCACATTGTTTGCTAGTGGCGGGATTCTCTGGTCCCGCCACTGTCAATGGAAATTCCCATTGACGTCACCCCACGCCGGCGGGAAACCCACGGGCGGGGGTGCGCTGCTGGCGGGACCGGAGAATCCCGCCGGCGTGAACGGCCGGAGAATTCTGTCCGTGGTCTTTTTTTCTGTCTCCGTGTAGCTCACTAAAACATTCATTATTCACATTCATAAAAGTATTATTTCTAAGGGCGAATTCCCAGGAGCTGCGCTTGTTGCTTCTCCATTTGTTTTAAGGTCGGCAAGTGAGTCGGATGCATTTTGACCTTTGCAGTAAATTGTCCAGCCCAAGGATATTCAGAAAGGCGGATGATGAAGTTCAGGCAGATAATGAGTGCGGCCTGGGTAAAATTCCTTTACAGAGACGGTCATCAGAATTGGGGTATAAATCGCAAGAGAGTTCATCTTACTGATTACTGACCGTAAAATGCTGCTGTGCCTTGTTAGAAATGCCAGAAGTGTGAGATGACCTTATGAAATCTGATACTGTTTCTGAGCAGAATGTTACAGAATAAGACTGCAGTTTTTACAGTTGTGAATTTATGCTGTCGGTTTATGTGTAATTAACATCTATATTTTTCCGAAGGACCTCAATTCTGCTCCATTGATACATGTGTCGATTATTCTTATGCTGATGAGTCTTATGCTGATGACAGCAGTCTGTCTAAGGCCATATCCGTATCTACTGATTGACACTGTCCATTGACTTGTGCCATTAATGTTTGCCATGTGGTGCCTATACTCGGTCCCCCGTAAGGTTGCAGTTCCATTCCCCCTCTGGTTTCATATCTCCGTTTAGCCATCCCACACCCTTCCCCAGCCTGTCCAACTGCTATTTGCTTTTCAGGCCGATGCCCCAAATGCAAGTCTGATCCCAGATGCAGATGCAGTGGCTGTGCCTATAGTGCTGAACATACAGAGACCAGGAGATCATTCACGTTGTGTATTATGTGAATAACAAATTCACGGACCCTGAGTTAAAGGACAACCCGCCATTGAAACCTGATTATGCTAAATTCCAACAAAATATTTTGGCTTCAGCGAATCAGCCTCGCTCCATTTTGTCTTCTTCCAGCAGCCAAAAACAAATCAAGGCATTCACTTCCATTCTAAATCTCTCCCCACTCCTACTGGTGCACTGAGGCAGACTTTTGTCTGTTTCTGTGGTGACTTCAGCCAGGTTAATGAGGTTGGCTTGCTAGAGTATGAACTGCCTGATGAGTCTTTTTCCGGTTTATGGGCTCCCAAGCGTGTCCTTTTTGCACTCTTGTGGAGTCCGTGGACCATGTCTACGTTCTATGTCTTAGATTGCTCACCCTTTTCAGTTTTCTTAAAAATCTTTTACTAATGTTTTGTTCTCACTTCAGTCCCATGCTCCTGATCTATGGGCGCCTGGTGCGGAGGGGGGCGGGTCGGGAGGACGACCTTCTCGTGAACCTGCTCCTGAGCCTGCAGAGGCGCACCATCAATAGGTCCAGGCAGCGGGCGATCATCGGGGTCGTCCATCCTGACTGTCTGCCCCTCTACCGCGGCAATATTTGCGGCCAGGTGTCCCTGGAGAGGGAGCATGCGGTGTCCACGGGCGCAGTTGATGCCTTCCGTGCCCGCTGGGCACCACAGGGGCTGGGGTGCATTATCGACATCGACAATCACATTTTGATTTGATGCTTTAAGTTTACTTTCGACTTTGTTTTATGTTCGGGCGGTTCCCCCTCCTTTTGGAGAGCCACCCCTTTTAATTTGTCCCTGAGTTAATTTGATTTATTTTATTTGGTTGGTATCTGAAAGAATTACCTGGTGAGTCTTAACTGATGGTTAAATCAGGGAGCCTTATGCTCCCTATTTAAAGCAGATGTGTCAGTCTCCCAGTCTGTATTCAGCAGGTAGCAACTGGAGAGCTGGCTGTGTACAGATGTATGTTGTAAAGTAACTTGGTGACAGGACTTTCGCCTCCGTGGAGTTATTACAGTTTCCATAGCTAGCATTCCATTCCCGGGGCTTATAGCTTGAGCTACTCCACATCGAGCTTGGCTGACTAGGAGTCTCTCCCGCTCTTACCCCCAGCCATTGGAGTGTTTGGAAGGATTTACAGATTGACACACTCAACCTGTTTGGCTGTGTTATGAACACACCTTCCTCAGCCATCAAATCCTGGGGTGGGAGTCGAACCCAGAGCTCCTGACTCAGAGGCGGGGACGCTAACCCACTGTGCCACAAGACTGCCAAGGGAATCAGTTGAGTGTGCCTACCTCAGATTCCGCAGAGTAGGTGAAAAGGGACTTTTATCAGAGCCTCTGATTCATAGTTTCAGAGGTCTAGGTGGTTAGGGGTTAACTGAGGAGGCGATGGCCTAGTGGTATTATCACGAGACTATTAATCCAGAAACTCAGCGAATGTTCTGGCGACCCGGGTTCGAATTCCGCCACGGCAGATGGTGGAATTTGAATTCAGTAAAAGAAATCTGAAATAAAGAATTTACTGATGACCATGAAACCATTGTTGATTGTTGGATAAAACCCATCTGGTTCACTAATGTCCTTTAGGGAAAGAAATCTGCCATCCTTACCTGGTCTGGCCGACATGTGATTCCAGAGCCGCAGCAATGTGGTTGACTCTCAACTGCCCTCCAAGGGCAACTAGGATTGGGCCATAAATGCCAGCCAGCCAGTGATGCCCATGTCCCACGACTGAATAAAAAAAAACTGAGGCCAAACTAGAGAACATAATAAAAGAGAAGCTTAGTGCATGTTACGTATTCTGTCCTAAAAGGCCTTATGCAAAGGTTAAGGGCACCTCACCTTCTTTGCCAAGTGTATTAATCAGAATGTCTGCTGATTTGATTGATTATTTCAAAGCCGCTAGTCTCTCAGCTGCATTCGGGGCCGTTCCGGGTTGCAACGGCAGTGATATCGGGACATGTGCCCAACGTCTTCTCCTGTGATTTCACGCCATTTTGGGTTGGACGCACATCTGCTTAAGCAACGTAAAATTCTGGCCCAGGTTATTCTGCTGCTGCCTGACCTGCCAGGTGGAATCATAGAATCATAGAATCCCTACAGTGCAGAAGGAGGCCATCGAGCCTGCACTGACAACAATCCCACCTAGGCCTTATCCCCGTAACCCCCCCATATTTACCCTGCTAATCCCTCTAACCCACGCCTCCCGGGTCACTGAGGGGTAATTTAGCGTGGCCATTGCACCTAACTTTCAGATCTTTAGATTGTGGGAGGAAACCCGGAGGAAACCCATGCAGAGATGGGGAGAATATGCAGACTCCGCACAGACAGTGACCCAAGGTCCCTGGAGCTGTGAGGCGGCAATGCTAACCACTGTGCCACCCACTACTGATATCCCTCATTTCAAAGGACAGCTGAGGGGTTCTTGTTTGTTTCCATGTCATTGAACCCCTACAATGCAGGCCATTCAGCCCATTGAGACTGTGCCGGGAATCAAACACGGGTCCTTGGTGCTGTGAGGCAGCTGTGCTAACCACTGTGCCACCATGCCACCCATAAATATCCAGTTAAGCACAGAATATCCAGAGTATTTCCAGCATTTTCAGTTTTTATTACAATCTCTCTCACTTTATATTCCTCAGTACACTATATTGATAGAGAGTGTAGTGGAATGGTTTGTAGACCCTTCCTGTACTCTCCGCAACTGCTGAGCAAGTAGATTAAGCACAGCAGATAGACACCATTCTTACTGTGGGAATCATTCGATTTTC